>NC_089301.1:1822336-2126058 GCF_000512565.2 Kwoniella dejecticola CBS 10117
CGTATCCCGTAGCCAATATATTAGGGTCCAAAGAAGAGAATGCGATTGATGTGACGGGACGAGAGTATTTGACGTTCAGACTGGCGATTGTAGATGATTGGCTCGAAGTGGAAGTGGAGTTTGAGGTTGTCAGGGGGAACGAGAGGGTCGAGGGGGATAAAGAATGGATGAGGGTCCGACCGGTAGACAGACCGGTAGCTATGATATTTCGATGAGTTGGTAAAGGGGACCATGCCATTGACTGAAATTGGATATGGATCAATTAGCTATTCCGAACGTTTGCCTATGCACACGGAGGTAGAGAGAGAGGAAGAGGTGATTGGACTGACCCGTATTTGACCAACATCCGTTTGAAGTCCGACCATACCCATCTCTCCTCTCTGTCAATCACATTGTCGGCGCGTCAGCTGATCATATGAGAATGTCTGATCAATGACTCACATCCCTTCGCCATTCGTACATCTTGATATCCCCAGCGACATTCTGCGAGACTTGACCTCCGACGACGAACCGAGGCGGAAAGGTGGAATGCGGATCTGGCAAAGCTATGCGCCGTATTTCAGATGCTGACATCGTTACTAATGCTCCCTCTAGACGCCTTTTCGCTCGATCGGTCGATCCGGCGCTTGAAATACCGGGTTAAGTGAGCACAGATATACTATGCGAGGATGATGTTGTTGTTGGAATGACCCAACAGCCGGCAGCGAAAGCAGCCAAGTTTACGGTTAATCGGTTCAGGCACGGTTCATCCCAAAGATACAAAGATAAAATGGTCCAGGTTAAACGTCATGACATATATGCTCTGATTCTCATTCACCAATGGAAAACCTGTCCGGAGCAGTTGCACCTTGAAGAGGAGACAAGACCCCTCGAGCCCCAAATCAGTCGCACGCACCGCTCTCCAGAATCGGAGACAACTCCCATCGGCTTCCCGTTTTACAAATACAGAAGCGATCTCACTTCTTTTCGTCAATCTGAAAAATGGTTAACCCCGTCTCGACTGGCAGGATGGCTGCAGGACCAGCGGAGAGTGTGCAACCGTGAGTGACAGCCTGTGCCTTCATGAGATCTTGCCTTCGAAGACGTATCAACGTGCCATACTGAGACCGTCTGCGCGCAAGTTGGAACGAGAGTGACATGACTGACCAGCGTTCGATTCTCCAGCGCTGTCCTTTATAAACTCATCATCTTCGCTGTAGCTATGGCAGTAGTGCCCATAGGAACATACTATTTCGTTCTTAGCTATACAAAAGGTATGTTATGGCATCGAAAACCTGCTTTGAGAGACCTCTGTTGTCACAATTTTGACTCGATGATATAAATGTTGATCTTGGTATTTGCAAACATAGGAAACACCATCGCCTCCGCCATTGCAGCTATCATCACTGCCAACTTGGTACTTGTGGGATACATCATCGTTGCCTGGCTAGAGGACTCGCAGGGTGTATCACCGCCGGTCAAAGGTGCCGTAGGGGAGAAGAAGGATAAGTAAGGCAAGGCTAGGCATGGCATTTATAGAGTTGTCACACAGCATTTATAAGTGGTACGCGTTTCCCAACTCCTCGCCTACTCAGCAAATCAATCATGTATCGGGAGACACGCCGCCATCGTTCAGCATCTGTTGATGGTCAATAAACAAGCGTCCGCGCCATGTCATGTACCCCTTTCAATCGCGATCAAACCGGATCAGCCCACATTAGCGCGTCAGTAGATATTTGACCAGACCGTTTAATGACCATGAATAGTCCATATGCGCTATCGCTCGACTCTGGTGAGGAGTTCAGTAGTCATTGTGATGGAGACGATCTGCATGCAGCAGCTTCTCATACTTGACACGCACAAGGTCTGAGTGTCTCGCTACCATACCATCTATTTTTGGTGTCCGATACAACTTGTCAACAAATTCGTTTCGTAAATTTCCCTAAAATACTCATACTGAGTCGCGTAAATCTCACATTTCGATTCATTCACTTCTCCCCACCTCATCTTACAAATTCATCATCGTGTCACCTACATTATCAAAGCGATTACCTCGACAACTTCCACCTCGCTGTCACTCATGACCTTGTACGCGATATATCCCCGACCGTCTCTCTTCCCAGAAGCACCAAATCCGATCACACCGAACCGGAAACATCAATGAGCTAGACCAAAAATGGCTCCATCGAAATCATCGAAATCGTCGATAGATCATCGGGACGTCTACTACCGTTTGGGCAAATCAGCAGGATACAGAGCCAGATCTGCATACAAGCTGCTGCATCTCGACGAAGAGTTCGATCTCTTCACAGGCGTTGAGACTGCTGTAGATCTCTGTGCGGCACCTGGAAGTTGGAGTCAAGTGCTCAGTCAGCGATTGAAACCGTCCAGTAGCGAGAATGGCCGGAAGATAGTATCGATAGATCTGCAACCCATGGTAAGCTCTCTCTCCTTACAGTCCTCTACTCTTCTGCCAGTCCAGATATCTGTACGAAAAACACAGGCTGACTCCGGACCGATGATGCCAGGCACGTTTACCAAATATCACCATCCTCCAGACTGACATCACGTTGCCGTCGACGATACCCCTCGTCCTAGATGCCTTGGGTGGCAGGAAGGCGGATCTGGTGGTCTGCGATGGGGCACCTGATGGTCAGTCTCAGGAGAACGTTGGCTCTGGAAAGCTGTATTGACGAGATATTGCTCAACTCGTAGTCACCGGAGTGCACGATTTAGATGCTTATCTTCATTCGCAATTACTGCTCGCGGTGAGTGTCCAATCGATACGAGATTATAGCCCAGTTCAGGTCTGCCAAACAGCGCAACTGATTGTTTTTATATCCTTAGGCATTGACTTTATCGCTCACTCTGCTCGCTCCTCATTCAACACTGATATTCAAGATCTTCTTATCCCCGCTTGATCCTCAAGCCGCTTTGTTGGCATCCCAACTCCGGTGTTTTTTCCCTGGACCCAAGGGCAGCGACGACACTTACGAAGAGTTTGATGTACCCGACGAGACAAATGCAGAAGCAGCCGATGGGGATACGCGGGAACCGATGGATGCTACGAGCTCTCAAGCCGGACAAGAGGGGTATGATACGCGGGGAAGAAGAGGCGGTGTCTGGGTGAGGAAGCCTAGAAGTAGTAGGAAAGGCAGTGGAGGTAGGTCTGATATATGTAACGCTATATCGTTGCTTGCTTACTAATGATGCCCCGCTCTTACAGAGGCTTTCATAGTTTGCCGGAATTTCGACCCATCTCGCGTTCCGTTGCCACAGACTTTTTCGCCTGCAGCTTTAGCGGAGCTTCGCCAGCAGACCAGTGGAACGCTCACGCTCGATTCTTTGGCTTCTCTCGGCGACGGACATGGACTCAATTCGAAAGAATGGGAGTCAATCAAAGGCTACGTAGGCGGCGGGGACTTAAAGTATGTATCTGTCAACTAGCCATATAGAACTGCAATTCGGCTGAAAAATTTGGCCCATCCCCCCATTAATAGTCCAATAGGTGGACTCCCCACGCCTCATAAACCGACCAGAGCCAAGGCTCCACCAATCACGTTCGAACAAGCGCCCAAATCACCTGCCGATCGGCATGAGCAGCTATCAACTTCGCCGAAAGCACTGTTTGCCCACCCCACGCCATTGGAAGGACCGCCAGAATATTTTTCTCCCAAAGCATCCCCTGGATCACCGTCTCCCTCTCGCCGTACGATTGCACCTCCCACTTTGCTGTCTCCGGAGAGACTTCACCTCGACACTAGACGTCTTGCTGGACCTGCAGCACGGGCAGCAGCACTTGCGTATGGGTCTGGCGATGTCGGCGAAGGCAGCTCGAGGCAATCTTCACTCGATTCGCTCACACCGAATCCATCGCCTATACATCTCAGCGATCCAACCAGACCATGGGCATCCAGCTCGCACATACCCGCGCCGTCACCCCAGACTAATTCAGCGCAATTAAATGTGCCAGGTCCATCTACCTCCAACCGGGATAGATCAAGCTCGAATGCAAGCGTCTTCTCTACGAGCTCGGCGAGGGAAGATCATCTGTCAGCTACCACACCATTAGTGTCCCCTGCCTTAAGCTCAAGCTCAAAGACGGACTTGTTCTTCGCTTCATCCGTCAAAGATCTCCTGCCTGTGCCTCCTCGAGCTTTACCAAACTCAGCTAAGCTGGGCAGGGGCCTTCTCAGCACGATCAGCAAGACCGAAGATCGATCCACGAGTATGCCCTCCATCAACCGCTCACAAGTGGAAAGACAGGAGAGAACTCCTTTATGGGGTGAAAATTCCACTCCAGGTCCGTCAAGCGGCATTGCATCTGGTTCAGTCGATTTGACGTCTCCATTCCCATCAAATCAGGGGTACACATCATATTCCGGCTTGCCACCACAAGAAGACTTGTCCAGAAGATTCGGTTTCGAGGAAATAACAAGTACATCCAGGTTGAGATCCGTCTCCAACCCTATGGCCACAGTCTCCAGTTCCAGTTCCCCTAACAACAATTACTCGCCAGCGACCTCGCGTTTCATGAAAGGTCATGGCACATTGAACGAGCCACTGGCTACGTTGCCCACTTTACCCGATGTCAACGATTATACCACTCCTACGAAAAGTCAAAAGCGGCCTGCGATTGCGGGTCACGGTAGGAGGGAGTCGCAAATATTGGAAAGGGAACATAGTCAAGCTAAGGAGGACATCAATATCAAGGCAGGCGAGATCATCCGACCGGAAGATACAGAAGGCGACCTGAAATCGACGCGGAGAGCTTGGAGATTGGAGAGGAAGTTGGGCGAAGGGGCTTTCTCAGCAGTCTGGTCTGCTTCCCCACTGCCTCCAGAATCTGCTTCAGCGAATGCAGATAACAAGGACACTCCTCGGGGTAGCGTGGCAGCCTTGAAGCTCATGGACCGACAATTGTCTTTACAAGATAGCCGCACCCGAATATCGTTCTTGCGAGAAGTCGAAGTGTTGCGGCATATCTCACATCCCTCCATCGTCTCGTACCTGGATAGCTTTACAACGCCGACGCATCATGTGCTAGTACTTGAACAGCTCGAGGGTGGAGAACTCTTCGACTTGATGTCAGATGAGAATAATAGGAGAAGGATGATCTTGCCTTCGCCGAGGCCGGACCCGGATGCGTCCAGCGAAGGTGAACGAGGAAAGTGGGACGAGAGTGGAGAGGGGTTCGTCCGAAGGGTGTTCGGAGAGTTGACAAGGGCTGTCGGATGGTTACATGAGGTTGGGGTTGTGCATCGGGACATCAAACTGGAGAGTAAGTAGACTACCCTATCATATCTGTTCCGGAATTTTAACATGCCAGGTGGAACTGAGCTAATTTCGGATCAATCATGATCCTTCACACTTAGATATCCTATTCACCATTAACCCCTTTACATTACCGCCAACCTCAACAAATTCGATACCCTTACACCTCTTACCTTCCGCCGGACCCCTAATCAAATTGACCGATTTCGGTCTATCGCGCTTCATTTCCACTTCTTCTCCGCTCCTTCAAACTCGATGCGGATCCGAATCGTTCGCCGCACCAGAGATAATCATGGGTAAACCGTACGACGGGCGTGAAACCGATTCATGGGCTATGGGCGTCGTCTTATACGGTTTAATCATCGGAGAATTACCTTTCGATAGGGATTTAGACGATTTATCCAAATCGAACTCAAATGCCAATTCAAATTCGACCTCGAATCGACCGGGTACACCTTTGTTTGAGCTGGATCAAAAAGCCAAAGGGAGAAAAAGGATGATGCGAATAGCCAAATGCGAATATTCTTTTCCTACCGCCGCCACAGAATCCGGCACCAAAGAAGTCCAAAATGTAATTTCCAAATTGTTAATTCGGGATCCTAAGAAACGGCTGAAGGTGAATGAATTGTGGGATCAAGAATGGATGCAATCGGATTTACCGGGAGGTGTACCTCGTCCACCTTTGCAGACTCCTACTCCAACGACAACGACCACGGCAAGTCCGAACGTTGAACAAGGCGGTGATCACAGTGTCAATGACAAGTCAAGCTCTACCTCGAGTCTGCCTCTGAACCCGAACCCGAGTCTACCTTCGATCTCGATGGCCTCGTCAAGACGTAAAGTGTTAGATGGCTTTCTGGTGGAAGAAGACGGTATTGAAGAAGTGGCTAGAGCTGAGCATTAAATAGCCTGGAGCGGCAGGGTTTAAGCGCTAAGTAGCAGTGAATATAATGTTCTAAAGACGTGTAATCCCATCGAGATTCGATGCGTGAGACGATACGTCTCATCGTCTGTACGTTTGTATAATACGCCATCCTAGATTCGAAGAGCACTTCAATATGTGATATGTACCTTGAAAAGTATTATCATCACATTGCACCAGCTCATGATAAGAGCCGAGTTCTCTCTATTCTTGACCGATGCAAGCATTACATCGAATCCAGGATGTAACACATGTTCATAATTACTTCTTTGAATTATACACTGACTTGAAACTCACGAATAGATTCATTTTACTGTACCCGTAGTGTCTGGTCTGATATATGGCACTTTGGCTACGAAAGTAAAATCAACGAGATCAATCACTGTACAAGATGAAAACAAAATAGATTGAGTTTGTCTTGTGTATCGCACATCGCAGGTTGTACGTATTATTGACAGGTTCCCATCTTACAATGAATCATAATGTACAATATATGATATACGATGTGATTTACAGAATAAGTTGCTTTAGAGAAAAAGTTGATTTGATATCGATGTCGAAGTCGAGAAAGAAAAGTATCCGAAAGACACAAGTTTTTTGGCGTACAGATCAATCAGATAGATGTAAACAAGTAAACGAATGAAGAAGTACAGACGACAAAGTTCTCGGGAAGATAATAAATGATACTCGTACTCGTAATGATGATTTCGAATTTCGAATTTTGGCTTTCAGCCCCAACATATCAAATGCCATTTCGTCTCCTGCTCGTGTCAGAACGTAGCTTATCGTTAATTCATCCTCCTCACGTGGCCCCAACTGAGATGAGTCTGTTTCTCCTGAACCATCATTTCACCACGATATAGCTCCATTGTAGAACCGACCCTCTTCACTCCCATACATCAGACCCTCAGAAGCGAAGGAGTTCCAATCGTTCATCCCGTCTAAATTACCCAGATCCCCTTCGGGGTAATTCTCCATCACAGTCACTCCTGATCCGTTCTCGAGATTCGTTGCTTCGAAAGTGGATTTACCATTTGTAGCTGCGTGTGCCGGGACTGAGACATGAAAGGAAGGTACAGCTGTCGAAGCGACAGTCTTGATTGATTCAGGGGAGTTATCGCTGTCTGGAGTCTCTTCTGATGCCGGTAGAAGAGTACTTGGTCTGTATAATTCTGGCGTGGGGAACTCTTCGGCTAGTTGAGCGATATCCAAATACTGTTCAAATATATCATCATTGCCATTGCTTACAGCGTTGTTATTGCTATTGTTGGGCCTGGCCGTGGTCGCGTTGATATCGTTGATCAGATGATTCCCATTCACCGCAGGATGACTGAAGGGTATGGCGGATAGACCATCTCCGCTAACACCGGCACCAATGCCAATGGTGTTTGCCAAGTTCGGTGGATCCTGATTCGCATCGACTTGACTAGCTCTGAAAGCTTCGTATGCCTGACTGAAGATCTGCCAAGTGTCCAACGTTAGTCCAGATAACAAATCTTGCTCGTTTGTCTGTATCTGAGCTGGATCAGAGCTGTTGTAAGGCAATATACCAGCAGCAAGGGAGAGAGTATGCTGATTATCGAAGAAATTCTTATTTTGGTCCAATTCAACTTGTCCCAATAGCTCGTTCGGTGAAAGATCTATACCCAAAGCATTGATGTTCAGGGCGCTTCCAGAGGTATCCGGCAATTTCAGGTTATTGGCATCCACTTGACCAAGTGGATTTTTCGCTTTCAGCATGGACTCTTTCACTTCCGCCATGAGCTGCTTGGGAGTTTTGCCGCCAGTGACATTCTGAAGAGCCGTGGCGGCAGTAGCAGTGACGGTAGACGATTGTCTCTTTCTCTTCCCGCCACTTTGCGATAGACTTGGTCGTTTGGCTGATCCAGGTGATTCAGTAGGAGTCTTCGCTTCCGGCGTTTGCACCATGCCCGAACCGGAAGGTGTCGCTGGAGATCCCTTTGTTCCCTTGGCTCGTTTCGCCGGTGGCGGTTTCAAGTCCTCGACTCGTAAGGACTTATGTCGTGCCGCAATCGCTTCGGCGAGGTTGGCCGGGGAAATTCCAGTGATGCCAGATTGTTGTTGAGCTGCCGAAGGCTGTTGACTACCTGTCAATGGCGCTTGGATGGGGGTTGACGAAGCAAAGATAGTCCCCGAGCCAGCAAGAGAAGCTTTAGCGCTGTTGAGCGCAGATGCAATGGTGCGTAGATTGGCTTGACCGCCCGGCTTGTCCAGCATCGCGCGGTACATCGACTGAGCTCTGGCCATCAATTGGGCAAGGCCCATCTTGATACGATGGAGATCCGAGACATTCAGTATAAATCGATCGGATTCCGCTGCTGTGTTAGCGTACAAGGCGGAAGTGTACTGATCAGACCGATTAGAAGCATCAGCATCTTGCCTCTCACCAGATCGGAATGATCAGACCTACCATCGAAACAATCTGAGGCCCAGCCGACATTTCCGGGGCACCCATCTCCTGCATCATCATGAGGAACATCGGGACCCTGTTCTCAGCTTCTTTGATTATCGGCATCAATTGAGCCAGCTCATTACGGTAAGCCTCTTTGTCCACAGAAGGTATAGTAGGGTTCTTGTCAAGTTTAGCTCGAACTTGAGCTTCCTGGGTTTTGATGAACTCGTATATCTTGATAGGATTCCCCTTGATACCATTGCCGAAGCCTTGTTGCTGCTGTTGGCTTTCTGTCGATGACGGCAGAATTGCAGCTTGCCCTTGTGCTTGAACCGAAGGCTGGCCCTGCTGAGGCTGAGGCTGGTGTTGAGGAGCTTGGCTTTGAGGAGTCTGTTGCGACTGTTGAGGGGTTTCTTGTCCAGTGACTTGTTGAGCCAATCCTTCCAGAGTTCCCGTGCCCGGTCCGGCAGCAGATGATCCTGCATTCTTAGCAGCGTCCAAGAATCGTTTTTGTTGTTCGGTCAATTGTGGTTTTTGACTTTGACTTTGCGTTTGTGCTAATTGTCCTTGTTGCAGAGAAGGACTTGGATTGACCGCTTGCTGCTGATTTGGCTGCGTCTGCTGGAATTGCTGTGGCTGTTGCTGTTGGGCCTGTTGCTGCTGCTGCTGTTGTTGTTGTCCAACGTTCTGCCTAGTTTGCTGAATTCTAGCCATGAACAGATTCTCCAGAGGTTGCAGCATCTGGGAGTAACAGCTTCTAATCTGATTTGCCACGTTGGGACTGGATGATGGGGGTTGACCAGGCTGCCCCGGTTCAGAAGCGAAACCTAATTGACCAGCAACAAAAGTCCATCTGGGACCGTCGATCTATTTCGACGTTTCATGTCAGCTCAACATTCTGGATTTCAAAGCAAGAGCGATACTCACTTTTGCACTTCCATTATTTTTCAAGACGATCTGGAACAACTTGTACAGGTTGACCTGTTTACCTTCAACGATCGGGTTCTGCACGTTCTGAGTCGAGTGTATCTGTCTAAGAGAATGCCAGAAACTCTCTTCCGGAAGATTGACCGATTCCAAACTCATGTGAGGTGGCGGGGCAGCAGTCTGGGTCTGCTGAGCTTGAGGAATCTGTTGAGCCTGTTGTTGCTGTTGTTGTGCCCATTGTTGTTGCTGCTGTTGGTTTTGAGGCACGAATTGCTGCGATTGCTGATTCTGTTGTTGTTGTTGTTGTTGCTGAGCAGACGCATTTTGTTGGACCGGAGTCGAGAACTGCGGCGGGAGGTTCATCTGATTCATCGTAGGTGTGATAAGCTCAATCGGATTGTTCTGACTACCCTGTTGATTAGGTTGACCAGAGTATGAGCGTTGTCGGTTGTGCTGAGGCTGTTGTTGAGGCTGAGCTTGTTGTTGCTGCGAGGAAGCTTGTGCTTGCGCCTGGTTGTGCCCATTCAGCAAGCGGGTTATATTGCTTGTAGCGATAGTCAGCAACATCGCGGCGTCCATGTTCATCAACGCCTGCACGGGATTCGGTACACTCATGCTACCGAAGCTCGATGGAAAGTCAGCTAGGCATAAAAGAGACTGAAATAATGTTAGGATGACCTACAAGGCAGCTGCCACGTTGACCGCATCCTGCGGAATGACAATGTTCCTCTTTTTCACCTCGGCAATGAGCAGTAGCAAATGGAATTTACTCATTTGTTCGTTCACGTTGCTGTTATTTCCATTCTGCATGCCGTCAATCAAACGTTTAGCGATGGTCGTAGTGGCATTCAATAGTTTCTCGTTGTTCCAGGTCGGTATTTGATCGAAATACTGAGATCTGGACGGACCACTAGCGTTCGAGGTAGACGGAGGAGCCATGGAGCTAGATGCCATATTTGGGGTCCGGGTCTGCATTTGAGGAGTTTGATTGTTATTTGATACTTGCGGCGGTTGAGATTGGGGCCTTTGCTGAGGTGGAGCAAGTTGTGCTTGGTTCATCTGCGGTGTCACCCTTTGTTGTTGCTGTTGACCCGGTTGAGGGATGTTCTGCTGCATCATCTGGAAGTTTGGATTTATGTTGACGCCTAACGCATTCTGACCAGCATTGCCGTTCGACATAGGTTGTTGCGGTGACGACATGGGCAAATTGGGCTGTGGCATTTGAGGTGTCTTGAGTCCGCTTCGCTGTTGTCGCTCTTTCATCTGCTGGAGCTATTACAATCCTTGTTGTTAGCAGTAATCCCGGTTTGCGGGTGTGAATTGAGATGTACTTACCGCTTCGAGTTGTGAGAGGGTGTTGGCGTATTGATTGCCTTGCTGACCTTGAGCTAAGCTGTACTGACTACCGTCAGATACGATTCTCTGTTGTTGAGTCTGGGGCATTTGCTGCTGCTGTTGTTGTGGCTGCGGCATTTGTTGCTGTTGTGGCGGCCTTTGCTGCTGCTGCTGTTGCTGATTAGACAGCTGACCGGGGAAACCCATCCCTACGCCCAATTGCCCATTCAGGCCTACACCTATCGGTTGATTAGGTTGTTGCTGCTGTGGTTGGGAGACTGTCTGGCCTTGGAATTGCTGACCTTGAGCGGCGCGTTGCTGGTTTTTCTGAGCTTGCGCAAAGCTCCGTTGCAGTTCGTTGACCGCGGCCTGGTAATCGCCGTTGTGCTTGGCTACCACATTCTGGAAGACATCAGGTCTACCCGATAGTAATTCAGCTAATGTCTGGGGTCCAGATCCTGTATTTGCCACTTGGGAAGACTGCACGGCTTGTTGCATCTGATTCGGCTGACCTAGAGGCTGCTGCTGCTGTTGCATCGGTAGCTGCTGTTGCTGCTGGATAGGTTGGGTCGCACTGGTAGCTTGGGTCAACATACTAAGGCGAGGGCGGATCGTCAGCAAACAGATCAAAAAGATCCCTTTCCCTTAGAAGAGCAGGTCGAGTCAAAGACCCGAGGCACCAAGATTGATGATTGAAGAGGAAGGGACAAAGTATGATGATGATCATGCCAAGAGGAGTAATGAACCAATCGCGGTGCTAATGAACGATTCGTACTTCTCTCCTCCTTACACACAACACTCACTTTTGTAGCATCTGCCGTCTGCCCTGCTCAGAATCGCCAACTAGACCCAGATTGACCCCTTGCATATTCTGCATTTGCTGTTGCTGCTGAAATTGTTGCTGTGCTTGATTCTGATTCTGATTTTGGTTTTGATTTTGATTCTGCATTTGATTCTGAGCTTGCTGCCTCTGCGCTTTGACCGATTGCTGCATCGTCAGGCCCTGTTGCTGGGAATGCAAGCTGCCATAACCGGGTTGATTCGGATTCTGCTGAGCTTGCTGCTGCTGCTGCGGGGGCGGCTGCTGCTGCTGTTGTTGTTGCATGCCTTGCTGAGCGTACATCTGCTGTTGCTGGGGTTGTTGCTGGGGTTGGGATGGTTGAGGATTGGCATTCATCATATTCATACCCGGTAATCCAGCCATATTCATCTGTTGTGCTAAACCTTGGAACTGTTGGTTCTGCTGCTGTTGTTGCAGAGCCTGTTGAGCCTGTTGAGCTTGCTGCAATTGCTGTTGTTGCTGAGGGTTGAGACCCAGTCGCTGCTGTTCGATCCTAGCTACATTCTGGCCTTGTAGTCGGTTGAACATCGGTAGCATGATGTTTTGCAGAGCGCCGTCCAGTGTATTGGTATTGGGGTTCTTCTGCAATTGGGCGGCGTTCATAGCCATGTTCCCCTGTTGGGGTTGCTGGATTTGCTGCATGGGGTTGGGCATCTGCTGCTGCTGTTGTGGTTGAGCTTGGGGCTGTTGTTGATTGGTCAACGACGCGAACAGAGCTGGATTGAGTTGAGCGGGATTGTACCCATTTTGCTGGTAAGGGTTGGACATCGCGTCGAGCCCTATCGATCAGATCAGCTCCATTCATAAAGCGTGAGATGCGAGTATCAGAGTGGGATTTTTTGGAAGAATTAAGAGATGAAAGCGTTGCAATTGGGCGAGGCGGAGAACTAATGGTTCTGATTCTTACGTGTACCAGGATTGACCTCCTTGCTGCCTTCCTTTTCCAGCCCACACCAACTCCACTTTCGGGTTCAGCGAAAGTCGTGTTCGCCAGACAATCAATCCACCTCCTTCTCCTTCACCTAGCGTGCTGAGGATGATGTCAGCGAAAGCAAGCGGATTGCATAAAGAGATATGAGAGCAAGATGTAGAGAGATGAATGAAGTTCAAGAGTGATGCGTTGTGATAAGGTATAAATCGGCTTGACTATGTGGGGTCTTATCTGATCTAGTGCAACTCACCGCCTCTTTCTCACCACCAAGTACAACTAAACGAGTGAAACCCCACGTACAATCACGTCTCGCGAATAACGCTCGCGGATTCGCGCTCACACTTCTATGATGCGCTCGTATATCCCTCAATGTGCCCTCTACTCTGATTCTGACAAGATACGAAATTCTGACGATATTCGCTGTTCAAGTCAACTAGGTATCGTGGTTATAATCGACCAAGATCTATCCGTCAGCGGATTTGATGAATTAGGATGAATATTCGTTGGAATTGGGGGCAAAGAATAGGGACTGAAGTTCGTGCGTTATTGTCGTGTGTCGATGTGTGTAGGGCGTCCGTGTCTTGTGTGTTTTGTGTGTATACAAGTCAAGTCAAGGTCAAGGTAACCTAGGGCGTGTTGGTGATTGTCGACTTTGAACTTTCGTTGAGATGTAATTTATTTTCACGATGATACTATCTCGACTAGACCAGGCGAAGCTAAGCTATCTATAACATGCTTCTCCGAATAAGGTGACTGAATGCTTTTTGCGATAGGGTATGCTTTGATCTGTTGAAGATAGATGTATGAGAGAAGCTGGCTTATATTTCCAGGCGGTCGAGTCTTCTTTTCGATGGTAACGTGATGCAAGTGACTGAGCGACTGAGCTCTGATCAAAAATCTAGTCTGTTGATCCTTTGATCTGTCGATGCTTGATATTTGACGTCAAACTTTCCTAAGGTTACTTTCCGACCATTTCCCAATGATCAATAATCAAGCAGTTCTAGATGATTTGTTGAGGGCACCGATGAAGATGAAGCCAAGCACGAACGACGAAAGACGAAAGACGAAAAAAAGAGAAGATCATACGCACATACGCACAAGCTGCAAAGCAAGCAAGCAAATAGGCATAATCCAAACTCAACTCACCTCATCACTTTTACTCGTCCTTCGTCCCGAATCCGAGTAGAATGAAAATAAACCCCTGGTTCCTTACTTTTCGCCACAATCCACAATCTTTAATTACCTGATACAGTAAAAATACATACTCAACAACTCATTTCCCCATATAATTCCCCCACACCCGGTTTCATAATCGTTAAATCTAACCGTATTCTGCTTATTCCTTATTTCACCCATCTCATCTCATTCACGTAACCAAAGTAGGAACAAACATTACAAGTAATCTCGCTTGTCACAGCTCAGTCTGGTTCGAAATTTGAACCAATCTTTGCTTTTCTTCTTGATGTCAGACGAAACAGTGCTTTGAGATGCGCAATGCAACGACTAACGGTGGAAAGAATGCATCTATAGGGGTTTGGAGGTTCGAACCTGACCTAATCTACAGGAATAAGGAATGTCCATCTATCCGCTACCGCTACCGCTACAGCTAAGCTACCTTGACCTGCCACTTCCTATCCCATGCATGATCGTGAGAATACACATGCCTACTTGGTGTTGGTGACTAACATGGTACCGAAGACGTAATCCCACATCTTCGATGTAACTCCGAAACCGAGTTCGAAGTCTGGAAACAAATGTCGACCGCAAGTCAGCTTCCAACAGCAATACAAACGGAAATGCGAATATTGGCCGTGACTCACTCTTGTAATGGTGCGCGAGGTGGTATCGCTTCATCTCAGCAAGGTAGGCAGGAAGTTTGGTATGATGAAGAGCGTAGTGGCCTGAAAGAAACGTTTTGATATAGGATCAGCTTTCATCTTCCACGCAATTTTCCGAGCCGATAGGAAGTCAATGAATGCACTCACCCAGATCATACATCACATACATAGCGAAACTTCCACTGATAATTCCATTCGCAATAGCTTTGGGGAAGAGCAAATGGGCAAGCTTGGTGAACGGGGTCTGAAGCACAAAGAACAGCAAAGGAGGCATGACAAGTCGTAATCGGTCCATCGGTAGATAATGGTGCACACCGTGAAGCAAAAAATGCAGGGTGATTGCCCAAGGTGCATCAGGGAGGTAGTAATCCAAGTGGAATAAGAATCGATGTAAGACGTATTCAAGGATCGTCCAGACTAAGACACCGAAGGCGAAGCAAGCGAACCATGATGAGAGGGAGAAGGCCGATACGGTCGGTAAAGCTGAAATGTTGGGTGGGTAACTCAAGAGGTCCTTGGCGGTGAGCGAGCTGTGAAAGGTGAACAAGTCTGTTAGCTGGGCGCGTCATGTGTGTACAAGCACTGAAAAGGGGTATTGTCTTTCCTCGATGGAGAAAGAGAACAGAGGAATGCGACGACCGCGTTTAACCGAAAGTGGTACAAGCGCAGAGATGGCCAGATGGACAACTCACGGATTGTTGAATTGCCCAACACTCAATGTACCCAAAAACGCAGCGATAGGCCACCAAATCAGCGGCACGACATACCACTGCGTCCTAGTGAACGGCTCTAGCAGATCACTGCCGAACATCCTGGCGCTTTCTTTCAGATGTCGGGGTTCATGGACTTGCGAGAGGTAATACTCCTTCGTCCAGGGTGCGTTCCATACTTGGATCAAAAGGGGTTTAGAGAGGTCGATGAATTTGTTCATATTGTAATCAGACAGGAGATCCGTTTCGTCCGGGTGGAAATTCTCATCTGCAACCCAGTCTAAACCACAAGAAGATTACCATTAGCTCCATCAGCATATCAAGGCGTGCCCTCTTCCTCATGTCGATTATACGTGTGTTGAAGGATGATCACAGAAAGGAGGGGGGAGGGGTGGAAGACGTGGTAAGATATGATGGCCTGGATCTTACTGAACTGAACTCGACTGAACCGAACTGAAATGAATTGAGATGAGATGACGCACCTTCACTGACGATCCTCTCCCCTCCACCCAATTCTCCAACCCTGAACTCCTCCATCATCTCGTACGCAGCTCTCGAATGGACATGCTGCGTCTCGTCACCCATGACTTGTCCTATATCCTTTCCGGCATATTCTAGGACGATATCATCGCCTCCCGGATGATCAGGTAAGAATTCCGTCAGGTCGTAGACACGGCCAGAATATGTGACGTAGGTCGATTCGCGGGTATTGTCTGAACAAGCATCCCGAGAAACCAAACAAAGACAATGTCAGAAACTGAGTTCAAGGTCATACGAAAAGCCATGGTGACGCGATGTGCTCCAGCCCAGCATACCTCGATTGACATGCAGAAGAGTGGCACGATAATATGACGACAATGAATGGCTGGGATTCGACTCACGTCTCTCGACCTCAGCAAGGGAGAATACTTTGCCCCTATTGACGATGCTAGATTTTGACATTTCTTTTGGATTCTAAACTTGAACTGAGATTTCGGTCGAAGGGTGGCGAGAGCGAGGGTAATTAGTTGAAAACGAGTGTGTGATCTACGAATGTTTCTTTTTGGGGATTATATGTATTGATCTGAGGTGGATGGTATGTATGAGTAAGTGAAGAAGGTCAAGGGTCAATCAATGATCTTGCACAACAAGATGAAGAAGTATAAAGGCGAATGCAATCAAGGTATATGATAAATAAAGATTGAAGGCAGAGAACGAAATGAAATCGGATCGGATCGTTACGCACGGTTGATAGAATTGAAAAATCAATAATAAATAACAAAACAACCACAGCCTACGAGTGTCTTCTCACCATACAACGCATGCGGGCATCGCCGCTGCCGACGCACGTGTCGTCCCACTCGATGTCTATGCAATTAATGCGTCAAAACACCAACTACTCGTAACACGCGTCATCAGGTTTGGTGGCGCTCTTAACATGAAGAGAGAGAGCATTCTCATGCCAATGCATACCGATCAAGCGATACTCGTATCTGCTCTGTCAGACATAACACCCAAGATTTACGCACTACATGTTCATGTATATACAGCATTGATGCAGGCTTGCTCCCCTTCAAAGCATCATGAGACCGTTCAGAGCCCTGATCAACTTGGACAATTCAGCACAGGGCAATCACTGATCATTGATTAAACAGTCAAACATGACTATATGTCACCTATGAGATGTCAAACATCCGCCAGCATATCACCATCACCTGCCCTGCTGGTTGTTCCCATTGATCATAGCCAACAGCGCTGCACCTTGACCCTGGGGCGGTCTAGGCACAGGATGGAAGACGTTCGGATTGGGATTCGGGTTCGGGTTATTCACATGTGAGAATCTGGGCGGACTACCTCGTTGAGTGTTGTAAGCAGGAACAGCATGTTGAGGCGGTACATTTGAATTTGGCGGGAAATTTTGCTGTTGATGCTGGTGATACGTAGCTCCAGGAGGCATGTTCACGCCCATCGAATTGGGTGGTCGAGGTTGATAAGGTTGATTAACATTAACGCTGAGATTGTGAGGTGGGGGATGTACAAATCCGCCTTGAAGACCAGAAGGAGGTAAGTGATGGTGTGGTGGGTGGGGCCCATTGTTACCATAATTGCCGTAAGTGCCAGGAGGAGGCAAAGGATTGGAAGTGGGTCGAAATCCTGAACTATTCTGCACGTTGCTAAAACCTGGTCCCATGGCTGGTGGGCGATTTTGCACCATTGCTGGGATAGCATTAGCATTGGGTTGATGTGCATTCGGGCCATTTGCCATATAGCCGGAATTGGTATTGCCGCTGTACGGATACTCGGGACCGCTGCCGGTGCGACTCGAAGGTTCGTGTGGCGGGGGAGGCGGTTGTGCGGATCGATTCGGGCTGCCATATACGTTCTGAGCCGGGTTCATCGGTCCAGTCGGCGGTCGAGGTGCGGTATATCCACCGAGGGGTGGTTGAGTGTTCGGTCGGTAACCTTGATTATTTGTGTAAGTAGAAGGCGGAGGCTGATGCAGCGGTGGCATGTTGGCTTGAGTCGTCGGAGGTGTGATCCTGGTCAGACTTGTACTTCCGCTTGTGCCGCTGGTACTACCGGTACCTCGAGAAGAGGGTTGCGGTAGTGGGGGGAGGAAAGCGGAATGAGAGGAGCTGAGGGTATCCATCTGATGAGTCGAATTGGCAGGTACGTCTATACCGATACCGGCGATGGTCATGTCCAGCAACGCTCTAGCTTTAGCTTGTCTCTGTGTTTCTTCGGCATCATCGCTTGTACTGGCGGGGCAAGGCGAGGTAGGCAACGACATAGGCTTGGCAGGGGTTGGCGTGATCTGAGCGCTAGGCGCTTGGGGAGAGATGACGGATAGCAGTCTCACTTGATGAGGCTTTACGGGACTGGCGGGAGGTTGGGCTGACGATGCAGAAGGGCGAGCATTAAGCAGTGACAACAAGTGGCTCTGCTTCTGGGTTGAGGGTGCAGGTTTAGGAGGTTCGGGAGCGGGAGTTTGAGCTATACCAATTCCTCCCAACAGTCTCGCCAGATCACTATCTTCCTTCTTGTATCTCTCTTGATCAGTCAAGCCCGCCTCGGTCCTGTGATGTAGCGATTCCTCCTCCTCCTCCTTTAAAACATTGAGATTGCCGAACAACCTTTCTAGACCAGCCTTAGCATCACTCCCTACAACTGCCTGCTGATTAGGAGCAGCTAGCTCTTCCTCCTGTTTATGCAGGAATCGAGCGAACATAGCATCGAGAGTAGATGAGCCTCGTGATGGGATAGGTGATGCTGGTTGAGGCGATGGTGAATCAAATTGGTAGGGCTGAAGATCACGATAGGTGTTGTTGTGAGAAGGACCCTTCTTCTTGGGTTTCATATATGGGTCAATGCCATGTTCTTTGAGCCAATGTTTGAGAGGACTATGCACGACAAATCAGCATAGTCCGGTCAAGATGCCCACGAAGATAGGCCAGACTTACGTGACAAAGGGGGTTACATTGTAAAACTTCTTTTGGCCATTTCCTCCTGTCCTTTTAGGTCCACGTTTGTTGATCCAAGTAGGCAAGTCCGATAATTTGACCCAGTCGATAGCCTGTCAGCCACATCGACATCGACACACGAGTCCGTCAGCTCGATGTTTTCACCATGATCAGCGACAATGCTTACCCCTATTTCGTTCCTCGTCTGCGTTTCAAACACTGTATTCTCGTCAATACCCTTGACTATAAACATAGTCACTTCTTGAGCGTTAATATGCGTCTTTATTTTGTCAGGTTCATGTATCAGTCCAGTCAAGTCAAATCCAGTTTCTTCTTCGACCTGTGATGTTGATGATCATAGTCATAAGCTGCACACATCTTGACTTGCACGATTGGTGTTGATAGCTTACCTCTCGGACAGCACAAGCGACTTCCGATTCCTCAAGATTTATCTTGCCCCTCGGGAAACTCCAACCTGCGTTCGATTTGAATCCTCGCACCATCAAGCACTGATTCACACCACGTCCCTCAGCTATAGTAATCCCGATTCCCAACCAGCTGAACTCACTTTGTCCCCGTCCTTGTTGATCAAGATCCCACCGCAACAAGGCACCATCCGCTTATAGCTACAGTATTCTTCCCAGACCTGATCATAGTCCACACCTCCTTGAGCCATAAGCGATGCATAAAGCGGAGACGATTCGATGATTACGCGTGTAAAGTTACGTTGACTTAGAGACGGGAGAAGGGGGTTGAGCGGTCTAAGGTAATCTTCATAAAACCAATGGCTAAGCAAAATCAATATTATCAGCTCACACCGGTCGATCAGGCTGGAAAGCTGATGTGATGTTGTGCGAGCTTACGCTTGTTCAGCTTGCCAATATACCCTGACCAAGCTCATCTCTTCCCTCGGCAGGTTGATCAAGAACCTAGCATTGAGGTCTTCCAGTATCTCTTCCCAGCTCATATCCCGAAATATGTTCTCTTCGTCCTCCTGCCCGGCTGAAGGATCTTCTTGGTCTTCCCCACTTAGAAGGGGCTGTTGTAGCTTTGATGGTAGTAAAGCAGGGTTGTGAGGTATAGGAGTCGAAGAAGAGGAAGCAGACGGAGACGAAGATGAATCGTAATACTGGTTTGAGGAAGTGAGATGAGGCGGTAAATCCCTACCTTTCTCGAAAGGCAGAGGAATGGGTATCGTACTCATCTTGCCAGGATGATATATTCTTTGGAATGAGGATGAGATGATACTGATGGATTCAAAGTTCCAGAATAAGTCGTTTTGCGATTTTCAACGAGAGCTTCACTCTAGGTCGCAACGAGGTAGGGTTTCTGAGAAGATCTGGTTCTTTAGTCGTGTTTAGATAGACTTGCGTGTTCTGTACGTTCACTCTTACGATTTGATGAGAGAGTAGATATAGTTTGTAAGTCGCCTCTTGCACGACCTAGTGGAATGCTCTTGTCTTTTTTATGGTAATCCTGGTATTGACACCTTAATATCGCACAAGTGGTAAGTTGATGAACAACGAGATTCGAGTTGATGGTGATGCGTGTGATGTGACAGATTACCACGACTTTTTTGCCTCGCCACTGCCTTCAAGGGTGCTTTGGCTTGCCGTTTGCCGGTGTGTGGGTGCGCTGAGTTTATTGTTTGTGCTTTTATGATCCTGAGATTGTCGTCTATGCAGACATGCAGACATGCGATGTACCATTCCTGCCGTTTGGCTACCCACTTCAACAACATCATCAGTCGCCCAAACCGCTCACTATCCGCGTGTCAGGCGCGTGCTTACCGACGGCACGTGACTTATCCTCTTGATAGCTCAATATTTCATCGTTCATGTTGCTGGCTTGACCGTTGAAGATGAAAACATGCATTACAAGGCTTAAGGAGATACCATACTTCGTGCAGGAAACGGTTCATGTAGTGGTGACAGGCTTCTACCTCGCCTTGTGGTCGCTTGTTGCCGCGCTTTGCGATACCACTCGATAGCAGACTACCGCCGCATAGAAAGACCAGCCAATGACAATACAACCACATCAGACGGTGGGCAGCACGCCAAGAATTGACGGACAGCTACACATGATGTTCAGGCCGTTCGGCAACAAAGGCGCAAAGAAGAAAGACACAAATGACTCTGCGAATTCCGCTCATTGCTGATTGATCGAACATTCTCTGAAGCACGGACACATGGTGACTCATAGTGCTGCTTGTCTGGAAGGTCTTTGTCCGTGTTATTGCGAGCCCACTGTCACCAGATGACCTCAATCTCATTCGTCTACAGAGCGGAGAAAAGTCGAAGCTGAGCTGAGTATTCTGAGGCGGACTCTTCCTGCCGCTGATGCGAACCAGCCTGAGAGGGTTCTCGGAGGTATCTTCCTCATCTCTTCTTCTTGGTATAGGTCTTAAACCGGTCGGACCGCTCGTGTCGTATTACTGGCGCATCGTCGACTCTGATGCGTTCTTCCCTACAGCCCTTTCCGTAGTCTACGTGGTCCCGAGTCCACATGTACATGCCTACATGCACGACGTAGACTACGCAGCCTTCGCTTTCTGACCAGTGGAATAGACAAGTCAAGTCCGAATCAGATAATCCGATCGGAGATGAGCGAAGTCACGGCATGATCGGCCCCGGTTTCTCATCACATGATCAACCTCACATCCTCTTAGCGCTTTCGAACGTCGTTGTCAGTTACCGGGCCGAACAGATGCCAAGTTCACGAGCACTTCTGCGGATGATCTCATCGTAGACGTCCTGTTTGTATCCTTATAACCTGTCCAGACAAGATTGTCATGTAGCAATCCAAAGAGCAGACTGGATAGATCCTTGTAATCGATAATCGCAGCGAAGCTCTGTTGCCATCTCAGACGACATGCCCAGACTTACCCCGCAAGTATCAGCTATCACTTCCAACCCGGTAGAAAGCCGCGATGATCTCATCCAGCTCTTATCGGACATGCTCAAGCCTCTAACCGAGGCTCAGTCAGAGGGAGGCGCAAGGGTGACACTGGGTAACACCGGCACGCATTTCGACTCTGTAGCCGCCGAGATGGAGGGCTACGCTAGAGCCTTGTGGGGCTTAGCACCCCTTCTATCAGCTGATCCGGATCATCCCCTGGTGAAAGACCTAGGCAAGAAGTGGAGAGAGGGTCTGAATGCCGGCACGGACAAGAGTAGACCGGATGAGTATTGGGGGGATCATGAACAGCCTGATCAGAGGTTCGTTGAAATGGCTGCTATCGTGCGTATAAGCTTTCAAGTCACATGTACGCTTGAAGCGACCACGAAAGTGAACACACTGACCTGAGTCCGACTTCCATAGGGTATCTCACTGGCAATTGCACCTCAGGTGTTCTGGGATCCACTATGTGCGGAAGCTAAGAAAAGGGTCAACAGCTGGTTATTGCAGTGCAATGGGAAGATCTTCCCCACAAACAACTGGCGATGTAAGTGATCAATCCAAGACGTATCCTGAGCTTTGGACGTTGACGAAGGTTGCAGTCTTCCGGGTCTTGGTGAATCTGGGCTTGAAGTCAGTCGACGCCGAGTATGACCAGAAGTCTATCGATGATGAGCTGGAATACATTGAGTCATTTTACGGTCCTCATGTAAGCAGCCTGATTTACAGGACTTCGAATCTGCATCTGACAATCTCTTACGGCTTTCTAGGGATTCCCATCGGACTTCCCTCAATCTTCAGGCGTGGGTGCCTATGACTACTACGCAACATCCTTCGCTATCCCTTTCTACTCGTTATTGTATGCATCGATCACCTCTCGCTCACCTAAGTTAGCGGATCCTGAGCGAGCCGAGAAATACCGTCTCAGAGCCAGAGCGAACGTGCCTTATGTGATCAATCTCTTCGCTCCGGATGGAGCAGCTATCCCTTTCGGCAGAAGCATGACGTATAGGTTCGCTGCCAGTGCGTTCTGGGCAGCGGTGGCTTACGATAACCTCGAGGTGAGCTCCATTATGATTATCTGTACGACTGGCCTCAAAGGTTGATCACAAGTATCGTAGTTGCCCGAACCATACACATGGGGAGTCATCAAGGGTCTCATTCTGCGCAATGTCCGGTGGTTTACCCAGAAGCCCGAAGTGTTAAATCGGGATGGATCGTTGACAATTGGCTGGGCATACCCCTCTTTGTTCATGAGCGAGGTAAGCCAGAGTCTTTTTAATCGTAGGCCGATACATTGGGAAATTTGATTGACATCTTGTCCGATTGTAGGATTACAACTCCCCACAGTCCCCTTACTGGGCACTAAAGTCGTTCTTCGTTCTCGCTCTTCCGCAGTCCCACCCCTTCTGGTCCGCAAAGGAAGAACCTTACCCTGCCGAGCTACTCCAGAAGTCCTTCTCTGTTGTCAAGCCCTGGATGCAAGTGTATACTCATGCTGCAGGGCACACCTACCTCTTGAATGGCGGAACGCAAGTATCGCAACTTCACGCACTGCATCACCTAGGAAACGAAAGCTGACGCGAGCATTCTGCCCAAATAGCAACGTCGCTTTCCCCTTGCGCCAAACCGCTGAGAAGTACAACAAGTTTGCCTATTCTTCTGCATTCGGTTTCTCCGTACCCACCGGAGCATTGACCTTCCAACAACATGCCCCTGATTCGGTCTTGGCCTTGTCTGATGACGGCGGCGTGAGATGGAAGGTGCCTTTCAAGGTGGAACATATTGGAATCAGCGATCAAGGCGTACTGAAAGCTCGCTGGTCTCCTTGGCGTGAGTGTGAGAGCTGCACATGTTTGAATATACAGAAGCGCAGCTCATTGAGAACGACTTTTGTAGCTGAGGTCGAGATCATCACTTGGCTTATTCCACCTTCTGCAAATTCAACGCCATACCATACGAGAGTCCACCATCTGAAGATCACGGAGGGATTCAAGCGTGATTTGAAATTGGCAGATTCGGGTTTCGCGATTCATTCAGTGTTCGGACCACTAGGATCGGAGAGACGAATCCTAGTGAAGGACTCGCCGGAGGAGGGCGTGGCCGGACGAACGTCGACCGATCACTCCGCAGTGGCAGTATCTAGGAAAGGGGTATCAGGAGTAATCGACCTCTTACCCTCTCAAGGTGGAAGAGGCAGTGTGGAGGATACAGATGGAAATACCAACTTGATCAGCCCAAGAACGGTCTTACCCACTATATTTTATGAGCTGAAAGCTGGTGAAACAGAAAAATGGGTAGCTACCAGAGTATTCGCTGTGCCTTTCACGGAAGAAGAGGGATTAGGCACGAAGGGCTGGTTGCAGGGTTGGAAAGATGCTCAGCAGGGATATAAGAGAATCGAAGAACTAAAGAAGGATCTGGGTATAGCTTAGTAGCTTCAATCTTCATGTCGTCGGACAAGAGGTCGGTTTGCTTCAGGATGCATCGATTCAGCTTCAGGATGCATCGATTCAGCATGTACCTCCACGACTTGCAGCGTATTCTTATCAAAGAAGTTGTCAGATCCGATCATCCTTGATCCGGACAATTGATCTGGAGTGTTCTGCTGCTTGCGATGAAATTTTGGCTCAATCGCGAGCACAGTGCGATCAAACTATACCGTAAGCCAGAGTTCTGTTGTTGATCCGGTCATCGGCGTGGCAAGGTGCAGAATGACAGATCAGGATTCCCCGCCATTATGCTGAACGCAATCATGTGTTGAGCTCTCGATGATACTGTATACATGTTGCATATTATCAGATCCTTTCCATTTCGTTTTCAATCGGATATGATACAAATTATCTACTGAACAGCCTGTTGAAGGGAAACCTACACTATCTGCCAGGAAATATGGGGCTTAACACTTTCTCCCTTTCCCCTCTCCTTGACATGCCTCAACCCCCTCGATCTATGGCAAATAAATCAGATGGAATATCTGAAATCTGGATTTTCGATATCGGTGAGATCTTCGAACGCTCTAGCATTCCTATTGACCTCTGTGCCGTCTTCCGCAGTTTGCGCGGCGATCTTCTTGTGGTTACGTCGCACAAGTAGAATCCGAGTGACGATGCAGACCGTTATAAAGGCGCCGTATAGTCCCAGGTGAATATACAAGGATGGAAGGTATCTTTTCGCCCATTTGTTCTGGAAGATCTGGGAGGCAATGGCATTTCTATACAAATGTGTCATGTCAGCGAGCGTTCTCGATTCTTCATGAGACAATCAACGGTTACTTGAAAGCTTACCCTCCCGCCCAGGCGACTATATCAAGAAACACGGATAATCAGCAGAGGTCCCCAGCATGCAATACATGATATTGGTTTCAGCCCGAAGTGGAGGGGTGCTGCAATACTCACTATAGGTCGTAGCGTACGTGAATGACTTCTTAGTCTGTCCAGCAGAGTTTCTGGATAACATCAAGAAGATTGAGGGGTTGCACTGAGTGAGTGTGGAAAACGCTCAGCGTGCTCCGCCTCCTCATGAAACGAAGTGGGGGTTATGATCACGCACAGATTGGAAAAATTGCATCAAGTAAAACGCAAAGATCAAGACTCCCCTTGTCTTGTTGGTGGGAGCAATCGTAATTAGTAGGATCGTGCCAATGATATTGGGGATGACAGTACCAATCATAACCAACAGAGTCTGCTTGGTCTTCGTAACGAGATAGCTGTGAGTCTTCAGGTCAGCTCGTGTCGAATTTATTCGTAGCTTGAGAGGCGACGGCTTACGCCTGTAGGAAATAGGTGACTACGACCATCGCTCCCAAAGGAATCGATAACAATTGACTATCGAGAACACTGAATCCGAATGCCTGATTGATCAGGATCGCATTGAAGGTGTTGATCCCTCCAACTACCAGGGTGTTACAGAATGCCAAGAGGAACAATAAGTAGGTGTACGGATCTCGGATCGCTTCCCAGATTTGAGCGGTTTTGAACTCTTTGTGCTTGATACCTTGGTTGTTCGACCGTACTCTTTCGACGTATCGGGATTTCTCCTCTTCTGTGAGCCAGCGAGCACGAGTCGGCGAGTCAGGCAGAAAACAGAATGTGATTACTACAAACACAATTGTCAGCACCTATGGATGAGGCTTGGGACTCTCATTGTATTCACCTGCTGAGCAGAAAGAGAAAAGGGACACAGTCATCGTCATCCATTGCCAACCGTGAAGACCGCCTCTTTTGCCGGACAAGTGGTAAAAGGCGTACTGTAGAAACTGATTAGCCTGGTGCAGCCCTCATTTACAGTGGTCAACATCACCCACGCCGAAGAGCGACATGACGGCTCTACCAATCGATCGTTCAGCTTGAATGTACAGCCTCTCGAAGGACTCTAGACTGAACTCACTGAGAAGCTCCGAGCATACTTTGCCCTATCAGCCGGATATTATATCAGTGTCATCCGACTCTTACGGTGGCAATTGCGCAGGGCACTCACAGACAGAGCTGACGAAAGGTTGTTCATCCTTCAGATACCATTGCACGGTAACTATCATGCGCTCGTTAGCAGCCGGCCGCCAGTACATCCCTTCGAATTGTCAAGACGACAATAAATGACATACAAAAGACTTACTGGAAAGGAGGACTGGACCGAAAAGACTCTCGAAGAAACCTAGTAAGAATCGGATGGCAAAGACGGGCGGAATGGAAAGGGAGAACGTCAATCCCATCAAGAGACCGGACCAAACGATCATTGCTGAGCCTAGCAATTTTCCTAGCGGGAACCTTCTGACCAATTGGTTCGCCTTGATGTGCGTGCCACGTATCGTACTGTTAGCGCAACATTGACTTCTGAAGGACCATGGATAAGGCTCACAATTGGTTCTCCAACGATGATACCGCACCACAATAAGGTACTTGTCAAAGCGTAGTCATTGCCTGCAGCGTTGACATCCTGGATCCTGTTATTCACCCAATAGTGAGCCTGGGTTAGAAAAAGCGGATTCCGAATCCCTGATCATGATTATGACCGAACTCACCATCCCATGATCCTATCGTGGAGGAACACAAGTCTTCGTCAGCGACCATGCTATGTCTTTGTCGACTGGAAGTACTCACGATGCTGGACCAAGAGTACCCTTCGAAGGTGGTTTTCTTCAGTCGAGACTTATTAGATTCGATGCGGCAGGCTCACCTTGTCCATAGCTTGCGTGATATACGCCAAACACATCAAGGGTAACACGCTAACGTAAGATTGGCCAGAAGAGAACAATCAATTCTCCCTATCGTTATCAGGCAACATTGATCTACTCACCGCCGATGGATCTTGCGTCTCATCCGTCTGCTCTCTTCCTCAGTGATAACCAGATCCGGGTTGACATAGTTTCGAGCTTCGTCGTCAGCTACCTGATGTCGATCTCTATCGGCTTTGATGGCGTCCACATCATGGTAAGCCTCATGCTCGGGAGCTACCTCGAAATGCTCAGAGCTCGGTGCGATGTCTTCCTTCTTTGCCATTGTTTCTGAATTGGTTGTGTTGGTACTATTCCGGCTGCAACCAGGATCAAAAGTAGGTGGTTCAACAGCTCAAGTATTTATCCTTCTCAGTCAACATGTGGAAACACGGATTGAATGACATGGAGCGGGCCGGACGTCAGTACCTTGGCAGCAGCAGCATCATGGCCCTTCGGGACTTGCAGGGCGTCGCTTCCTCCTGCGCGACCAGACCAAGAGCGGATACAGCTTGTTCAGTTCAGTCAGTATTTGACGCTAATTCTTCTTCTTGGCACTACAGTACTGAGCGTGGGAGTCCCGCTCACCCCGCTTTTCCCCGCTCGAGATCTTGCTCTGCCCCGCTACCTCCAGATCACCCTACTGAAGAACATTTCCCAACTGCAAAGAAAACGGACTAGTGCTAATTCATCAGTCCGGAGAAAGTTCACACCGATGAGAAAGGACGAGAGCAACATGAAACGCGGAATCTGATGCGTTCAGTGTCAAACTCCATATATGGCGCTAGAAGATGACGCAAGAGTCGACGATCAGCTGATTGACATTCCTCGGGCCGGATACGGCCGACTGACTTCCATAACGGATTTTAACTAATTCCTCTGCGTGTTCTGGCTAGCACTCTAAGATTGACGACATGCGGCTGCGTATGTCCTTGAGGCCAAATCCGAAGAAGTTGTTTGAGTCCGAAGGCGGACAAAGGCCAAACGTTCTTCGCAGATGACCGGTTCGGGCCGGTACTTCAGTACACCTATTGACCGCAGAAAGGCACATTTATCCGACTTGGGTCGATCATATTGCTAGATTACTATGTCTTGTGTATGCTGCTGCTCAAGTAGGTAATATATGAAGTCCACTCACTCCCAGTATCTCACACATAGCTTCACTGAAAACCCAAGATCAACACACAACATCAAGATGACCACTACTTCCGACCTCACATCAGCCGTCAAAGAGCTGTACGACCCTGCCTTGTCAGTCAAAGTCGTAGGAGTAGCTAAGAAGTACGACACAGATCCAAATGTGAGCCCTCATCCTGATCTTGTTTCTTGAAGGACATGCGAATCGGATGTGTCGCGATGTATTGAAGCTGATCTGACGCGTCATGATAGGGTGCCCCTCCGAGCCGAACACCAGAATATACAACCCCTGGTGGACCTAACAGCTATCATTGCTCAAAGAGTCAATCATCCTTCCTTACACAGTCTCTTTTCATGACAGGGCTGAAAGCTGAGTGAGCTGTTTGTTCACTTTATAGACGCTACCGCTTGGACACAAGGTTTCTTCCCCGGCACACTCTGGCTTCTTGCCGAACGAGCCGACCTCGACCCCTCTTCCATCGACCCTCACTTCAACAAGGAGGAACTGATCAGATTGGCGAGACGATGGCAAGCCGATTTCAAGTATCAAGCTAGGCCGAGTCCGAACCATGATCAGGGATTCCGATTCCAGCTTTCTTACGGAAAGTGAGTGATCCTTCCGGCAAATTTCAGTCCTATTGATTGAGTCTGACCCAGATGCATAGAGACTACGCTATGACGGGCGACGAAGAAGCTAAGAAGGTCTTGATTGATGCTGCTGAGAGTCTAGTGGATCGATATAATCCAAATGTAAGTGACATCGTCCAACCGACCATACCTCAGCCCTATTCCTGCCATTCGCCGTATGCTGAAGATTGTTATGACAGGCTGGGTGTATTAGAAGTTGGGATCACATGACGTTTGTCGAAGATGGACATAATTATACGGAAGAAAAGAAAGACCAACATTACCTAGTCATCATAGATAACATGGTGAGTCACAGCTTGCCTGGGGACAAATAGCATGAAGACCGCAGACTGACTAGAAAGGCATTTCAGATGAACCTGGACCTGTTATACGAGGCTACGAAATTGACAGGCGATCAAAGATACGCGAAAGTAGCTACGCATCAAGCTGAAAAGTCTCTCATCTCCCACGTGAGAAAGGATTATACCACTTATCACGTAGCGAACTTCGACCAGAAGACTGGATTGCCTATCGAGCTCAGGACTGCTCAAGGGTATGCAGATGAGAGCGTTTGGTCGAGAGGTCAAGCATGGGCTATATACGGATATGGTCAATGCGGTGAGCTTCAGCTTCTGCTACGCCCGCTCAAGTGGTGTGGAGAGGATAGGAGTCGTCGCTGACATAGCTGCATCACTCGATTAGCTTTGCGGACTGGTAGACAAGATTTTATAGATACAGCTAGAAAGCTTACGGACGTCTTTATCTCGCTCCTTGGCCCTAGTGGTGTTCCCGAATGGTATGTCTTCTCCGTCCAAGTTCCCACTGCGCTCGAGCTGATCCGCTTCGTTGGATATGTAGGGATTTCAGAGCACCTAAACCCTGTCCATATGATGCTTCCGCGGGATGCATAACAGCCGTCGGCATGCTATGGCTCTACAGGCTGCTCTGGCCCACCGACAAAGCTGCTGCAGAGGCATACCTGAATCGAGCGGTGAAGCTGGTCCAAGACACTATTAGGGAATGTCTGACGCCCCCAGCTTCGTTGAAGGAGAATGGAGAAGTTGACTTCGGGACAGATGGATGGGAGGCTCTGCTGGCTGTGAGTAATCTTGGAAACACACCCAGACGGTGTGAACGGTCACCAAGCTGACTGTCGTTTCCAGCACTCTACAATTGTGGGGAATCCGAAATCGCTCAGAAAGCTCATGGACCACGGTCTAGTCTGTAAGTATATCTATCTTCGAAAAATGAGGGATTTTTCATCGATTACTCGGGTGACACAGACGCCGATTATTACCTCGTCGAATTCTCTAACGAGCTGCTCAAGATTCAGCAGGGCAAGTAAAGTTGAGACCGTCGTTTCATTGAGCCTCGCGCGATTCTATGTAGCTTTACGACACAATTCATGTATGCATGCATGAAGGAATTACCTCAAGTGATTTGTATGGCAAGGACACAAGTGATCATTCAAGTACAAGCGTGGGAAAGTGATATCCTTCGGTGTTTGACGCGGTGACGTCAAGCCGGTTGCAATCTACCAGTGAGCTATTTATAAGGGTGTACAACCTTTGAAGTTATGGTAACAACGCAATTCTGAATCGCAACAAAACATTCTACGCTCAGATTGTCAAGAAGCTCGTTATCGCTTGTACAGAAGTAGCCAAAATGTCCGAACAAACAACCGTATCTCCATGCTGTGTCACTGGACGTGAGTGGTGGTCCTGGAGCCATGAATTGCCATTCAGTCGGCGGAAACAGTGGGCAGGCACTAACTATCGGTCGCATCGATCATGATAGACATCCACCAAGGTGAACCACTCGGATCATTCGAGATCATCCACGGACTCCGAACATACGTTTCAAACCCTAAACCACCTGCTAGCGGGAAACAAAATGTCGTTGTGCTCATCTCAGATATTTTCGGTGTCGATCTCGTCAACACCAAGCTTGTGAGTTGAGTCTACTTTATCCTTCTCAACCAAAGTCTCGATTAAGTTGTCCACCTCATTCCAACCCGACAGATATCAGATCAGCCGCTGACAATACGGGACTGGTCCATCAATTGTGATTGCAGGTCGCCGACGAGTATGCCGGGAATGGATGGAAAGTCCTCCTTCCTGATTTCCTGGAGGGAGACGCTATCGACCACAACCTGCTCAACAGCATCGTACCCAACCTCAGAGTCCAAGCTGAAGCTACGGTAGCTTCGAAGGCCGTAGACTCAGCTAAGATGGCTGCTGCTATGGGTCCTTGGATCACCAAGCATCGAGAAGCTGGTGAGTCGAGTTCTTTGTTGCCTCATCCTCAATTGCCCCCATCGTCCGCTGATCGGTGTTATCAATATCGTTGAACGATGACTAGTCTCCAAGCCTATCATCGAGAAATTCTTCCAAGCTCTCAGAGCCGACGCGTCTACGTGAGTCCGAGTTGTGGTCCTTATCCAGTTCCGGCAAAGGCAAAGGCAAATGCAGCTATGGCTATTATATAGACGGTGACTAATGGAGGTGTACTTGCGAACAGCGGGAAGATCGCTACGATCGGATTCTGCTGGGGAGGACGATACTGTAGGTCGAATTCTCGTGTCTTGGTTCCCCATAATAGCGAAAGACATCTTCACTTTTCACTGACACCGTCTGCGTACAGCGCTTGTCCTCGCGCAAGACGACTCGCCCGCCCGAGTAGACGTAGCTGTCGCTCTTCACCCTTCATTCCTAGTGAACGACGACGTGAAAACTATCACTCAAGTTCCCGTCGCCATCTACAAGGGAACAGCAGACGCTATGATGACTGATGACGCCCTCGACGAGGTTGAGAATATCCTCAAGGGCAATCTGGGCAACAAGTTGTCTGTCAAGAGTGAGTCGGAACTACAGCCGGAGACTTATGCCTGTGACTGCAGAGTCATCTTCGGATCGGAGTTGAGTACCTGAATTGACTTTTTGGTATTCGCTATGTTGCAGAATACACCGATGCGGTCCACGGATTTTCAGTGAGAGGTGATCTCGAGAATGGTAAAGAAAAGGCACAAAAGGAAGAAGTGTGAGTACATTCTCATCCTCCATTAGGGTCTGGCTGCGTTGAGAGTATATGTTGATGGTGATGTTCCGTGCAGAACCAAAGATACAGTCGACTTCATCACCAAGTACTTCGACTAATTCATATTATATGACCGGCTGTAGGATATGTCCTTTGTACGCAATAATAGTCACGAGTTGATTCGTACAGGAGAATATGCAAATGCGTGCACAGCAGGCCCGAAGAGTTTGGTCGATGCGAGTCATATATTATGTGCATCCTACACTCAATCACGCCTTAATATCTTGATGTCAAGATATCAAGAATGCCTCCAAGGTCTACCTGTACCGTAAAGCTGAAGTCTAGATCTTCACCTCTTCCACACCTTTGGCGGCTGCTTCAACATCCTCATCACCTTCTACAAATCCTCCCTCAGCTCTGGCTGCGGCTGCAAACGAGAAAGCCGGTCGAGTGGTAGCATCTCGCTTGGGAGCAGCAGCGGCAGCTTGCTGTTGTTGGGCATTGTTGGACCCTTTTCTAGTATGTGAGACAGCTTCAAATCCATCATCATCTTTCTTAGGGGTCTCGGTAGAAGGCTTTCTTGATGGATGAGAAGGCTTAGTGTTGTTGTGTTGCTGTTGCTGTTGATGGGGTTGTCTGGGAGGATATCTTTGGTTTGAGCCTGAATTCTGACGAGGTGGTTGTTGCGGTTTACCCGATACTTGAGCTTCAGCTTTTTCTTGAGCAGCCTTGATGGAACTGAGCCTCTCCTCAGCGAACGCTTTAGCCTTTTCGTCCTCTTCCTTCTTCTTGGCGATCTCGACTTCTCGGGCCTTCTTCCTCTCTTCTTCCCTCTGAGCTAATTTGGCATCGGCAATGGCCTCTCTGGCGGCAGAGTCAACGGGTTTGGCATTTCCAAAAATTGATGATTTGCCCGAAGGGGTATCCGACTCGACGGAAGCGGTCGATGGCGTAGCAGGGACTGATCGAGGCGCGAGTTGGAGTCTTCGTCTTTCAAGAGGAGCGGGGGGTTGTTTCGGGCCTAAGATGAAGAACAATTAGCTTACGCGCACGAAGGAATGATGGACAGTTTACTGACTTTCGCCATCAGCACTTCCTGGTTGACTAGCAGCGGGGGTGACTCTGGCAGATCTCCAGTCTCTTTCCTCGTTTGGTGATTGAGTAGATGATCGAGCAGGAGGAACCTCAGCAGCTGGGGTTCTCAGCTTGGTACCGCGAGACCACTAGATGTTGCGCCATCATTAGCTGGCGTTGAAAGCTACAGCAGAACTATGTATACTCACGGTGTTCTCGGTATCAGCGAGACCTGGACTACTTTGACCGGAGGCAGGCCCACCTCTCTGATGTGGGGGCAGATCCCTGGAATCAGCCTTGGCCTCGGCTAAAGGCTTGTTGCTTCTCCATTGATTCACTTCATCCGCAGCTGTAGGAGTCAGGGGTTCCCTAGCTCTTCCAGCACCTGAGCTATCCCTTCTGAAATCGTTCGATGGAGCGGGCGGGGCAGGTGTGAATTTTGCTCCTCTGGCAGAACCCCAGTCCCTCTCGGGTCCAGGCTCAGAAGGAGCGAATGATGAGGTTCTTCTAGCAGGGGTAGGGGCGTCTCTGGCGGGTAAGGGCGTCGCTCTTCGCCATTGATTGGATTCTTCCGCTGCAGAAGCTTCTCTTCGGTTGGTAGCTACGTGTTTACGTCGAAACACTTTAGCATGACGTCGGCTGTTGATGGGCAAGTGAGGTCACGCGCAAACTCACGTGCTTCAGCAACGCTAACTCTGATCGATCGTCCTTGCAACTGAGCCCCGGTCCTTCCCAAAGCCTCCTTCAATTTGTCTTGACTCGGGAATTCTACATATCCGTAACCTTTGTATTTCCCATCCTGATCCTTCAGTATCCTGAAGCTGAGCGGGTCGAGATCGTTGAAGAAGTCTCGGACGGCTTCTTCGAGGTCAGGATCGTATGAAAGGTTGCCGACGAAAGCGGTGAAAGGTGGGACAGTGGGTAAGGGGAGTTCTTCTCGTTGCGGTGGTGCTCCGGGGAAGTTGGTAGCTGTATACGCCAGAGAATCAGTCATGCTCATCCGCGGACTGATGCAGCAGAACGCCAGTCGAGGTGTAATTCAGTACTCACACGATCGGGCAGCTCGGTCTGGCATGGAATCGAGGTATCCGGGATCCCCCTTCTTGGGTCCAGTATCCGCTCGAGCGGCAGCTGCGCAAGCACGTCTCAACCGTTAGTGAGTGGGCCCAAAACAGCAATCAGAGTGCACTCACGAGCCGATGGGAAGTCCATGTCATCCGCCCATGATCCCCCTCCTCCAGAATCTGTAGATTACATCATTGGTCAGCCTGAATTGAAACTCCGACAAATAAAAAGCCATAGCAGATAGCTCAGCGATGGAATTGAGCGTATTCACCAGCATTGAAGAAGTCTGTCAAGGAGACTTTTTGGGCTTTCTTCTTAGGTGCTGTGATCGCGATGCAGAGACAGTCCGGTAAGAAGCGGAATCGAGTTGATGAAGGCGAAAGCAGGAGGACATCGTCCAATCAGCGATTGATCTGACAAAGCAAAGCAGTGCTTGTAGATGAGGGGTCGCTTACCCATTTTATTTCGAATTTCACTGGTTGTTCAATGTGATCGATCGATAGACGATGATGTATCCAACCCGATTTGTTGATGATGAATTGGTCTTTCGCCTTGTCTTCTAAGGACGAGCAAAAGTTGGAAAACATGTGGACGTGCGAAATAACATTTCTTTGGAATCTCAAAATCCGCCACATTCGGAGATATACACTCAAAACACCTTTTTACACTGCTTCCTGACGCACGATCCTCTCCTTTGTGTGTATGCATGCACACAACTTTTGATCGTCACTCGCCGCTCATCAGTCGCGGGTCCTTTGTGGATCCACAACATGCAGCGAAAAAGCATCTCTACCAGAACGAAAGAAAGGCTTTATCGCTATTCCATGAGCAAAAGATAGATGCAAAGACGAGAAGCAAAAACTACAGCACCCGGGATTCCCAAGTGGTCCCCCACCTTGGTACTAACCGAGCGATATCCAACTTAACTGCGGGGAGCAGACGGGACCCGGTGCTTTCTGGATTCTATGGCCGTAGATGGAAGCAAAGGCTTGTTACCCTTCATATATGTTTGCAGGTGTTCAGAACAGTGATCAAACTCGGTAAGTCATAAAAGATCCAACAAGGGCCACTTTTCCAGAAAGCACCGGGTCCGGTCTGCTCCCCGCAGCAGGACGTGCAAAGCCACATATGATGGTGACCATTTCGTCTGTGGTCAGTGTTTCACCAACGCCAGCATTTGTTGTGCGACTGATGGAGTGACCGTAACGAGGCTGCTCCTTTCATGGTTTTACCTCAAACTGCTCTTGTGAGACAAGGACTCTCCTTTCACTCTGAATTTCGGATGACGCTGACAAGCAAAGTCCATGAGTGTAACAGGCTTACTGACAATGTATGCAGGAGTGGCTATATAAGGATTATGCTGCAGCAGACTGACTGATTGCTCGTCTGTCTCTCCTCGCCCCGTCAGACAACAAAGTCACCAACCCCTCTCCCATAACGCCCACACCCATACTCTGTCAAACCACTTTCACACGACTTATTGCATCACTCGATCATCTCCGCTCATACTTCACATACTCACCCCAAATTCCCAAACACTCATTCTAGCACTACATTTGCTGTCCAACAAGCACCACCTCCCTGATTCGCACACGCCACTAATCAACACCAGACTTAGTAGTATCACCTTTACCACCACCTCCTGCTCCATCATTTATCCCTCATCATGGCTGTCTCTTTCGTCGGGCGGGGCATGTGGCCCAAGATCTTCCTCAAGATCTGTAAGCTATGGGTATACATCGTCGCCGTCGGGTGTTTAGTCATGGTAAGCTTTCCCAAAGTCTCTCGATCCAGTGCATCAAGCTGATTTGTCTCTGGGTCGCCACTCGTGTCTAGCCGTTGGTAGTCTGGATAATCATCTTCATCGAGAATACGAAATGTTTCTCCGACACTATGGGTATGTCTGACTATTCCCAATCGACTCATGCCGTGTTCTCCATCGATGTCAGAAAAGAAATTGACGATGAGATCTCGTAGGCCACTATCTCGGGAACGATCAATGGGTATACGATCAAATGGACGGCGATCCCAATGCAGGATACGTGGGCAATACGAATATCCCAAAACACCTCGGTGGTCCAGTGTGAGTACGATCCCCTGCGTCCTTTTCACGAGCCTGGCACACAATGACGAATGATGGCAAAACTCACTTTCTGTTATCTTACTGGTTTCCGTGTCGATGGACGTATAGCTTCGCAGCTGCTTTCGACGTGGCGATGTGGATCATCATCTTGATAGCCATCTGCGCTGATCTCTTGTACGTCTAAAGCTCAACTCCCAACTTCCAGCCCATTTCCTCGCTTCTATCGGACTTCAAATCCGGAGGGATCCGAAGCCGAAGCTGAGTTGCTGATTTTGGTTTTCAGTTGGAAATTCCCGATATGTCGACAATTTCTCGGTGAGTGACCCTACTTGATCTCCTCGGTATGGCGATCCTCGACTGGACGGAGCCGACGAAGAAGACTGACAGTGTTCATACCTTGCCTCTCTGCCAACAGAGTCGATGTGGGCGGACGGCCTATATTATACGCCTGATAAGACATTCAAGGACATCGAATTCTTCTGTGAGTCGAATAGCTACAGTACCGTTCTTGCTCCCTGATAAGACATCGCAAGGTATCGTGACGGATTATCCTATCCAATGTTTGATGTGATTCAACTTGCTACTGCTAGAGCTAATTTACTGAGACCAGTCCTCGTCGCCAATGCGTTCTTGAAGATCTTCATCGTCGTAGCCACAGGCTCGCAGACATATACGGGCTTATATCCTAAACAAGATGAACCGCAATTGGATACTCCGTTATTCTGTCTGTACGCTACCCTGTGTTTGGCGGGGTCAATACCGTTTACGTGAGTTGGACCTTCGACCTCGATACCTGTTCTTCCGTTCGCTTGAGGTTCCCATCTGTTATCTAAATGTGAATAACAATTATGTTTCTATGGACGAGATATACTAACGTCGAATGTAAATGTGTCTGTAAATGTAATAGGATAATAGCTCTTTTCGTAAGTCCCCTTTGATGAACCCAACCTCTAAATCCAATCAACTCCTCTTACCTGAACCGAAATGGCGGCCAAACAGGCAGGCGCAAGGAGAAACGCTGATGAATTCTGCTTCCAATTAGTACATCCTCCACGGGATGAAGATGAAAGAGTACAAAGACGAATTAGCAGCTGCCGAGGCCGCCGCAGCTGCTAAGAAGTAGGCCTAAGTTGGATCGTATGAAGTGACTGGCTAAATCCCCGTTGAACCTCGTTTTGTACCCTCATACCCTTTCCCATATGCGCATGTATCGATCACAAATCGCGCTTCGATGTCAGTACGTGATTACGTCAGATTAGTCATCACAGTAGCACACCAGACGAAGATGAATGAGCCAAGCCAGACCAGGCAGGCAAGAGAGCAAGAAGGCAATCAAGCAATCAAGCAAGGCATCAATCGTACTTTACACATATATGCTGCATTGCATTTTTGACGTCGTATAATATTTGATGTTTCCATGAGTTAAATCATAGATTTTGCGTAGTCTGCCTTGACTGGCCTGAAAACCTCTCGACAATCTAATTAGTTACCTTTACCGGCCATTCGTCCACCTTTGATCTCTTTTTCACCCGCACTAAAAACCGAAACATGGTTAGTTTGTGTTATGTTGTATATCTGGACTGGATGGAAGATGGCATATTCAGAAGGGAGGAATACGCACACACTGATACCGACCATGGCGTCTCCTAAGTCGGTAGACACTTCGGCCAGGACGGTAGGGTTATTGTAGTGCGTGACAGCTTGGACGATAGCTCTGGCTCGCTTGGCGGGATCTCCAGAGAGGACTGCAAGAAGCGAATAAATGAGTTCTTCCGCGTCAGTTCATTCAGACAAATGTGGTTCTTGGAGGCTAGTGACTTACAGATACCGGAACCGACGAAGACTACGATGTAACCATCTCACTTAGCATCGAGCGCCCTGAAAATGTGTTGCACCAGACCGATCGAGGGGACTCACCACCATCGCATCCCAATTGCATCATCATAGCAGCATCAGCGGGGGTAGCAACACCGCCAGCGGCGAAACTGTGATCGAGAAGATCAGCTGGTGAGCCCTTGAATGGGATACGACTGATTGAGGGGTTGGATACCAAGTGAGGGTGTGAAGCTCGCACTCACGAGACAACAGGTAACCTCTTCAATCTAGCGGTCTCCTTCAATAAGTGATAAGGAGCAGAAAGCTCCTTGGCGAAAGCGTATAACTCCTCATCCGACATGGCAGCGGCCTTTCTGATATCCGCCATGACTGCTCTTTGGTGCTTGACAGCTTCTACTACGTCTCCAGTACCCGCTTCACCCTTTGTTCGGATCATACTGCGACAGGTTGAGCAATGCAGCTCAGCTTGAGACTCAGCCATGATGTGCGATCAGGCGATCAGGCGAAGGGATATGAACTCACGCAGCACCCTCAGAAATCCTTCGAAGAGCTTCACCAAGATTCTTACAACCGCAAACGAAGGGGACTTTGAAAGCGTGTTTGCCGATGTGGTGTTGATCATCTGCCATGGTGAGAACTTCCGATTCCTAAAGCGGATCAATGGGGAGAAATAACGAAGATGATCAGTACCATTTCCATCGGGATCGTGAGCAACGATTGGAAAGAAGAAATTCCACTCAACTCACATCGATGTAGTCTACGCCGACAGCTTGTAAGATCTGGGCTTCGACGAAATGCCCGATTCTGACTTTGGCCATGACTGGGATCGAGACAGCTTCGATGATTTCCTTGATCATTCCTGGGTCGGACTGTAGTGTAGCAGAAAATCGCTGTCAGCCTTGACATGTCCCCGACGCTGCGGGATGAAGATTGGGATCTTGTATGTGTGATGAGGCGGGCCAAGGTGGTACACTTGCCATTCGTGCAACGCCTCCATCCCGCCTGATATTCGCTGGGATTCTCTCTGCGTCGATCATTCACTGACCATCAGCCCCTAGAGCTGTCTCATTACACAAGCTGATGGTGAAAATCGAGAGTCTAGCACTCAAAACTCACCCAAAGCCATCACGGCGCATGCCCCAGCTTCTTCAGCAATTTTGGCCTGTTCAACATTCATGACATCCATAATCACACTAATCGACCCAACTCCATACATCAGCACACACACGCATATCGCATGGCGCATGGCGCCGCAACCGATTTTGCGTGAGTTGAGTATAGTTGAATGTCGACTCACCCTCCTTTCAACATCTGGGCAAGACCAGACTTGACCCCGAAGCTCCCACCTGCACCCCCGCTTCCTGTGGGTCCACCTCTACTGCCCAAAAGAGGCGTCGCGGTCCCGCCTTGTCCCTGGCCTTGAGAGATCAATGGTGTGCCTCCGTTAGCATTCGGGGCGGAGGAAGGTACGATAGTTGGTTCGGATGACATCGTGTGTGTAATTGGGCTTGTACTGCGCAGGTTATTCTTCCTTGTGTAGCTAGTGTAGTGTAGCTAGTAAGACTGTGCGAAATTGATAAATGTTGGAATAGCTATCTACTGTATATCTCTGATCGATTGCAAGCGATGAAGTTGTCTTGGACTTTGGACTTTTTTCGACTCGGTGCCAGGTCGGAGAACAAGTTACGAGATCTCCACTCAATAACTTAATTGCCGGATAACGAGAAATGCATCCGTCGTCTATACTCACTATACGATTATGTTCCGATTGGAAATCGCCCAACTCTCCTTGCCAAGTTTACGAATACCTGTTCGAACTCGCCTAAGTACAACAGTACCATGCATCACATGCCCCGATCTCAGCTCTACGTGATCTGACATGACTGACTCGAATTGCGTGGCTGTAAGTGAACCTGCAGGGTTTCCATTATAAAGTACAGGACATGCGGACGGATCTCATTCCCCACTTTTTACCCCACTATCGCTCGCGACGATCGGCATAAACGCATCGCGACCACACATCCGTATCCGCATTGCATCCGCATCAAGTCTGATGTTAGCAATACATAATATTATATCCACACAGATGAATGCAATACATAGCAACATAACCCACGAAAGAAGGATACAGGATATATAGATCGTGCAGCACGAACCATGCTCTTTCTCATTACAGAGACCAAGTCCTCACCAAAACTCCAATCTCAATTCTACCTTCCAACAATCTCCCTCATCCTCAAGACCCTTCTCAAGGGAATCTACGGACTCGAGGGGGAATACGAGATCCACTAACAGACCTCGTAAAGTATCTTTGCCATCTCGCACATCCACTTCCCGAATCTCGAGCTCGCACTCTCTGTCGTCGATAAACCCCTTGAGAGAAATTGGGAATTTATCTTTATTGTTCTCGATCAGTATCATCGAGATTGATCTTGCGAAATAGATCGAATTGAATTTGATCGAGTCGTCTATCGAGTCATTGACTGACTTCAGCCAAATGATCTAGTCTCAGAAATGCTAAAGCCAAACCAAGGAAAGCGTTGCTCACTCTCTTCGTCAATCCGGATATCCGTTATCCCGCTCAAAGAAGCAAACTTATCTTTCAAGCCCACTATACCCACCCTGACCTTTCCTACACCGATCGTGTGTAGTCTACTAACAACAACCATCTCACATTCGCCTTTCTCGAGTACAACGTCCATACTTTCTGCGCTGTGCGGACCGAGAAGTACCAAATTCGTCGACTGATTCTTGGCGTACTTCGAAAGCGCCAAAGGGGTAGATAAGACGTATTCCGCCTCTGCTTTCTCATCTTCCCAATCATTCAGATCCATCAGATCCGCTATGTCCCTCCAAGGGACTTGATCTTTTGCTGTCGCATTCGAAGTGTAATCATGCACATTCCACAGTCCGATAATGCCACCAAGGTTTTCATCAAACAGACTTCCACCGACTAAGGCCCCTCCATCGCTTGATCCTTTGATAGTGTCAAACCACCTATGTGACAACGCCTGAACAGGTCTCTGCGCTCTCACAGCTCGATGTTTTCCGTTCCTCGTTTGAGCTGTGAGCATAGAGATCAAATCAACGTTTGATTCGGTACGCGGTGTATCTGAGAGTAAGATCGGACCGGGGCCCAGCGATCGCAGGAGGGCGTGATAAGTGGGTAACAAGTCCGAAGGCGATGAAGCGAACATGTCGAAATCCGGTACGAGCGATAGCTGGGATGTAAGCACTGTATTGAATACGTTGATGTATAGGTGATCTACGTGCGTGTTGGCGTAGTTCATAGCGAAGTCGTCGGAGTTGCTAAATTGAAGACTGAAATCAGCTATATGTATCGGGCAGTGAATAATGAACAACTCATACCGGAAGACAAGATTTCCAGGGGGACATCAAAATCCAGACCTCCTGGACCATTGAGCATCCGTTCATTGTGAGACATACACATTATCACATTATCCGTCCCTAGATGCCGCTCGACAGCATCGAGCATCGCGGACCATAAAGCTTGCTGGATATGGAAGCCTTCCGGGTCATATGCGTAATTCGACTCTGCCTGGTTATCGCACTAATTATGATCATGGCGTTCCGCGACTATTCGTCAGCGAACACGAATCAAACACAATATCGCTCATTGCATTCATAGCAGATATATGATCAGCTGGACTCACCTTGATAAAATCAATTCCAGCATTCTTCAATTCCTTGATATGATCCTCCCAAAACGCGCCCGCTTTCTCCGGAGTCGGCAGTAAGATCACTCTTTCCTCTTCTCCCTCATTCGGCCCCTCATTCTCTAAACCACCTTTAGATTTCTTCTTCTTATACTCTCTACACTCATATTTCTGTACCAGCGGCGAATCAGGGTGGATCCCTTCCCAGTATCCTTGAAGGGTCAACCACACTCCCACCTTCTCCACCCCTTTCGCTTTTATAGCGCTGACGACGTCTTTCAAGGGCCCACCGAATCCGTCCCACGGTGCGAAAGAGACGAGCCTTCGATCGACTGGGTTGACGATCGTATCTTGCCATCCGTCATCGATGAGGAAGCTCTTGATTGGGATTTCGTCGGGACTCGGTATGAGGGACAGTAGATTATCTTTCGTCGGTCTAGCTCTTTCCCCGTCTATGTAACAACGGCGGTGGAAGATCAGTCTATATAGTTTTTTAAGCTTTGACAGGATCGATGCCCATACGATGTTGAGGGCCAAGTGGGAGCTGCTTTTGGACTGGAATACGCGGTTGGACTTGCCTTCTTGAAGAAGACTTTCCCAAGTACAAATCCCGAGCCCATCCCATAACTCCTCTTTTCCATTTCCTTTGACTGCGTCTGCACCATTCCCTCGCGGGTACGCGGAGTCGAGCTCATTCGTTTTGTCAGCCTGACCACCCACAAGTCCTCTTGCAAGATTGACGACTTTGTTCACTAGTCTTCGTTGCTCGATCTCCGAAGTCGCCTCCGCACAGATTACCCAGACCTTCTCTTCGTCGGGGGATTCCGAAGGTACGACTCGCTGAAGATTAGCTTTGAGTCCACCATCTTCAAAAACCAACACGTTGTTCACGCTCAAAGTCGAAACGGGGTATATCGCCAAGGTGGTCTTCTTGTCTGGTGAGTTGAGGAGGGTCAAATGAGAGGCGAGGTGCGGATGAGTTGCGATAGTGGTCAAATTCGGTTCGATCCAGAATGGTCTATTCTCACCCCAGTTTCCCGGTCAGCGGAGACCCACCACTAAGTCTACTAGCCCTTGATTGCTCATCAGCAATGGGGTTATGGAAGAGGTGACTTACTTGACTCTGACGAAAGAAAGGACTTTCCATTCGTCTCTATCCACTCCAACATCCTTGAGCTTGTCCCAATCTAGGGGAAGTCGTATATCCTTACTGTCTGCAGGAAGCAGTAGATGCTGGATATATGAATCACCTGATTTATCGTCATAAGCTTGAGTCATCGTGCTGCTTGTCACTAACAGGAGAATCAGCCCAGTGACAACAGCCAATTCATGGTGAGGAATGAGAAGGAAGGAAGATGATGAAAGAAGTGGGAAGGACGAGGCAGACTATACTTACCATCTCAAGGACCCTTGGGGCGGTTCCTGCCATTGATCACTCCTTTCACTCGCTAATCATGGATACCTGCGTCATGATCTCTCCAGCTTTAGGTGTACACGTTCACATTCGAGCTAGTGCTGGGAAGAAAGGAAGTGGGGAAGTTACTGAGACTAAGAACCGCACTTGACGCTTTCACCTGGACAACGTCATAACACGTGTTTATCGCGCCCGAGCGTTTTTATCGCAAACTGATCCAGTCTCTGGTATGACTGTATGACTTTGCATCATTACCTTTATACATGGATACTACTGATATATACAATAAGAATGATACTCAAGCACAGGTATTCAAACAGCTGAAGGATTATGTCAGGCGCATGAGAGTCTAAAGCGCAGTAGAGGTGGTACTATCGATCTATTCGCCATTGTCCATCGTCAGTCAGGTGCGCCTCATGGATTTCAATCGTAATTGACTCACCTCAATGGAGGGTAAGATTGAACTCATGAGCTTGAGGAACTGAATACATCACCGGCATATCAGCTCCGTCTGCGATAAGCAGCATGGAGAAATTTTGATTGAGACAAAATTCGCTGCACTCACGAGAACAAGGTACATATCAACCTGCACACCCCTCGGTGCTTCTTCCTCACCTTCCACCACATCCCCTTTCTTATCCTTATCATCCTTTGAGGACGATGGTCCAGAACCAGTGACTCGCCTGACCATACCTGAGATACCCCATTTCTTCTTATCGCCTCCCGCCTTCGAGGTAGACTCTCCGCCAGTTGGCGATCCCTCTCGTTCGGCCTGAGAAGCTTCCATACGATCTATGAACTTCTTCATTACGCTAGCGTGTTTACATGGATGCACCGAAGCCATCTGTTCGCCCGAATGAGGGAACGCTTCCATCGTGACGGTCTTGAACGCATGATCCGACGGGACATCTTGGAAGATCTGAGCGGGAGTGAGTGGTTTCTTGTTCTAATCAAATCAAATCCTTTAGTCAGCTGTGATAACGCCTTAACTCCCAGAGCCCAGCTGAGTTTAACTCACCTCGTCCCATCCTCTCAACCATAATCTAGGAGTGGAATATCGTTTGTCGTACGCTAAGAAGATATCATACGTCCTTACTTGCAGCAGATTCTGCTTGGCAGTAGACTGGATCTCGGCTCTTCACGCAAATCAGATTATCAGTTATCAGTCACTCCGTTCCCGCCCAGGTGAAAACCAAGAAGGTTAACAAAGTTCAGATTCGGGCTCACTCAGAAGGATGTACAATTCTGACAGCAGCCTCATCAACAATATCGTCCTCCAGCCCCTCCCCTTCGTCGATCATCTCCATATCAGGTATATCATCTATATCAGGAATCTCCTCAACCTCCAATGGACCCTGTTTCTCTTCCAATTTCAAACCTGCCATAGAAGACGTGGGTGGTTCGTTCTGCGATGGCGCGAGAGTAGGGGAGTCCGAGATATCTGGGATCTCGTCTATGTCCTTGGCTGAAGCTTGGGGAGCTAAAGATAAGATAACGGCTCGTGAGATCAGTGGACCATCGCGAAAAAGAAGGTATCGCAGAAAGTCAAGTGGCCGCAAACCTCGTAGCGGTCGGAAAGAGGACACTTACCTCGACCAATGTGAGTAGCTACCCAATCGTCTTCACCGCCGTGATCCTCGTCGGCCTGACATATTCATCGGAGTCAGTCGTTTGACAGCGAGTAGACTGTTAGGCGAGCAACTCACGTCATCCATGAAGCTCAGAAGCTTCTCGGCATCTTCATCTTGGTCCGTATAGTCCAACGCAGCAGCTCTCCTAAGCGAAGGAACTATTGACAGTCGTGGACGTGGAACATATCAGCTTATCTCAGACCTCATAGAGGGGAACTTTAGAGGGCAGCTGAGTGTACTCACCATTCCTGCAGATCAGATATTGTTTCTCTTTGGGTAAGAAGTCTCGTTGGATAGTCCCTTGTTCCCTAGCAATATATACGTCTAATCAGCTTGCCAATCCTGGAGTCTATGTAAGGGGAAGCTGTACTGTAGACTGCACTGACCACTGCCAAACTGGGAATTTGTATGCCAAAAAGTCGCCAGCAGCGATGAACTCCTCTATATCATTGTTCCATTCGCCAAATCAGCTTACAAGAACAATCCCACTAACTTGGAAGCCGAGAGAAGTGGCCCTGTGACTCACCAGGCGTGATCCTTCCGTGTTCCTTGAATTTGCTTTCCTTCAATACGGGAGACATATAGTCTCTGACGGCGGCATATTGACTCTGTCACCCATGCATTCAGTCTATAAGCTCCAGAACAGGGACATCTCGGTGGGCGTCAAGTAGCCATCATTTGAATGAGATACTCTGAAGTGGTTTAAGGTCTCATGGACACGAGCCTTTTTTGTTCAACGTTGGGTGGCAAGATGTGCCATGCTGAATAACGGACCGAAGATGAGGTAGACAAAGGATACTCACTTGTAAGGCTAATAGCGGATTCATCCTGCTAAGTGAACTCTAGACCTGATAGAAAGCCTATGATGTCTGTATGCTGATGAAAGTATGCAAGCTATTCGATGATAGATGAGAATGAGAGTACAAGTAGTTGTCATTCAACACGACCTCTGTAACTGGCACTGTTGTTACTTGTTACTTGCCGCTCGAGCGTGACTTGGCTGTGACGCATAAGCCCATACACGAGCCATCTGAAACACGTGACTGCATGATTGCGGGGACCCATTAATTCGTTCATTTGTTTTAGTTCAACTTTCTCGAAATCTTCAACTCTGCCTGGCTGCTCACCTCTCCTTGCTGACGATTGCGTACCACACATCAATACGAAAAGGCAGGAAAAATCCTTACAAGAATCCTGGAACGACGAGATGGCAGAAGAGGAACTACCGCCTAGTAAGCTTGGGACGAAGAGTCATTGGGATGAGGTATACGAGTGAGTCTTATGCTCGATTGTGTTAGTCTTTTGACTTTCGGGTCCCTATCCCAGACCGCGCGGATGTTGCTTTCATCATTCTCACCGCTTCTGCTGCTATCTTATCACTTCAAGTGCTGAATATCAGTCAATGCTCCATGCACAATGGCTCATGACTTGGTTCTGTCTGGGAAGACCTGATGCGAATGATAAGCTGATCTCAAATCCAATATCTAGGCGAGAAGTCAGGGTCTTCAACGATGTAGGCGACGAAGGCGAAGTATGGTACGTTTTTAAATGAGGCTCACAAGGGAAGACGAGCCTGCAGAACACCCTCAGCTGTCGGTGCTTGGTCGGGTCACCATGCAAGATACAAGAAGCTGACAGCAGAATTAACCTTGCCAGGTTCGGCGAAACGGCTGTCAAAAAAATGCGAAGATGGGCCTCGAAACACCTTCCTCGACGTTCACCTGACGATCCTGCTATACGGATCCTAGAATGCGGAAGCGGGAACGGTACACTCTTACTCTCATTCCTTACTTCATCGGGTAGTCCACCACCGGAGAAGCAGAAATTCCATTTGACAGGTATAGATTATTGCGACTCTGCTACTATCCTCGCTTCTTCCATCGAAACATCTAGAAGAGAGACTTTATCGGAAGAGATCGATGAGGACGAAGAAATATTGAACGATGTCGAATGTGAATGGCGTACCGCGGATTTACTGAGGAAGGATTTTAAAGGTGAAACTTGGGATTTGGTCATGGATAAAGGGACGTATGATGCCCTTTGTCTCAGTCAAGAGAAGATCACCTCGACAGAGGATGAAGAATCCCTAAAAGGAGATGGAGATGGGATGCTGCCTAGTCAACTGTACCCGGAAAGAATTGCCAAATTGGTGAAGAAAGGGGGACTTTTCTTGATTACTAGTTGTAATTTCACGGAAGAGGAGATCAGGGCTAGGTATACTAAAGAAGAATTAGGTGAGTCAACGCACGAGGCTAGAACTTGATGAAGAATCTCTTTAGCTGATACAGACCGATTTTTGCACTGTACCGTTAGGCTTTGAATTTCAGTAAGTCTAGTCAATTCGGATACTCAGCTGCGACCAGCTTTGATTTTTACCGCACGATATACCAAAGAAGCTGATGATCCTGTATTTATCCCCAGCTCCAGCGTGCCTCATCCTTCTTTTGCGTTTGGAGGTAAATCCGGCACCACAGTCTGTACAGTTGCGTTCAAGAAGATATGAAACAAATGACCGCGTATAGCAATCTCTGATTGATTGCGAAGCGTCATTAGATCAGAATGGAGGCTGCTAGACGACCCTCGACTGCTTCTCGCAGGGGAATTTCTGCACAGTCTTGCAGTTGACGTGTTTGGCCTTGGCAGGTGTCATACGCACGAACAAGGACTCATCCTTGAGTTAGTCGTGGAAGCAGTGTATCGCAACCGGAATAACCTCTGTTCCTTGTTTCTTGCAGCTGCACTTGGATTGTCTCATCGAGCGACCCCAGGTTGTGTATCTCGTTGAAGGGTGTTTCATAGTGTTTGTTTGGTTCCTGTCATAAGACTGCCACACTGACGTATTTGTATAATTCCGCCCTTGAGATTGCAGTGCACATGGCCTGAGCGTTTTTTGATTTTCAGGGTAAATTACACCTTTTACACGCGAATGGCTTTTCCTACTCGCAACGAAATGTAAACAACCCATAGTGATATTTCATTTTAACACCAAGTCAACTTCCCCTTCTTCATCATATTCTACAGCATATCCACATATTCACAGCTATCAATATACATACATCTTCGATTTTGCCACCCACATCCCGGCTCACATCATCGATCACACCCACTAAAGCATCAGATAGGGCTGGAAGTTGTGATAGAACAGCGCAAAGGCGCTGATTGGTAGTAGAAGGAGAAGTAAACAAACAATAGGAAACAAGGTTGGATGATCTGATTCTTTCTTCGTCGGTATCTTGGAAGTACTGTGAGTGTCCGCAGCAGTCAGCTATCTGAAGACAAAGGTTCTTGACTGATTCTGACCATAATTCCTTACATTGGACTGCTCCCAACTACCAACCAGAACACACGACATGTCAGCCTCGACTTCATCTCCATCAAATCGACTTCGCTTGGGCCCTCATTCCTCCCCGATCTCAGCTTCCGACGTCGCTCGACATTCTATCATCAACTCGTCGGCGAAAGGCTGGTCTCCTCTTCAGATCAACAAACGAGACTCGATCAACCAATCTCCAATCAAACCATCTTTATCGCCCGATCCGAATGCTCCCAGAAGATCGTCATCCTCCTTCAAACATGTATCCAAGAACTCGCTTGTATCTAATAGTCCCTTCAAGTCACCTACGACCGTACAAGGCGCTCAAGCAGCTGGCTTCTCCTTAGAAACGGGCGCAGAAAAGGTAATTCACGAACGCAGATCAACTAGAGCTTTGGGCGAAATCCCTTCTCCGGCGAAAGGGGTCAATCCCACTTCCAAAGCAGCCATTGGCTTGGGTATCGGCATCTCACCTTCAAAGAGATCGACCAGTAGATCGTCTAGCGGTAGCGGAGGTGGAAATGCCATTAGTGGTCAAAGAAGGGTATCCAATGAAAAAGGCAAAGTCGCTTTTCCGGGAGTGGAAAGGAAAACTTCGACAGAAAGGAAATTATCTGGATCCAAAGAGAATGAATCGCCCGATGTCAGATTTGCGAAAAGAGTACCTAGGTCGAGTATGGGCTTTAAAGACTTAGCAAAAGGAACTTTGGTTACCAAATCACCCTTTAAGCGAGTCCCATCTGGAGGACTTTCGAACAATTCCGGCTCACGAGCGAACGAGTCACCATCTGTTTACGATGTTGGGCCCAGTCCAAAGAGCATACCGGTAGAACGGGACGATGTGTTTTCCTCGCCCTCACCAAGAAGAGCTTCCGCCAGCAAGCAACAGCAACAGCGAAGAGCGTCTCCATCAGCTTCGCTTGGTGTAGGAACCCGATCAAGTGAATCGCCTACGCCTTCGCCCCCCAGAGCAGTAGCCCAGCCGCTCTTCATCGCCAACAACGGCTCGGCCGGACCATCTCCACTCAGCAAGTCACTGCCAATCCCTCCTATTGAACCCGCCGCCACGCCGACACCGCACAAGTCGGCAATGACTCCATCGAGAAGACTTCGGGGACCCAGGGATCTCGCTGCAGGTCTAGAATCCCCAACTAGAAAGACAGTTACTTTCCAGAGTGTGCCAGACGTCAAGGAGTTCGAGACTATGAGCGCTGAACCCAGTATGGATGGCAGCTTTGAAGTTCGCCAACATGAGGATGAAGACGAAGATGATGCCTGGATCGATGAGGGAATCAACTTGAACTTGCCTCGCGAAAACTCGCTTGACGAGCTGCTTTCTGACACTCACGCAATCGACCGTCATATGCAAGCTGCGGCAGCTAGCGCTTCACCGATTCTTACTGAAGAGAATGACGGTACAATGCCAGAAGACTCCACGACGGCAAATTTCATGGATACCCTTATTGAAGAAGGCTTATTCTCTCCACCGACCATGGACACACCTGCATTCGATGATCAAAATGCTTTTGAGCTCCCTCTCGAGCCTGTTGATCATGATTCTGATCGACCTTTCCTCGCGACGCCCTCTTTGGGCGGCTCGGTCCACGCTACGCCCTTGTTCGCTGGAGACATGTTCGGCGAGACTGACTCAGCTGGTATCCCATACGGACGCACTCACCATGCCGAACGAGCTGCGCTCGCCCATTCCCTTTCGCCTGTCAAAGGTGTCTCGCCGATAGAACAACCGCAATTACCGAGAGAGGAGGAACATAATATGCTTCTCAATGCGAATGCTGCGCAACCCTCTTTGGCCATTCCTACCTCACCAGTGCATTATCCAGAGTATAACGATCCATTCGCTTCGGCCTCAATTTCTTCCTCCATGCCGCACGCCCATCAAGCTGGACCCATGCCGGACCCGTTTATTACAATTCAAACAGCCACCCAAGTTTTGCCTGTTCGACTTGAGGAAAGGGAAGAAGATGTGATTCCGCTCGGACGGACGAGCCATGCGGAACGACTTCAGGCTAGAAGGATGTTAGCTACTCAATCTTTAGGCTTAGGAATGCCTAGAAGTCCAGCCATCAGCCAAGATTTGACGAGACAGTATTCCGAAGACTCTTCGGAAGAACAGTTCCCCCCCGCTCGAGGTGATGAAGGAGAAATTTTGGCCGAAGACATTGTCGCTCCGCGGATGACCCGTAATGCTAGCCAGGAGAGTGACGAAGGTACCAAGAGAAGATTGCCCAAGATACCCGCTCCGGCTCCCATGCCTGTGGATATTCCTAGTCCAGTTACCAGTCCCAATAAGGGCGAACCAGAGGCTGACAAGCTCGCCGTGGCCGAGAAGAGGGTGAGTAGACCACTATATATTGACATACTGCGAAGCTGACCACCGGTATCCCATACTAGACGAGCAAGTTTGACATTGGTGGTTTCTCACTACCATTCATCGGAGCTACTTCTCCGTTCTTCAACTCCGCTCCAGCGACATTCGAGAAACAGCCTTCCATCGATGGCTTGTCGATCTCATCGAATGAACCTGAGCGGCCCCTCACCCCTCCGCCAGCGATCAGAGATACTTTGACCGAAAGGAAAGAGAGTCCACATAAGTTACCAGACTTGAATTTCCATTTCGAAGAGATTCAGCTTCAACGGACCGATTCAGATGAGTTGAAACGCACAGCTACCGTCAAGCCGAAACCCGTCAGTCCGCTCAAGGTGACAGGATCAGATGACCTCAAGAAGGCTTCTCCGCCATCACTTCCAGGGGTCGTTCAGCCCATCACATCAAGCTCGGATAGCTCAGTAAAGTTACCTGCTTCCACCTCGGCTGGCTCTCTGAAAAATGACTTTGGCGGATCGACAAGCAAATCAACAACGAACAGAACCCAAGATTCGACGACGACCAAAGTCCGACAGAGAATTTCCAGAGAGATGATCAGGGAGACTATCAATCAGCGGATTGCCGAAGGCAGCTTGTCCAGAAGACCAGCAAGTTCGGGAGACTTGTCCAAATCATTACCTGTATCTTTCGCTGACGGACTGCGACAAAGAAGAACGTCTGGAGTTGATAAGGACTTACCGCCCCCACCGACTGATTCCCCATCTTTGACTTCATCAATTATGGCTGGTGCCTCAGCCTCAGACTTAGCTCCCAAGATGCAGAAAGCCCACACGACGGACAGCGCTCCTCGACAAGCTAGCGGATCTCGACCGGCTATGAGACCTAGATCTCAGACGCAATCTGCTCACGAAGTGTTGAAACAGAGTGAAAAGGATGGTATACTGAACGAACCTAAATCTGCTCTGGACAAATTGACGTCTTCACTTCCTTCGCCAACGGAGACGGACAGTGCGGGATTGAGAAGAGAAGTCAGTGGAAGTATCGCAGCTGAGATGCCTCCTCAACCACAAGTTCAAACGTCGATGCGACCAATCAGTATTCTGAGAAACCCGTACCCCAACCCTAACAACCAAGAAGCTCTTCTGCCTCCTGCTGACGTCGCTGCAAAGTCGAAATCTGCTGCATCCGCTCCAAGAGAAGGTATGAAAGCGCGGGAAGAGGCGATCATAGCCAAACGACGGGAGAAGGAGAGGAATGTCAGTGGCGTTAGTACCGGAAGTAGAAGGAGCAGAAGGAGCTTGAGTATGGGAGATGCCGACAAAGAAGCTGAGCAGGTGAGTTGTCTTATAGCTAATAAAACAGAGTGTACAGCTGATGGACAATGATATAGGCTAAGCAATTCAGAAGAAACGTAAAAGGTAATCCTAGATTGACATTGGGTATAGATGATGATCAGCAATCGATACTTGACGCGTTCAGGGAAGAAATTACACAAATGGACGTGAGTGTTGCGTCACACTCTCACTCGTTGCCTCCAGGGACGCTTCAGCTGAGCTGGCGAAAAATGTGAAATATAGCGAGGATACAAAGTGCGAGAGAAAGCGGTAGTTCGAGCTTCGTATCATGACAAAGTTCGACACAATAAAGCCGGAGACATCGATTCTGGAAAGGCTTGGAAACAGCTGAGAAGACCGTCTGACATGGTGAGTCGACATCATCCGCCTGTGTACGTTGGGGCGACAAGCTGATAGATCAACGGAATAGAACGAGCATGCAGCCGAGATCCGAGCTATGCGAGCTAGAGAATCGACCTCAGGCAAAGCATCTGGAACAATTTTTGTCAAAGTCCTAGGTATCGAAGGCTTACAAATACCTCTACCGGAGCAGCCCACCTACTTCTGCATCACCCTGGATAATGGTATAGATTATATAAGGACACCGTACTCCGTCTTGAGCGAGGGAGCCAAGGTCAACCAGGAATTCTCACTGTCAGTCTCGATGAATCATGGCAAACATAGTTGAGATCTGATCAGCTGATGCGCCTCGGTATAGGGTCGAACATCCGAATTTCGAATTCTCCTTGAGCTTGGACATCCGACGAGATCCGCACATCATCAAAATGCTACATCAAAAGCCTGAAGCACCAACTCCTGTATCAGGTATACCCAAGCGACCCGAGACGCCCTCCTCACCTGCCCATAAGTCCGGTGGATTCAGATCATTATTCGCCTCGCCCCGAAAACCTAAAGGACCAAAAGATCCTCGCTCGACTACACCTTTACCCCCACCTGTTGCACAGCCAGTCGTCAAAGCGGATAACATTGTGAAATACTTGTCCTCGTCTAGCGGATCGACAATAGCGAAAACCCATATTGCGTTCAAGCCAATCGCTAAGAATTGCGAATCGCGCGTACTGGAGATCCGATATCCGATGTTCGCCATGTTCAAAGGTGAACCTGATCGAGCTCGAGATGTACCTTCCACTCCCATGACTGCAAGTACGGCCTCTACGTCGACTTCATCGAACGGGACGACCAGGAAACAGTTAGCGAAGATTACCCTTCAAATCTTCCGCTTGCCGCCTATACCTGGACTCAAGGGCGAAGAGCTGCCCCAGTGCATTGATGAGGCATTGAGAGGCATGAGACATCATGCATGGCATGAGCACGAGTATCATGAGGGTGTATTGACCCAGGAAGGAGGGGATTGTACGGTGAGCAGCATTTCCCCCTCGACTTCTTTCCCTTTTTGGATCGACGTTTCCTCTATCCGTCTTCGTTTGTTTCAGGGTTAGTCGGACGAGAGCTGATCAGATTCTCTCGGCACAGATGCCCAAACGCCGTTTGTTCAAACTTATCGGAGGTAATCTTGTGGCCATCAACGAAGTCACCAAGAAAGAAGTGACCAAGATAGATCTTCGACAAGCCGTCTCCGTGATTGACTTGAACGCATCTTCGGACGGTACACCGAAATCGAAGATGACTATGAGGCCCAGATCATCAGATGAAGGGCTCAGTACCAGACCCAGGAGTTTCATGGTGGAATTCAAGGATGGTGATGGGATCAGCTTCGCGGCGGATACTGATAAATCCAAAGAAGTCTGGTGAGTCCTGGATGTCCTTGAACTCTTTCCGTCCAATCAGTACTTTAAAAAGCTGTGAGAACGAAAAGTGCTAAGACACGATTGCCTGAATAACCGCAGGATGGACACTCTCAATGGGTTGATAGGTAAAATACCGACTAATCCTTTATGGGCCGAATTATTAGCTACCCGACAAAGAGAACGAATGAACAAACGAACGGCGTCGAGCTCGTCCCTTGCGAAAGACGCTAGAAGACAAGCTTCTTCTTCTGGTAGACCGATTTCCATGCCGCTAAGTGGGCCCAGTAAGACCCGGTAACTTTTGACCTCATTTCTCAATTCTCAGTCGATTCTCTTATTTCCATGATGGGTGTATCATATATGATGGATATAGATATTGGATGCAGAGTTCCTTTTGTACTGGCATTGACTTGTGTATAGCAATAATTTCGTACCATTTCGTTTCGTTTTGTTTCTTGTGTGGAACATGGACAGTCTTTTCTTTACCCCACTTTTACTTCACTTGACTTTACTTTCGTTGTCGATATTTCGTTACTTTTCATTGCCCCGTACCATACTTGACGATCATGAACACGATACTTAGCTATGCAAAGTGCACCAACGAGACCAGTGATTCTTTATCACCCTTAGCACCCGATCTTATCTTATGATCTCTGATCATGGTATATGTGCTTACAGGCATGAACAGTGATTCACTCGCATCGTCAGAATCGATGGATGCAGCAGATTACGCCGCGGGCAAAGTCTGGCTCTTTCAACCGTCGCTTATCGATATCTCGGGTTTACGCGAAGTTCGGACTATCCGGGGGCCACTCGTGCATCTTTAGCCAAGAGATGTAGATGTGCGTCACATTATGTTGCATGACTGTTATGCTGCATTCTCATTACATCTTTGCTAAATACGATTAAGCTTCTCCAGATCTAAGTATTAACTTCGTCCGGACCCACGATCAATTCATTGCACGATGTCTCTTGCTCCTTTCAAGTGAGTTCTCGCTTTTGCTGTCTGCTTGCCGGGAAAGGTCGCTTGGTGAATTGAATGTTGATGTTCACGTACGCAGAGTATTGCTTTTTGACTGTTACGGGGTACGTCTTGTCTTGTTCGATCTTTCCCGTCTGAGTTGATTAACAAAGGCTGACATGATGCTAATCACTCGCTGGTACTTCTTGGCATGCCGATTCACAGACTCTCATCGTAAGTGTCCGGTTCCTCATCAACTCATACACTCACACTACGCGAAAGACGGATTTTACTGACTGATGATCTACTGATCAACGGGATCGCAGGACTGGGAGACGGGTATGCTGGAGAACTTCAAACCGCTTCTCGAACAATCTTCCGCACCAGACCGAGCCAAATTGTTCGAAGTTGTCGGTCCGATCGAAAATAAAACGCAGGACGACGATCCCACAGCCTTGTACTCTGATGTGTAAGTCTCTGATTCGACCTTGTCCTCACTCACAATAATCATCATCCTTGTCTTTCTTATTCAATGCAACCGCAATAAACGCTCCAGAGTGCAGCAGGCTAATAGGAGACTGGGCGGATGTATAGCTTGACCAAAGTGTATTCCAAGACAGCAAAGAAGCTCAATCTGCAAGCAACCGATGGTGAGCTGATTAAGACACTCCTTATGTCTACTGTATTGGTTAGAAGGGAGTATACGCTGATACGCGGCAATGACTGGGCGCGCTCTCAGCACAAGCACAAGCATACGGTAACAGTGTACCTTCTTGGCCTGCTTTCCCGGATTCCTCGAAAGCGTTGAAAAGACTTTCGGACGCAGGGTTGAAATTGGTCATTCTCTCGAATGTCGATAACAAGAGTTTCGAGGGGTGAGTACTGAGTCTCAGATCGATATGGTTCCATCTCTCCGGACTGGTGAAGAACGTTAGCTGACATACAGGATACGATTTGATATCATGTTTCGGTAGATCAAGAAAGAGGTTGGAGGATGGTTATTCGTTCGATGCAATTTACACAGCTGAGAAGAGTGAGTGCTTCCTCTGCTCGAGGGATTCGAGATGTCGCCTCGGTCAAGCGGGTCAAACGAAGCTGACCCTGATCGATATGACATACATAGTCGGATCGTATAAGCCCTCTCTGAGAAACTTCGACTACGCCATCGAGAATATCAAGAAAGATTTCGGGTTGGAGAAGGAAGATATCCTCATAGTGGCTAATTCAAAATACCATGATATCCAACCGTGAGTCAGACGTCTCCTCCCTTCTCACAGCTTATCCGCAGTGGTCTTTCCACGGCACATGATGTTAGAAAATAATGGTGAACTGATAATCGCGAGTAGGGGTCACAAGAAGAACCTCAAATCAGCTTGGATAGATCGAGCCAAAGCGCATATGGGTGTAGAGGCGTACAAAGACGTTAAACCGGATTATCAATTCCAAAGTATGGACGAGTTCGCAACTGCCATCATCAAGGATAAATCATAAGGCGGCAAAACCTTGACTTTGATGGTGTGGTGAAGAATGCAAGTTGTATATGTGACAGGTCCCCTATATACAGATGCAGAGTCTACACAAAGGTCATAGAAACGCCAGCTTTCACGCTTGGCGCAAATGAGAATTTTATCGTCTCAAACGAAGTGCAGTATTCGACGACCTATTTGATCCTTTCATACTGCTATGATTATCAGGGGTCTCAAAGGATGAGTTCACTATCAAGTACATCAAGTACAAGACCCGCCTAGAGCGCAAGAGCTTTCGGGTTATCAAAATATTGCGCTCGTATTGATTGGTGATGTCAAGCTCAGTCGCAAGCATTTGTGTCGAGACCCCTAATAAACACAAACTCGGTCAAACCCAAATCGATACTAACAATATCAGAGATAGAAAAATAATCTACCAAAATGTCGAAAATACCTAATATGCAATCAGAGGTCAATATCCTCAAGACCAAAGCAGCTAACAAGAAAGGACCTGGTTCATTGGATGTAGAGACTGTCTGGCCTAAGCCTGAATTCGTCAGTAGCTTTCTGGAAGACTTACAACATCTCCTATCGACTTTCAATGTCAAGCTGACTCAGTACGGACTGATATTTGATCAAGGGCGCAAGCACGACAATAGATAATATAACCAAAGAAGGTAAAACAGTCACTGAATTCATCGTTCCTGCTGGATCCATGTTTTCCTTGGGAGCTGCATTACCAAAGTGAGCTATTATCCTCTGTTTCACATGCTGTACCACGCATCTCCGACATCTCATTGTCCCCCACTCTCACCACGAACCACCCACCACCCAGGACGCACGACCTACGCCTAATCCAATCATAGTCATGGGAATATCCAGGCTGATTAGTGTTCTGCGTCTACACGTACAGTCATACCGTCTTAAAATGGGGTGCATACTTCCCTCCCGGTACGATGGTAAGTGTAATCTGCATAAGTCAACTGCCAGGTGTCAGATGCCAGATGCCAGATGCAGTGACTATACTGACAATCAGAAACTGACCACGCTAGTTTCCGGACGGTGTGCTGGTTCCGATACACGCAAGGATGGTATCTGTCCAGCCCTTGAAAACGGCCGAACCGCCTAAAGTACCCTCCGAGCCAGTCTGCAATATCATGTGATGCGGTATATGATATGTAGACTTGGAGTGCAGTCTGTAGAGCGAATTAGACACCAAATGAAACGTATTTACTGCACACGATGATGCATTGTATTGCCACGAACCGCTTCCATTGCTGTTTAGACCTGCACAACGGGTTCTAGCGATGGGGGTGTATCTGCACCAGGCGAGGAGTTCTCACTCTTCTTCCTCGAAGTGAACCCAGCCGCGTACTGAGCAACGATCCCGAATTTGGGCTCGAGTCAGCTGTAATCCCAATTTGTCATGAGTCAGGGCACTAGTAGCTCACTCTTTCCCTGAATGCATGGTGGCCGGGCAGATATTCGGGCTGCTTGGTTATGTCAAATTGATCGTGATCCTCAAATGTTGGAGGCGGTCCATCATCTTGAGCAGTCTTGACCATGGTGATTAACTACAAAATGAGCCCGAGGAGAAGCAGTACCGTTAGTCGCGTTTGATCAGAGATTGACGGTTATGCAGAGCAAGTAAGAAGAGTGATTTACTTACCCGCCTTCCCCATTTACCGAAATCCTGCACACTACCTTCCCCAACTTTCAGCTCCTTCATACCCTCTACTACCGGTACGTCGACTTCGGTGTAGTCCTCATTGACTGTCGGCAAGAAAAATACTAGTCTTCCTCCTGGCACAAGAAGCCATCTGGCTAATTGTACTAAATCTAGTGTCAGGTTCGCCAGTTCGTACGGTCTTGAAGGCGGTACATAGCCCGGACGTCTAAGCTCACGGCCTCCGGCATTAGCCTGGGGACCCTTCTGACATGTCTCAACTCAAGTAGTAGTACAAAAGCGACTCACGTATGCGAGTACGTTCCATCCGGCATCATATACGGCTCATCTCTCAATGGTCTTCCCCCTTCCTTCCTGCCTAGCCTCTTAGCTCCTGCTCGCACACCATCTACATTCAGTCCCATCAGCTTATTTCTTCATCGAAGTTAGCGCCTCAAGTTGGCCCCGTCAAGGTAGACCTACATGGCGGATCAGTGATGATAGCGTCAATCCATCCGCCTCGCCGTATGGGGCTTTTTGTGATATCGTACGTTAAGCAATCTAGGAATAGCTTCTCGATGCCGTACTGCTCTGCCGCTCGTAATATACCAGGCTTGACTCCCTTGCCTTTATCTACAGATGTGTTGTCAGCCATCACTGGTTTGCGTCCAAAGCAGGAAGCATGATGGGAGGTTAGATTGACATACCTCTCCCCCTTATTTGTCTTCCATCGATATCACTGCCCATGACATACGCTTCCCAGTGAGCGGCAGCGTACAGCATTGAACCTGTCCCGACAAACGGATCATACATGATCTTCCCCGGCGCCGGCTAATCACCCGTGTCAGTCATGTCAATCAGCGGGTTTGGTAACATGGGGTATATTTGCGCAACGCACCAAGGCCTGACCAGCCATCAGGAAGCCCATGTGGGAGTCCATCGATGTGTTCCCGTAATACGCTCGAGCCTTTACATCATGGGAATTCGCCAGGAGTCTTGCTTTGCCGAATCCAATCTACAAGGCATACCTCGTGTGAGATTAGCTGTCCAATCGAGTTGAAAATAGTAAGCTGATCCCAGAAACTTACCCTTCGCCCAAAGTAGACGTGTTGGAATTGACCATCCCTGCTTAATCTTGCTTCAGTAGTATGCGCTGCGGAGAAATCATCTGCAAGGTGTACAAATTACTTTGTTCAGCCCTATACACAGCTTGGTGTAGTGAAGACAGATACGTACAGTCTTCGAATACCACGAACTCCTCATCATAGTTTTTCATCTTGATATTGCCTTCCAATGCCGTATACGCGAAACTCTCTACCGTTTCTCTACTCCGAATTAATCATTCAGCTCGACTTCCTAGGCATTTACAAGAGTCGATAGCTCACCGTATCCTGGTCTCGACTACTCTATGATTCACACCTTCCATAGTGAACTTAAAGCTAGACTGCATATATGGCTTGAGCACTGCCAGATTCCCTCTCATTTGTTCATGCAGCGCGGCATAACTCTTTCCTTCGGCGTACAGCTCAGATATTGACCTACAACACCGGACGGAACGTCAACTCTGCCGATTATCCATCAGTCTGAGTTTGAGCTCACGATACTAGTGTATCCCTCTCCAATATATGATTCACATGCTCCTCTTTCTCAAGCTCAATCACTAATATCCCTCGATATTGGTCTTCTGATATGAATTTGATGGAGAAATCGAACAGCTGAGATATAGAAAGAAGGGAGGGTATTCGAAATGTAAGATGCTCTTGCGATATCCGCAGGATGTATCGAGGCATCTTGACTCTTCTTGAGATCCCACGAACGCTTCTTTCGCTCTTTGGCAAGTCCAAACCGAGTGATCAAGATGGTCTCTTGAGCTTTCTTGTCTTTCAACTTTTTTCCGGACAGCAATACTCTAATCAGGAAAAAAGGAGCATCAACAATGGAGTCTCCGCATTGATCCACCGTGGGAAAGGCATATTACGGTGGGTTGTGCTGACGTTCTTCATCTCCGTTTGTCATTGTCATCTGTAATCATTCATGCTCAGTCAAGACAAGACACCAGACAAGTCAAAAATCGAGAGTGCAAAGGGCGTCACACAAGAGTCAAGCTACGATGATCTCGAACGGGTTCGAGAAGAATGGCGAGTCCTCGCGGTCACAAGGCATATACCTGCCTTCCGATCCGGCAAAACCCCGACCCTGTCTGACGAACGACTCGGCCGTGTCTCAATGGCACACTACGCCCGGGTATCAGGCATTCTGGGGGTGGATCAAGAGGCGCTGCGAACGTATCAAGGGGAAAGAGATCCTTCGAGGCCAATATCATGGTGACTCACAAGTCAGCTTTATTCACCTCCTCATCTTCGTCGACTTGGGAGCACAAGCTGACTTGTCACTGTACAGGGTATCCGAGTTTTCATGGATATGGTAGAGAGCATGATGAGATGGGTGGCAGAGGTGCCGATACAGCCTCAGAGTAGTCAACGCTTCGGTAATTTGGCTTTTAGAACGTATGTGAAGCTTGTAGAGGCGGTGAGCTCTTACTCCAATCTGAAATCCAGTCGACAGGTAGGGAAACTCGCTTATCATACGGTAATGGCACCATGCGAAATTAGCGTCTACCAGCTTTGTTTAATTCATCGAATATACCAGACAAGCTTGTTGCGCAACTCTTGCCTCTTCTGCTCAACTCATACGCATTCGGTCATCCGGTCAGAATAGATTATGGGACCGGTCACGAGCTGGCGTTCGTATTGGCTTTATGGGTTTGCGTGATATCGGGTTGGATAGGTAGTGAAGGTGCCAAGGAAGATGAAGAGGATGAACTGATACTAAGAGTCTTTACAAAGTGAGACAGAGTTTTGCATCTCGCGTTCGAATGGTGCCGGAGGGTGATACCTCGCTCATCTCTGCGGCATCCATAGATACCTCGATCTCACTACTTTGCTGCAAAAAACATACCGATTAGAACCGGCAGGGTCGCATGGTGTTTGGGGGTTGGACGATTATTGCTTCTTGCCGTGAGCTTTGAGTAGCGCTTCTACGTCAGAAACTGTCGTCGTTGTGGCCAAAGTTGCTGACTGTCTCCTCTGGACAGGTATCTCTTCGGGTCCGCACAATTATTAGGTAAATGTCGGCTCAAATCTGCAGCAGATCGACCTGGACAGTCGCACGTTATGTTTGCTGATCAGCTTTTTCTCCCAGATGGCGACTTGAGTCCATCCGAATCTCACAAACTCGCCTCATCATTCAAATCTCAATCCACCAACAATTCTTCATCGCCGACGGCCCCAGAAGAGATAAAAGACCTGTATACGCTATCACTGTACCACCTAACCCTCTTCAAATCCGGCGCAGCTTTCTCGGAGCATTCGCCGATGCTGCATTCCCTCTCGCAGATGCCTAATTGGGTGAAAATCCATTCTGGCCTGCGCAAGATGTTCACTGGGGAAGTGACGGGCAAGCGCGTGGTCGTACAAGGTTTATGGATAGGAGGATGGCTGTGGGGAGAGGTTATACCTGAGGCAGGCCGGCAAGACGGTACCTCTCAATTAAAAGTGGGGTTGGGATTGGGTGGAGAAGGGACAAAAGCACCTTGGGCTAGATGAAGTGATACCAGCCCTGCATGCATGTATAGCATACACTGAAGCCTGGAACCAGCTATATTTGCGTCGCCCCGCCAAGAATGCTTGCTTTCTGCGTAAAATGATTTACGTCTTGTATCTGATTCATGAAATACAATACATGCCATGTTTGGGGTACTATAAATGCCGTGTTGCACTCCGTATTTCGTATTCGTTGCGATCTATCGTGACTCTTGCCTACTAATGAAAATTGGGTTCTAGTGATACAAAAACTGAAAATCGCGGACACCATTTGTGGATATGCTGAATCGCTTGTCTTGGCTTATGGCCTCTTCCCTATCAATGTCACACTACTTCTACAACAATGAACATGACGATAACAATAACAAAGGCGAAACGCGCTAAGAATATGGTAATGATGATTACGATAAGATAAGACTCAGGCCGCTGTGTGAAATGCTCAAATACTCAAAAGCTCAAAAACTCAAGTACTCGAAAGCTCAAGGTCCAAGGTTCAAGGTCGCTCCGTCGCACCACTATCTACAGTCTCTAACGGCGGTCTCTCTAAAACAGTTTCTAAGGGTGGAGTCTCCAACGGGACAAAGAGCGACTTATCCTCTATCAGCGTCATTTCGCCCATTTTATTATCTAGTAAGGTTGTCGTAGCATCGTGTTTATGGCTGAGGCTGAGGTCGGTCGACCAGGGATCGGAGAATGTAGGTGCGGAAGGTACTTGTCCACCGTGATATCCGAGTTTACCCGTATTGGGCGTAGGTAATTCTTCCTCTTGATCGTGATCATGTTCGTGTTCATTCTCTTCTTCTGAGCTGCTCAGACCTGGATTACTCTGATTACTCGATGCGGAGGAATATGAAGCTTCCGTGATGGATTTCCGGTTTCGCTTGATTATATATCCTACTTTGGGCGAGGATGGCACGGAGGAGGTACTGCTGGTGGTGGTGGTGATTGAGCTTTGTCGTGAAGGTCCAGTACCATAAGTATGGGCGTAGTTCGGATGACGAGGAGAGAAGTTTATAGGTACTCGAGAAGAAGTTGAGGATCGGTGAGAAGAGCTCGAGGCTATACTTGACCTAGAAGAGATAGAGGATGATCTGATTGGCGATTGCATTTGCATTTGCGACTGTGACTGTGACTGCGACTGCGCTGATATAGGGGGGAAGAACGATAATGAGCCTCTACGTTGAGATAGGGATGGCAATGCCGAGAAATCAGAGGAAGGCGTTCTCGCTCTCATTGATGGTCGTCTGATACCGTTGAAATTCTCCTCACTTGCTCCGGTATGATCTATGATGGTCGCGCCTGACCCATTTGAGAACCCGCTTTCGGACACGACGCTCTGCCGGCGCAGGTACAACGATGCGGTCGATATGGTGTTTGAGCCGGAAGCGTTGCTGTAGCTTGCTCGAGTGCGATGGGGTTGGTCGGATGAGGGGAGGCCGAATAGCTGAGCGGCCGGCAAAGAGCCCCGTCTAGCGAGGAGGGAGGGAGGTATGGGCGCAGGAAGCGGTTTGGCGGGGAACATCAGCACGGAAGGTCGGCGAGATGAGCTAGCTGACGAAGGTTGAGGTTGAGGTGCCTCTTCGAAAGGCGGAACAGAAGAGTGTGTTTGAGGGAGATTGACTTCAACAGTGGCTGAGTGGACGATGGACGGGCGGCGTCCTGCGACGGGGAGGGTAGTGATGGTGGAGCAAGTCGAGCTTCTGCGGGTCGGAGGTGGAGATAATGATAGACTATGTGAGGCGGATGAAATAGGAGGAGGGTGCGAAGCGATGATGGATTCTCGTCGATGAGTCATACCTAATGCCAAGCTCCCTCGTCTAGCTAAAGTGGGCGAACCGATCGGGGGACTAGCGGAGAACCCAGAGGACGATGAACCCGAAGGGGGGATTGGATATTCGAATGGTCCTTGCTCAGCGGTTGGTGTACCGACGAACGAGTCGGTGGGGCACGTGCCGAATTTGAAACCTTCCGAAGGTAGCGCGACGTCGTCTGTCGATGACAGTGGGCTGGGTGTACGGCCGATGGAAGACGTTGACGAAGACGCAGAAGGCGACGAGGCGCCGAAAGAGTAATTGCCAAAAGCCGGAGGCGGTACAGCGAGATTGGGCAAATTAACTTTAGATGACCTTCTAACATCATTCGGGCTCGACTGCTTTGAGGGAAGAAGTACTTCCCCTGCCTCGTCGTTAACCTCCTCAGTGCTGATAATGAGACCTGAGCTCATTCTGTCTAATTCGTCGATGGGAGTCAAGGGTGGGCACCCAGAACAGCCGGAGGACGACATTGAAGCTCGAGGAGATTGTTCAGGTGAGTGTGGTGCAGATGCAGCAAAAGGTGATATGGTAGAGGAGTTCGGTATCATCGCTTGAGCTGGACGGGGAATCGACGAATGCTCGAACACGGTGGCAACGGTGGAGCGTTTCGCAGCAGGACGCCCGGCTTACGTTACTTTCGACGGGGCGAAGTCGAGATAGTGAGTGGGATAGTCGATATATATGCACAGAAGGACGAATTGAGGTCAAGCGTGTCAACGACTGATTGTTGAATAGCAAAGTGAGCAATTCAATTCATCGTCTGTATGCAAAATGCATACATTCAGCATGTCCAGATGAACTGCGTGTATGGTGAGTAGGGGTGTTATGGAAAAATGCCGAGACTGATTTGAGCTCTCGAGGAAAATCACTTTTTGCAACTAAACTTGACTAACTCAGGGTAAGAATCAGAATGGGATGTCGTGTTTTGGTGGGGTCACTCTGAGATCTGGACTTGATGCACAGGCAAACAAAGGCCAGAACCAATGGAAAGGAAAGGAAAGGAAAGGATACCGCGTATCGTTTTATCCGACATTTGACAGCTGGAGGGGGCGACATCGCTAACACCCACGGAACTGGGATCCGTCACCTGTTTGTTCCACAATTTATGATAACTGGGCGGCGACCCAGGTTACAAGAGGTATACAGAGGGTCGCAAAGCTGTTGTCTTAGGAAAATTCAAGATCTCTCTTGCGCCAAACCCTACAGGTACGATGTGCTTCAGCCGATGGAGGGCATAGAGATCGCGCGAAACCACAGAAGGATTAAGGGTCTCTATGGTTTCCGTGTTCTGGAATTACGCGTTCCTGAACATCACCAGATATACGTACTAACGAGAAACATGTAAGGCGTCGCCGCCCATAATTGAAGATAGCTGACATGTGGCAGACCAAGGGTTTCAACTAGGCGTACCGGCATCACCGATGGTAAGCTAGGGTGCCTAAATAACGAAAATCATGAGCTGTGCAGACGCGCGTGAGGAAGCGGTTGACATCAACTGGTGATTAATTTGTCGTCGCGTTCTCTAAGTTGCCCCAGGATATAACGAGATAGATTACAGTTGAGTGCATGACAATTACCTCATTCTCATTCTCATCTTTTTATCTTTCTCCCATCAACAAATGAACCATCCATCAACATCAATCATACAGTCAACTATAGTCATTCATTCGATCCCTCCATACATACGTACAGACATACATACATACAACCTCCGCATACACATCCATACTTGATTGGAGGCATGCATGATGCCACAACCACTTAGACCCGCCGACAGGTACATTCATCTCCTCCCTCCGCCTATCCTCTCTACCTTTTTGACTGCTGACCATGTTCACATCCCAACAGCTTCAACTCCTCGACGGCGACTGTAGTACCCGACAAGAAACGATCAGACCTACCGAGCACTCGATTTTGGAATCAAAGTAGCTCCAGCAGCTCGAGAACTCTTGGCAATACAAGTAGCTTGGAAGGACACATCAATACCGCTCTCAGAGTCAATGCAGGAGACGATGATGGCATGATCGGCATTCTACATTCTCAGACTCAAGATATGGGTGGAAATAACCTCTCCGGCTTGAGCTTCGTAAGTCTCCCCCTCTTCTGATAAGGGACGATCGTCAATACTGAACAAAGCTCCCCACGTCAGATGCGAGAATACATCAACTTGTCCCAAGAGGAGAGTAAACCTTCCGGCCCTTCGGCATCCCAGTCATCCTCATCCACTACCAATCAGCAATTCAACACTTTCAACCCCATACCTACGCCACGAAGCGATACTTTTGAACCGATTCAATCTCCCCATTCGACCTTTGAACCGATACCATCCCCAAATACAGTCCATAACCCCTTTCACACCCTCACTTCACCTGTCGATCCGGCTCCAGGCTACAATTTCCGACCACCCAGTGCTCATTCATACCACTCAGCAGCCACCTCCTCGATCGATGCATCAGAGTACTACAGCACAACAGATATGGATACGGATGACGATGATTTAGCTTCCGTCAACGACGGGCCCCCATTAGCTGTCAAGTCACATATCGATGATTTGGGAATAGCGGATATAGATCTGAGCGGTAAACCAGCTATCATGACGTGGACGAAATACCAGCCTCCGCCTGCTTCTACAAGCGTATCGCCAAACAATATACAGAGTCACGGTCACAGTCAAGCGGTATCTCCCCAACAAGCTGGTATCAGCTTACCTAGAAACACTGCTCACTCGCAGACAACAGCTGGTCCATCGAGAGGAGGCGGGGGAAGAAGGACAAGTGGGAGGAGTACGAATGGGATGACGGAGGAAGATAAGATAAAAGCTGATAAGCTGGAACGTGAGTTCAAATCTAATATATTCACATCTGCTAGCGTCGCACGTAGCTGATTATATCCACTTGACACAGATCGAAGGGATATCAACCGAAGATCCGCACAAAAACATAGGTTACAACGTAAAAAGGACATGGAGGAGATGTCCAAGAAATTAGCGGAAAAGGACGCTATCATCCTTCAGCTTAACCGCGATCTGGCGGTTGAAAAAGCTAGGAATGATCAATTAAGAACTTTGATGAATGCTAGACTGGCCGGAGGGACCGGCAATGCTACCTGAGCAGCGAGTGAGTGTCATTCGTGCTTGCTCTGGGACTGTTGAGTCTACAACCTCTCCTCGCCCCTGAGGCCGTCACCATCCTGCTCCTTGTACCCCTGCTTTCCACCCTTACGTACCCGGCTATCAGCCTTTGCCCCATTTCCAGTTGTCGCTCTCTCTGGTTCTCACCTGAGAAACACACCCAGCAATCATCTCTTGAAGATCACCGGCATCCTTGCATCATGTTATTCTGGTGCATGCGCACATTACATTGGCTGACTCTATGTCATCGTCAGAAATAGCCGTGCCCGCAGAACTCATAAGTCCAAATTCAGCTGTTTACCCCTACTCGAACTCCACTCCAGAAAAGAGGAGACCATCTGTAAAATATCGAAAAGCTCAAACCCATAAACGACAATGCACGACCTCATGACCCCATTGACCACGTCAACCACCCATCCTTCGAAGCTATATAGCCAGAAACGTTTGATTCACAAATAATTGTATATACTCTTTGGTATTAAATCAGATAATCATATCTTGATGCTTTGTATACTGTACTGTACATGTGTATGAACATATACCATATATCAGACTATACTCTATGCAGATAGTACTAGTATATCAATCAACAATGTGCCCAAATCGTAATCGGATTGAACACCGAGGGCGATCCGGTATCAATCGAGAATGACGAATGACCCTACATCACTTTGTTCCATTATTATTGCATGTGTCCTCCCTCCACTACGAGTACGTATATTACTTTTTCTTTCACTATATTGCTATTTTGCGCTACACGACTTGACCGTACCTGACCTCAGCTGAACTTCCCTCACTCGACCTGACCTTGACTGGTTCAACCTGCTAGAGGTGAATAAGGCCAAACCGAGTATTGTGATTGAGTTTATCTTCTAGCGCCTGTGGCCTCGTCCTATCAGATGGAAAATGAAGCACAGTGAGCGAGGGACATGAAGACGCGATGAGAGAAACCTGAAGGGTAAAGTAGACTAACCTGGTCATCGTACGAATCATCGATCTGTAGTATTGACATCAATTATCAAGTATTACAATAAGTCAGTAAAATGCAGAGTCAGCTACCGATCATCGAATATAGATAGTGAAAGAAAGGACAAGGTGACTTACACCTCCCATCAACAACTCTGCGAAAGGTCAAACCGATATCAGCTCTTTTCCTTCGCCCCTTCAGTCTGTGCGAAAGCAAGGTGTTCTATTCTGTAAAGGGGACTGATCACTCACTAACGAGCCACATCTCGGGGGTGAGATCGATACCCTAAACCATCCAATCGAAATTGTTTAGCAACAAGTTCTTGCTCTCACTGGTCACCGGAAGACGTGGCTAAGTCGAGAGAGCACTACTTACACTCTTCTGCATCATCTCAGCTTGCTCAGCTTCGAAGTTCGAAGTACAGTCAATGAGCCCTCCGACTTGTGGATGGGTGTCGAGCTCTTCGAGGAATTTCATAGCTTTCATATCGTCGCCGACTTGTGCGAATTCTGCGAGACCACATTGCACGTCAACGGGTTGACATGTGAACCCATGAAGAAGGATTGTTTAGGCGATGAGTTCATGCCATGTTCTTATGCGCGGCGCGGGAAGTTAGGGAAGATCAAATTCCAAGCCAAGACAACTCACGATAAGATACTGCATCAGGACCGTATCTAGATCTCTTCAACTCGTTATCGGTCCGCAAGATCACATTGATGATCTCGTCCCTGTTCTCTCCGGCGGGAGTTCCGTCAGTGATTGCGATGATGAGGACTGGTTTTTGGAGTCGGTTCTGTTGAGCGGGACCGAGGACAAGAGGTTGGAGGATCTTCTGCCACATCGAAGTACCCAATGGGGTGAGACCTGTATCATACCTATTTAGCCTATGGAACGCATTTTGCAGTAAAGCTCTTCAGAGGAAAGGACAGGGGGACAGACAGGGGGGAACAACACTTACCGGAGAATTTGACTTGGTTGACCAAGTTCAAAGCGTCTTGCTCTGACCTGATACCGTTTCCTTCGAGTCTGTTGTTCATGAATCGGACTTGGATTCCGTCGTCATCGAATAGGGAGGTAGCATAGGCGACTCGGGAGAGGATCCTAGAGATATCTGCCGTCAGCGACCGTAATCATCTGAGTCACACAGTATAAGAAGCTTTTGCAAGGGCCGGACTGTACTTACAATTTGAGATCGTCAATTCGTTCACCACTGTCTCTCATTCGTTAGCGATTGATCGATTGATTGATTGAGCAAGAGGATGGGCACTTACCCTTGCTCGAAAGCCATACTTCCACTGTCGTCGACGTACAAGATTACGTCGAATAAGGATAATTTGGCCTGTGCGACACCGTCAGCTTTTGTATGACACAGTACGATCGCTAATGCGGCTCACCAAATCAGAAGCGAGTTCCAAGGGCATTCTCCATTCGGAAGCGACCTTTGACAAGACGCCCGAAGAGGCGACTCTCTGAGCGATAGCTTCTAAGCTTCCTGGAGGATAGAAAGCTTGGATTTTTTGCTACGCACAGCACATCACACGAATCAGCTCAAAGCCCTCGGATTGGGTTGAGCCGCAATAAGAGGGCCATTGGGGGGGGGGGACATACCTCTTGCACACAGTGAGTCAGGGATTGTAAGATAGCTTGAGCGTTGGGTCCGCCGCCTGGAGCAGCACCGCCAGCGGCTCCGGCAGCACCTTGAGGAGGTCGATATTGAGGAGGCTGGTTACCGTATTGTTGGCCTGGTACACCTTGTTGCTGCTGACCGTATTGACCTTGGCCTTGGCCTTGTTGTTGACCGTATTGTCCCTGACCCTGTTGTTGGCCGTATTGTCCCTGACCTTGTTGTTGGCCATATTGTCCTTGAGGCTGTTGGCCGTATTGACCTGGAGGAGGTCCAGCTGGGGCACCGTACTGCTGTTGGCCTTGTTGTCCTGGAGGAGGTCCACTGGGAGCGCCATATTGGCCTGAGGTGGGTCTGCAAGCTTTGTCATCAGCATGTACGATCGATCGGCTGAGCGACCACGAATGAAATTGGTAACGAGGAGACCAACGTACCTTTGTCCGGTAGGGGGAGGGGGACCAGAGGGAGCACCGTATTGCTGTTGTTGTTGAGGTTGACCGTACTGTCCTTGAGGAGCACCGTAAGACTGTTGAGCCTGTTGAGCGGGTGGTGCACCTCCGCCATAGGGGTTGGTGTTCCCGCCTGCTTGAGCAGCTGCTAGTTTAGATGCTAGACCCATGTTGTCTTTGTTGTAGCTGTTGTTTCAGAAACGTATACACAGTAAGTTGGAATTATGGATGTAAAGCGGCAAATTGTTCGCTAGTAGATTATGGTATGGAGGAAAGAAGATTAGAATGGGTCGACCTTGATAACAGTGATAAATAAGGGTATTTATGGTTGTTGACGATTGCAGGCATGCACCGCACCGCTTTCCAAACGATGATGCATCATTTCACTTACTCACCCTGCCTTTGATCCGTATACCCCATCATAGGGCGCAGGCGGTCATAAGCACTGAGCAGGTACCCGGTGTCTTGGCGGAATGTCGGTGCGTGTAACATGGGCACACACGTCATAGCCACGTGAACGATAAAGTGGAGGTACAAATATACAGATTTGTCGATCTCCCAAACAAGGGATGTCGCGTTCCATCAATTCAGCTGCTTCAAAATTGTCTAGTTTGGCGCGTAGTGAATGAAGGTTTCAGACTATTGGGCATATAGGCATAGACGTGAAGATGGTTTGTGTGCTATGTGATCTGGATGAGCTCTCTCGGTCGAGCAGATACATGGCTTATGATGATATCGCTTGTGTGAATGCCTATGAGGAGGAGTCGCATAAGGCTGCAAATCTCATGCCGGGATAAAATGAGTAAAATGATGAAGAAGAAAATGATTATTTGTTTTGGTGTATGGTGAGATGGGTTATATCATTATTTTGGTTACTATGGTGGGTGGGTGATTCGTGTTGAATCATGTCATGTTGAGTACTAGTACGCTCACTACCAACCCACCTTATCCCCATTACGCTGCATTAGCCATTTCATACATAAGAATCATATCTCTCTGTCCTCTTGCATCTCATACACCTACTGAGTCTATTCTCGCATTCATGTCACCAGCATTCATCTAAACCTCACGAGAAACGAATAACGAGCAACGAAACCACATTGACCTCAATATCACAACAACCGCGACCAACAAAGCTGCACACAACGACCGAAAATTTACAAATCCAAAGATATAAATTCATTCATCTTGAATCTCTACATACATATTCAGCAATCTCGTTTCTGCAGAGCAACAAACAAAGCGGCGTTGCTTTAGTGGAGAAACGATATTTCATAATATACGAAACATCTCCCTCATCCCTGATTCAGTAGCAACAACAACTAATTTACCAGACCTACGCGTCTAATTGGCACAAACCACGTCTTTCGTCGTCCTCAATCAGCGACAGTCCACTTTGACACAAGATGAATCACACCTCTCCACCGCTCCCTAATCTCCATTCCTTGTCCATCTCTCCTCCACCTGGCTCATACCCCGCTCCCATACAAACGAACAACAATCAATATCGTTACAACGGAGTCTTCGGTCCCCCTTCGCAAGGATCAACCATTTCTCCGGATTGGGCTACCAGTCCCAAGAGAGCTTCGAGATCTGGTATCCCACAAGTAAGCTTCACTGTCTCTCTCAAAAAAAGAGGGAGTACCCTGCTAATTTACCCTTGCAGGGCTGGTATGACCCCAACGCCCCACCTTCTCGAGAATCACCGAATCTCAACGCTTTCGAAGCTTTCAGACGAGACGCACCTTCCCCTCCTGCGCTCTCACCGCCTTCTTCTATAACGTCCGTCCCTACCACCGCATCATCTCACCCTTACCAATCCTATCAACAGCCAAACTACCCACCAGTCGACAACTTCGTTCCCATGGCGGTCACACCCTCCCCTCCGCCGATCATGTCATATCAGCTCAACTCGGCTGCGTCCGCACCCAATCTGGCAGGATACAACCCCGCTGGCGGTCTGCCTCAATTCGGTTCCCAATCACTAGCTGGTCTGAGTAACAACAATCGATCACAAGCCAATGGGTGGAGAAACGGATATGGGATGCCTTCTATTCCTGCTTCGGACGACGATGTCATTCCAACCGCAATAGTGATCAAGAATATTCCCTTTGCGGTCACTCGAGAGACCTTGCTGGGTGTGATGGAGTCCCTCGGTGCACCCTTACCTTACGCATTCAACTATCATCACGACAACGGCGTTTTCAGGGGTTTGGCTTTCGCGAACTTCAGGGCTCCCGACGAGGCTGCGTCAGTCGTAGCTGCTTTGAACGGGTACGATGTCCAAGGCAGGAAATTGCGAGTAGAGTACAAGAAGGTTCTTCAACCCGGAGAGAAGGATAAGATCGAGAGGGAAAAGGCATTGAAGAGGATGAGAAGTATACAATTTGACAAGTCGGAAATGATGCCCCCTCCTATCACTCTGCCCAATGCCAATTCCCGACCTGTCAGCGGCGTCAACATGAACGGCGGCGGAGGCGGAGGTGGTTATGATAACAACAGTCCTCCCCAATCAGCTACTTCAACCAATTCCGACTCGCTCCCAGTCACGCTTGACTTGAATGATCCCGCAGTCCTGGACATTTACTCAAGGGTCCTGGTATTCAAGGAGGATCGCATGAGGGACGAGCTGGCTTTCTCGAAAAACCTCACCGCGACAGAAAGGCGAATCGTCCATCTGGTAGCTCAGAAATTGGGACTGTCCAGCTCAACTCGAGGCGAAGGCGAAGCGAAATCCGTAGTGGTGCTTCGGGAAGCTCCTTCCAGGCCGACTCTGACCACCTCGTCATCTGCAACGGTCTCCTCTTCATCGTATCTCTCGCCGTACTCTACCACACCGACCGACTTGTCACCCAACTTACGGATCAAGAAGTCCATGCCCGACTTGAGGGGGTTCAACGGGCCCGTCGTAGCTCGTGATCCAGCACGATCGCTCAATCCGCAAAGATCGTCTGGAAATCTCCGAGCGGATGCAGGTGGACGAGATTATGTTTCTATGGGGGCGTCAGCTGGGAGAAGAGCCTTCGGAGGTGGGAATGGTAGTGGGATTAACGGATTCAATTCGGGATCAGGATCCTTCAACAATTTATTCGGTTCCAGTATAGGCGATGTTCCACCCGTACCACCCCTTCCATCAGGATTAGGACTCCATTCGAAAGGTCACTCGATCTCTAGCTTCTCCAACCCCACGACCGGTGCCGCTATAGGTGGTGCAGATCCGATGGGAGAAATGCTCTCTTCTCAACCGCTGAGGAATCCTAGAGGCCCAGCTGGCGAATCTAGGGGATTCGGAGGAACCCTCAGACCGAGCGCAAGTAGGACAGGAGGGATCATGGGTCGAAGGGTCTCTGAGGAGGATGAAGAAGTGGAGAATTCAAGTATCGGTGGCCGATCGGGATCAGGTTCGATTGGTTCCAATAGTGCTGTTGGAAGTGAACGACATGCTGCGATGAATCAGAACCAAGCGAACGGACATCCCAATGGGCATTCTCAGGCTCAACAACCTCAAGGATATATGGAGGGTATGAGAACTAGAGAATCTTTGGAACTCTGATCGACTCCCCTCGACAATCCTCATTGCGCAAATTCCGGACATTCATACGATATACTCCCGATAATCCATCTGTCATTCTTTTTCCTACTTCTACTTCTATCCGGGGTTCTTCTGTGTGATCAAGGCACATCAACCCAAGTCAATCGAATACAGACTCAACTGACCTCAAGACAAATACGCAAATCAACAGACCGTCGAGCGACGTCAACAGCTTCATTTCATATACATTAAAATCGCTATACCAAGAAAAATAAAACTCAAAATTCACCTTGATGTCTCATGTCTTATGTCTAATGCGTTAACGATCGGAGATCATATTCATACCATACCATACCATATCATACGCACGCAATCTTCTATCGTTCTCTTTCACTCTTGTTTTTTTTTTTGGTTTTCATTTTTCTCCTTGACAAATCTCACTCATGCCCTGATGTCGTCTATGCTTTATGCTTTCATGTCTAACGGCTAACGGCTTGATGACCCCCTCGAATCGTAAATATAAGAACTGTTCTTGATGATCATGATTAATGCATAAATGGTGTACTACGATTGGCTAATTGACTAATTAGACATGGGTTCGCACATGACCGAAGCATTTCATGATTCGGCTGAGAGATTTCTGCATATGATCAGCATTGCGTCTGCAGCTGTGTGTCCGTTCATATTGGCATATGAGATATGAGATATGAGATATCTATCAGATATGAAATATGAGGTATGAGATATGAGATATGAGGATAAGATATGACTTATGCGACTCGAGTGTGATTTACAGCATGATGTGGTTTGGGCGAAATCCGAGTGTCCGTTGCCAGTGTATCAAGGAAGGATGCGATCGACTTGTCTTGGACAGTCATGTCTTGGTAAGGGCTCTCCAGGATATCTTGATGTCAATGTTGCTCTTGATACTGGTATGATGGCTTGATATACAGGTCTTTGTCTACCAGCCGCCTACAGTACACGATGTCAACCTTTCAGCTGAATCATCGTTCTGACACGGACCGCTGCAGGTAATTTACAGGATGGCAGTCGAGGATGAGATGCAATCAACTCACTTCAATCTCCTGTATTCGCACATCATCGAGGCATACATCAGGTGAGGAAACTTATCGTCTGGCGGTATTGTCAACTTTCCAGAAGTATGCGAGTAACGCATTGGGTCAGTACTTCGCTGTGAAAGTCCATGGGCGAATGCTGGTGAGTCCAACGGTCCACCTGCGTAATCGATGCCGTGCGATGATGATGTTGATTCTTCGTTGAGAAGATGACTGTTCTTCTTATTTGTGTCTGCGTTGTCGGCCTTGGATTTCATTATATGGATATATACTTCATCTACCCTATCGTCGCGCTCTTCTTGCTGCTCGTGCCACTTTTCACCCGGATCGATGGGCGTCATGCACAAAGTCCGAAGTGCCTTCGAGAGAGGTTGAAGATGAGGTGAATGCAATATCGAGGTCGAGGTGTGCGAAGGGGAAGGGGATGTGCGAGGAGTCACCAAGCTTGAGCAAGGTATTGAACACGTATTGGAAATCCGATCTTGTATCTCGTCAGCCCAAGCACTCCCCGTTTTGATGTATAAGTTCAAATCTTGGCCTGTTTGGGAAATAGGCGGTATCGACGCTGTATATACCGGCAGATCGAACAGCTGAGCGAGTATCGTCGAAATGATTGGTCTGAAAACCAAAAGAGGCAAGGTCAGTCCAGTGTATGCGTATGAGAGTGCGACTCAAGTCGATTCGAATGAGATGTAGTTTACCCACTCTGCTGCAATCTCACCGAGTATGAAGATCCTGTCGATCCAAATCTGAATACGATCTTGAGCGTCTGGAACGAGGCTCAAGAAAAGCTCACGCCAATGAAAAAATTGACTTTCCAGTAGGCATCTACAATACGAATTATCTCGTCAGACCAGCTGAACTCGAATCTCCCTGTTTCGCCTCGTCGGTGACTTACCGAGGATTGGCGCGAAGGTCTGTGAACTCTTCGACACAGACACCGTTGTCGAATCGAAGAATATCATCATTCGTTGATCTGCGATACATTCTCAGCAGAGAACGCCTGATCTCTAGCTTTAATGAGTGATGACAATATGATCCCAACGCACGATGGAAAGATGAAAAGCTTATCATCCAAACTCATAGATCCACCTTGAGGAGCGATTTCCGCCAATCGGAAAAATTGTCCCCATCTGTGGCAAGGTTAAAAATCATGCGACATTGCGTCAGCTTGTTCACTTCATCCATTTTCCATCATTATCGGCGGTACTCATTCGGCGCAAGCATATAGTAGAAAATGGAGGGCAGGAGCGCCTAGCTATACCTCCAATACAGTAAGGTCGACTCACCTCCCATTCCCATATTTATCCCTTACCCGCCTTCTGAGCTTATCGCCACTCTCATCGGTGAACATCGCGAAAAGTCCATCTTCCTCTTGGTCTGACCCAAAAGTCTCGGACAACGGGTCACAGGCATGGTAGTCGTGACCCAGTATCTTGCCGCCCAGCTTAATGACCTTATCTGTGCACGAAGGAAGGATAGGTCCAATGAAGATATCCGGCTGATTCTCAGATCCTAGTATCAAGGTAATCTGATGTTCTGCGAAATGAGCCATATTCGACAGGTAGACGCCATCAAAGGCGGTCGGGAGCCCGAGATCAGAAAGGCGTGGCAGATTACTACTGGATAGTCAAGCGGTATGAAAGCGAGCACCTTCGTTGTGGAGAAATATAGAAAGAGTGCGGACAAAAGATCTCAAAAGGAACTTGGAAAGTATATCTACATATATACACTGTATAATCACGCACGAGCATACGCTGAGTCGTCAGATACTGCACTGAGATAAGTCATTTTTGTGGCTTGATACCTGTTGGTTTTGATGGTAAACAACGGAATTGCAGATAAGAGAACACCGAAAGGAGGGTCTTGTTCCGAAGCTTGAATAGCCCTGTGTTCTGATCATCGGTCGAAGCTAGCAAAGTCCTACACAGCAATTGGTAGTGGAAGGGGAGTGAGACCAACAACCAGAAGGTGTCTTACCCGACCACTTGACATAAGTTGATCGGACTGCGCTGATCCGCGATCCCGGTCAATTCGTCGGTGCATATGCTGATGGTGAAAATGGGTCAATCCGCAGCACACGATCATCGGATCATGGGTTTCAATCAGTCGGCAAAATCCCAAAGGAGTCCTAAGCCATTCTGAACAGGATGAAAGTGAGACTGGGATCAGTGCGTCTCTTGACGACCCGCCTTACTTTTTTACTATCTTGACTGCGCTCACAGGAGGTCCACATAGCTCGTGGCCTGTCCCCAGCTGATCTCGAGATCACCCGGTAGACTTGGTGGCGAAAAATGAGATTCTTCCGCAAATCTCACTATCACATCCTCACTCTCTAGCTGTGCGGCAATGAGGTCCATGATTGACTAAAGCAGCTCGTACATACATACAGTCATCAAAATTGCCAAGGGGTGGGATGCTCCGTGCTCTGTGCTGGTATAAAACGGAACAACCCTTCAACCTCCTAAGAGCTTCATCGTAAAATCTTAATATCTGGCTAAGTGACTGATGACATGCAGCAGGGAGGATTGCTATTCAGAAAGTGATGCGATCTCATCAAGCTGTTTAGGCCGAGAGACCAGCTGAGATGCCAGCACCCAGCATCATCCTCCTTCGTCTCTCTTTTCTCCTCTGTTTCGCTCAGCTCGAGTCTGGGATCCCGAGATTGGATGACACATTTTACTGCGGTGCAACTCCATAACGTCAGCTCCTTCTTGTTGTATCGTACAGTCCGGTGAGCTCAGCCGGCCGCACTGATTGATGGTGATAGGGGTCAACTTACTGGATCATCCTGAAAATACACCAATGGCCTTTTCCCTTTCCCTTCCCTGCCTGGGGAGTAGAAGTGTGGTGATGAGGTGGCGAATAGGCGGGAGGGGTGTCTTGAGCACCTTTGGAAGGGAGAAGAGGTGTTAAGTCTATCACACGCCAATCCATTGTCAGCTCACATGGTTCGAAGCCGAAAATCGATGGCGCACAGGGAATGGCTTACTTTCTCGACTTGATGGAGTCCTGTACATTTCGCAAAGGTCTGCTGTCTGATGCGGACTCTGGGCTTTGAGTTCAGTCGAACTTTGACAAGGTATCAGCTCGATCCAATATCACATCGAGTGGCGAAATCGAGTGTTGAAAATCAATCATCATCGTCAAGTACAAAGGTGTATCAGAAGACTTGCGATATATAAATATGTACACAGTAGTCCAAATTAACTTAGACACGCCCTTTGACGTGTCTATTTGATGGGACGAAGCATGACATTCGGCTGATCGGTGATCATCGCTGACATACATACGCACATACGTACATGCGTGCCTACACACATCTGCCTCGATACAATAACCTATCTTCAAGGCTTTTTGGGGCATGTCGCACGTCTTTAGAGGACACACTTATATGTTTATGCAAGGTGTCATACTGTACAACAGATATCAATGGCGATGCGAGAGCTGTCCAGATTATATAGACGATCATTATGCAGCAGATGAGGTGCCGGGTTTGAAGTAAGAAGTGTGGTGATAGTCCGATGAACAGGATACACTGCGAAAAGCTCTTTTCCCAATTTGCGATTTCACGCCCTCATTCACATTCTATCCAGCTCGCCATGCCCGTTGGGTAGAGAGTGGAACCTGCATCCATCTCCACTGCGAAGCGTCATTACACAGTCAGCGAAATGCACGAGATGCCTGTAGCTACTAGTAGATTGAAGATCACTTACAAGGGACATTTTGGAGCATTGGGGCATTTATGGCCATACACGCAATCGTCATCGTCGTATCGACCTGTCGAGTGAATAACGTCAGCACCGCTTAATCCATAAGGTGCCAAATCAGAGACAGAGAGCTCACATCGACCTTCTTTCATATAGGGACAGATGACCGATTTCGCCATTCTCGACAATTCTCCCAATTGGGCGTTATTTAGACCTGCATCAATGAACAATCCCCGAGTCAGCTTCCATTACATCCTGAGGGTATCTGATTTCCTCTCGCCGCGATAGCACGACGAGATAATCAGGACTCACGATAGCCATGTCCGTACGAGCAAGCATCGACATCCCGACATCCCCATTCACCTTTTAAACCAAATCCAATCAGCGCGAACGTAGATTTGGAACGAGGGGAACGGTGCAGGGTACAACTTACTTAGATAATGACTGTCCAAATCGAAGAATCAGCACCAAGTAAGACGAAATCAAATCAAAGGCGAAGACGTGCAGCTGAAGCAGAGTATGTTAGACTCACGTATGACATGGCCGAGGATCCAGCTTTCTCACTTGCTCAGCAGCTACCTTATTGTACTTTGTCTGTTTCCTGAATTTCTTCTTTGGCGAGAGATCATCCCCCGACGAATTGGTATGACTCGATACCGAGATAGAGGATACTTTGACCTTGTCGTGATACTTCTTGTGCTGTTTAATATCGCATGGAGTCCCGAATGTTGCCCAGTCATACACCTCCACTTGGTCATCTAGGCTCCATGAGACGACTTCGCTTTGGACGGCTGGTCTGGCGGTCAGGGGGACAAGCTCATCGGACTGGAAAAGGTCTGAAATGACGATAATGGAGGTTTCGGTACAATCATCCGGATGTTGAGCGAGACGGACGACCTTGTCGGAAGAGATTCCACCATCGAAGCTGGAGGATCAAGGCACGCAGATAGTCAGCTCGTCCGTATCATAATCCCCTCAGAATCGTTGATCCAGAGATTGACTGACTCTGTGAAATCCCGAAAATTGTGTGCGGAAGTACCTATGATGATCCGATCGCATTGTGCATTATCGCGATACAACGAGATGTGATCTGTGGCCAAACAAATTTATCAGCCGGTGTATAGACATCGCTGCTGACAATGGCTCTTACCCTTGATCTTCTGCTGAGCGGTCTGTTCTCCCGAGCCCAGATCGCAGACTGAATTCATCATTAGTCGTTACTCTATGACCCGGTCAGACTGAGTTTGAGTGGACACACCATTGATCAACCCGCTTGAAGAAGAGAACCCTTGCCAGAACTGATCATACTTCGCCCAAGTCTGAACGATCCCATTCTGCGGTGGTACAGTTTTGGCGATTAGTCACATTGAAACGGTGAATCAGCTCCACTTACTTTGATCAAAGTGGCGCCGAGCGTCGATTTGTTCACGAAGACCTGCACAATCACCGTTGACGAGGCATAGCGTTCATCGACCGCTCTCAACAGGCTGTTAGCGGCTTCTTCACCGCCTTCAAAGCCATTTTGTAACGAGGTTTGGTTGAACTTGAAACGGGAAAAACATGAGCTTTTGTAGCAGGTTTTGCCATGATAAACGGAGCTCACCACGAAAGAATCTCCATCGATGAGCACGGCGGAAAATTTCGAATGGATCTAATCGTAGCGCCCCGTCAATATCGATTCTCTGCACATGTGTAGCTCGATTCAAGGATGTACCATTAGACTTACTTCTTGTATTTGGTTCTGAGCCAAAACAACCTCCAAGTCCTTCTTTCCGATTTCCAAGCCAAGACACACATCTTTCCAATACTTGACTTCCTTCTTCATCTCCTCCAGCTGTTTGACCTGCTCAAATAAGCCTTCGAGGTGCATGGACAGCCCGTCCAAGTGATTTTTCACGTTATTGGTATTATCACCTGGAGTCGTACCTACAGCTAAATGCGTATGATTGGATGAAGAGGCAGGTAATTGCAGACTACCCTGTTGAGCAGTTGGTGGAGGTTGTAAAGCTGAGGTCTGACCGCATTGAGGGGTTAACGGAGCGCTGTATAGCTCGTTGAGCGGTTGTAGCTCACGCCATAAGCGCAAAGGAGCGGTTTTGGGCTGTCGAGGTAGATCGCCCTTCAGTTTCACATCAGGCAATAAGATGTTCGATTTTGCATTGGTTGGTGTCAGATCGTTATCATCGGTAGGATCGTCTCGGACCCGTAGAATGTTGCCAAACGCGGTAGCGGGGATCTCTTCCCATTTCCGCCTGATCCGACTATTCGGTGCGGTATCGCGATCGGGTCCGCAGCTGGATAAGGCATTCGATCGGGCTTGTTGTTGTTGCCTTTGAGCCTGAGAAAGAAGACTGCTCAAGTCTACTTCGATGCTGTTTTCCATTTCGTTATAAGGGGAGCTTGCATGATAGGCTGGAGGGGATTGTCGATCAATATCGATAGATGCGAAGCGGACGTGGGAATTAGAGTGGATGTCGTTCAACATGGGTCTGCTATAGTCTGTGAACATTTCTGTAAGCGTGAGCGTAAGACGATTAAAAGAGCGTAGGTGAATCTGATTGTTTCTCGGTAAACAATCTTATTCTGAATTTTAGTTACTGTATATGATAAATTGGGTTGATTTGACTTGGGCGGGACTAGAGAGAGCATGTTTCTGTTGACACCTGGTATTTATGCTGATGCACTCACAAAGACGACTCAATTAAATGGTCGAGACAACCTTTGTGACTGACCTATCCTTTGAAGGTATCTAACGATGAAATGCCTGGAGAATGGTAAGAATGCGCTGCTTTATGGCAAATTCGCTTCGACTTGGAAGGCTCGTCCATTTATTCTGCGAGTGTTTGAGGTCGCCTGAAACGCAGTGTCCCCCTCTTGATCCGTTACGACTGGTTGACCTTGCTTCAAGGTGACGAGTCTCATACTTGAGGTGCGAGAGAAAAGAAATCAACCACGATCAAAGGCCGCATCGATCATCAACTTTTGAAGGACAACCTCCACCTCACAGCCACGTGTCAACAAATGCTCCTTGTGAGAAGGGAACTACCAGAACAAGCATATCAGATTGATCAGTCTGTGTGCGGAGCCCTTCTCGAAACGTGATCGGCGATCCGAGTAAATTGGGAATTGCAGCAAGATGATAATTATCGATGGCGTGCTCAATTCTGATTACTCAGTTATACGCCATATCCCAATCATCTGGAATTCGGATACTTGGTTCTATGACATGACATTACGTGCGAGGGTGGTGAGATGCAGCTCCAGCTCCGGTTACCGGTACAATAACAATATATAAGCCATAGCGTTATACAAGATCGCCCGTGTCTTCCTGTTCCTCCATTTCTCATCACGCATACTCATCGCTTGTTCCTACAGCATCAGATACGAATAAACTATTCAAAATGGTAAACGTCAGACTCGGTGATATCGGTAAGCTCGTCTCATCTATTTTGGACGCCAGATTGATCGAGTTCCGTGGACTCTTGGCGATCCACTCAGCCTCTCTCGGTATTTATGCTGACTTTTGTGATCGCTCTCCAGCCCCCAACTTCCAGAGTGAGACCTCTCAAGGAAAGATCGACGTGAGTGATAGATCTGCTTGGCCCTTGACTACGGTTGGCGATGATCTTATGCTAATTCCTCATTCGGTCACGTAGTTCCACCAATTCATCGACGGCAAATGGACGATCCTCTTCTCTCACCCAGATGACTACGTGAGCCAGCTGAAAACAAAACCGGTTGTCCCTCTGACTTGACCGAGCTTTTCCTCGACTTCCCCCAAGTCCTTTCTTCTATTCCCGACTGGTCCCCCTGCTTTTTCCTCTTTGTCCCTCCCCTTCTCCATCATCCTCCTGCCTGTCCCTTCTTTTTTTGTCTCTCCCCCTTTTCTCCCCCTTTTCCCCTGTCTCCCCCCCCTCCCTCCCCCTTTTCCCTCCTCTCCCTCTCTCTCCTGCCTCCTTCCGTCTCTGTCCCCTCCCCCAGAACAAGCAGTTTTTTGTCCTCCTGCGTGGTGTCCTCTGAACCCTACCAAAGAATGACAAGCTTCTATCGATACTGATTCAGTAATACTGACGTTTGCTTGTTCGTTTCTTTGTTCGTCTCATCAGCTCATCGGTCTCTCAGCCAACAACGCCGAGTCGCATAAAGGCTGGATCAAAGATATCGATGCCCTCTCCCCCAATGGGCCCGGTCTAGAATTCCCAATCATCGCAGATGAAGATCGAAAAGTATCAGAGCTCTACGGCATGCTCGATCATCTCGACGCTACCAACGTCGACAAGAAAGGTATCCCCTTCACCGTTCGAACAGTCTTCATCATTGATCCCGAGAAAAAAATCCGATTGACCCTCGCATACCCTGCTTCCACTGGTGGGTCATCTCCACCTTCCTCCACGACCGGAATAGCCATGAAACTGACTTTTTACCCAGGACGTTCGTTTCCTGAAATCCTTCGTGTGATTGACAGTTTGCAATTGGGAGACAAGCACAAGATCACTACTCCTGCCAACTGGAAGAAGGGAGACGACGTGATTATCCACCCGTCTGTACAAGGTGAAAAGGTCAAAGAGCTCTTCGGAGATGATGTGAAGACCGTCTACGTGAGTCGTGCTTGTGCCGTGCTGCAAAGTCCTGCGAAATTTCGGAATCCTAAAGAATAAGGAGCCGAGCTAATCTGACTGTCTGTCCGGATTGCAGCCTTACCTCAGATTCACTTCTGATCCCTCCAAGAAGCAGACCGCCTAAGCGCTGCAATGAGCGCCACTAAGGCTGGTATTCTGCTTGCTACGTGGTGAGGTACAGCTAGAAATAAAAATAGGTCGTGGTTGTCTATCAGTTGTCTTGTCTAAAAATGTCGAATGTATACATACGAAATACAGACTGAGCAACCATCTTGTTACATCAAGCCAAGGCAACAAATCGGCACACGTTACATGTCGCATATACATACAGTTGCTGACCAGAATCCCAAAGGTGACGAATAGTATTACTGATCCCCGAATCTATGTGACTGAAATCGCATCTCGGGCGACTCCTTGCTCCAGGCCCATAGCACTCTACGCCCCAGCTCCATAATCTATATAGTCCGGACTCTCAGCTGCGACATATTCCCTACACGCGGCCAACATATATATCAGCTTGACTCGCATCCAACCCAAAACAGGGCTGTTCGGATCAGTATCACTCACTCTTGCAGTTCAGCCACTACCCTTCTAGCATCGTCAAACTCGTCCAGCCCATTCGCGAAGATCTCTTCTTTCTTATATTGCTCCAAGAAGGCATTTCGTTTTCTCAACATGTCGTATTGATGTAACATTCGTTTGAAAAGCTGTCGATCAATACCGAACACCATGATGATCAGCATTTTTCTGCTTTCCCACCCTATTTCTCTTCTTTTCCACTTCAAGACAGTTGCAAGGACAAGAACAAGAGTTTGAGGTTGGAAATGTACTTACCGAATTTATACTCGTATGATTCGCCATCATCACACCACTGACTCTATTACTATTTGGTCCTCCCGGAGGTCCGCCCCTCTTACGCGTCAAAGCCACTTGTATACTAGCCGGTCCCCAGGGTATGAAGTTGGCCAACTGTCTTTCTCGTATTCGCAGTAAACTCTTATGCACGTCTGTAGGGTCCACATCACCGGAAATAATGTTCAAGCATGATATATAGGCGGACGACTTGGTGGAGATCGTGGACACCATTCGATTTTTTGGTTGGAGGAGCCGGCGCATTACGTCCAGCGTAGTGGTTTTGCGTGTGGCTTTAGCCTGTTCATGCCCGTCATCAGCGTGAGTCCAGCTTCACAAGAACATTCGAAGCGTAATTGCGCGGTATAGGCAAAGTGTGAGGCAAAGACGCGCATTAAGATGACGCAGGTAGAATGAGGCGACACTCACATGATCTATCTCGTCCCCTGTGAACGGCGTGTAGGACGTCATCAGGAAATGGCATCTTGGTGTGGGTATCAGACTCGATATGATTCCGACAAGATCGTTGTTCATGTATGACGGGTATCGCAGTGTCGTGGTGGATGCCGCCATGACCGTTGATACCTATCCAGCGTGAACAGAGTCATCAGTGAGCTCAGCTAAGCGAGAAGGGCATTCGGCGGCCTTACAAGCTGATTCGTCTGCACGAAACTCGGATCCTGCATATGTAATCTATCTGCGGCAATCCTCGTTAACGCCGCATTGTCCAAGACGACCACACTATCCGCGTTGTTCACTAATCTCTTCATCGCCAATAGGGAGTTATACGGCTGTACGACCACGTCACTTGTCTCAGGGAAGACCGAGTATGTCTGTATGAGCTTCTTAGGGAATCGATCGGAAAGTCGTTCGAGCAGATATGAACCCAATCCAGATCCTGTCCCTCCTGCTATACTATGAAGCAGCATGAAGCCCTGTGTTCAAGGCCAAAATAAAGGTCGGTCAGCATCGAATGTTCCGCTCGCATAGCATAGGCGGTGTGTACCATGTGCTATCTGAAAGAGAGGAAAGATGAAGTGCAGCGGGCCTTACCTCTAAACTGTCACTTCCGTCCGCTTCTCGATCAATCATCTCTATCAAGTCATCATACAACCTCTCTCCTGCACTATACCCTTGTGCCCAGTTGTTTCCTGCACCGCCACCATCTTTCGACACGTAGATGTTTTCTGGGTTATACAGACCCTTGAAAGGAGACGACAGTATGTTGTTGATGACCTGAACACCACATCAGATATTGATCATCAGCCTGATTGTCGTGGAGCCGGATTGGCTCTCGCCAATCAAGTAGATGATGTATATCACTCACTCTCGGTTCCAAGTCTATCAGTATAGCTCTGGGTATATAGTGCTCATCATCCGCTTGATAGAAGAAGACATCTTTCCTATCTCCCTGACTTCCATCTTGAGCCCATTCTTCCAGATTGCCTTGGGGCGTTATACCATGTTCCGCACAGAGCTTTTGCCAGAACTATCATCGTGACAAGCGGGAGTGTCAGTGTCATACACGTCCGAAGATCGTTCGTGGACTAGCTTACCTGAGCACCGACTGTGACCGGTAAAACATAAGCCATCGAGAGTCAGCTCGGTACGGGTTCATGATACGGCAAAAGAGGTGGTTAACAATGGAACATACTCTGATTACCGGCTTGACCGGCCTATGAGGCATCGATTAAGATGAGCTGAGTTTTCACGGTAGTATCAAGACGACTAGCTCACCTGCAGCGATATGATCTCCCTACCCATGACGTCTCGCTACTGATTCGGCTTTGACGGAGAGCGCAGGACGATGAAGCTAAGGAACGAGATACGGCCAAGTGCTACTGACGGGTGAGCTGTTTGCTGAGCTGTGTTCTCGACGTATCTCGACGTATCGTGCTAGTGCTCGTCGCTTGTGCCTTCTTGAATGGACGTTAAAGCTATCGTTGATGTGTAGTTGGTGGATTCATGCAAGAAAGCAAGGACAAGCTTGGAATGCACGACATTGACTGTTTACATGGACTTCGCACAAATCTCCTTGTCTCACCGCGCGTCTGAAAACAATAATGAAGCCGCGTCTAGTCCACGAATGGATGACTCTGCTTGGACGCGTCCGGGTGGATGGGGCAAAGAGGGTACAACTACAACTGATATGCATGCGCTCTGATGACTTTCTCTCTCAGTCTCTCAGTCTCTCAGTTGCTAGACTGTATCTTAGATCCCTCCATCCCCTGCGTCCTGCATCCACGCGAATCGATCAAGAGTCTCGAAAGTGGCCGAGTCTGGCGGATTGAATGGGCTCAGATTTCTTGCTTCTCTGCGAATGTGGGCAGCATGACTACCAAGTCTCATCACCGGGGCGCATCGCACTTCTGACAAACAAGACGGTCTCATCGTCATCCAGCTCATTTCCTGTTCATGCAAATCATGCTCGAATGGGCACTCTGACCACCGTATGACCGAGCTATACTGAGGGCTCGAGCTCGGACTCTCGGTCTTGGCGCCGCACCGACACTCATCGAAAGACAAGAATAACATGTTTGATGTAGGTGTGTGCGTGTGTACGACACGCATGTGTATCGAGTGGGGAAGTGGTAGTGTTGGACATACATACCAAAGGACCCCTTTGTTCATTGGTATAACTCACTAACAGTTGCGCTAATGCCATATGATTAGTCAATATGAGTTCAACAACGTCGACAACGTTGCTCGCCATCACAGCGACGTCTATCGCTTCTTCCACTTTACTAACATCGCATTCACTCCTCAGCTTCCACCATTGACCATTCGCCGCACCGTGTCACAGCACAATTTCGAGCCCAGAATGCAGGTCCTCCGATACACTGGACAATCCCTTCGATATCGCTCTCGACTCCCCCTTGTCCTCATCATATCGTTCCTCTCCTTCCTTTCGTTGATACACCTTCGACATGCCTTACAGCCATACATCAATCTCCCATCACATCACCGATACAATCTGATGATGCACAAAGCACCCGAATGGTCTCATAAATACTGGCAAAAGATCATGCACAACCCAGCGGCCTTATTATCTCCTCCCCCAGTCATATCCGGCCTCAGGGCTGCCCCGTGGGCGGGTTCTCGGATATTACCCGATCTCACTGCGCCAAACTATACTCACAAGGAATTGCCCTTCCAAGAAGGACATAAAGTGAATGATCAACAGATCTCATCTCCTGCTTTGTTGATGCTTCATATCTTCTCTACACCCCGCGCCCAATCACGAGAACGACGGAGACTGATAAGGAGGTTAAATCTGCTTGAAGCTGTCCCGGCGGAGTATCGGCATCTGGTTGAACTGAAATTCGTCGTAGGCATGAACAAGCCAGTGGCAGAAGGGGAAGAAGGATATGAGAGTATGATGGAGCTAGAAAAGGATGTTGAGAATGAGATGAGCGAGCATGGGGATTTGATCAGGTTGAAGTTGTTGGAGAATGGGGAAAATATGAACAATGGCAAGTCTTGGGAGTGGTTGAGGTATGTAGGTAGAAAGGGTGCCAGACAGGCTTGGTGGGTTCTGTGAGTGTGATATCTGCCCCGAGGCTTGTAATTCAATTCGCTAAGAGATTGTGGTGAGCTGACGTGAGCTCTGTTGTACAGAAAATGCGACGATGACGTGAGTGTTACTGGGGGCTAAACCACTCGAAGGTCTTGATCCGAGATCAGTCTGGTTCATTGTCACTTACATGCTGCTCCACACCAAATCTAGACGCTTCCGATAATACCGAACCTGCTTCACCTTTTGCTCACTTTCGACCCTAATCAACCGATATACCTCGGCTCATCTCTTGGCAGATGGACGGGGTATCATTACTATTTCCAAGGCATGATGTATGGGTTCTCATGGGGTGTTGTAAGTGTCTCTCGTGACTCGTACCATACCAAGACGGAGGTGAAGGTGTACGATCACACTCTGATGGTCGGACTCTAGGTCAAGACCATGGCTGTGGCGGACGTTCCGGCTTCAACGAGGAATGACCATTGGGATGAAGACGCCAGAATTGGTGCTGTTATGGTGCGTTTCTCCTCACATCACATTCGTTGTCTTTCCATGCTACTTCGGATCAACGCTAGCTAAGCTGATATTGTCCGTGGTCCTATACGCATCTCCTAGTTCTCGTTACCCCTCGCACCCAACGCCAACCCGAAGTTACCATACTGCTCGCCGCCGGATAGACCCAACCCAATGTACTCGCTGCCTCCGCCGAACCCCGATCCATGTACTGGATTATTCAGACTCGACCTGGCCTCGAAGATTGGCGCATGGCATAATTGGCTCATCGATGACGAGCAGACAGCCATAGCCTGGCACGAGCTGAAGAATGAGAATGTCAGTAGAATGTGCCGTTGCATCCTCATGCCAGCAAAATCAGCTGATGAGTGTCATGGCACATATTCAGGATTATCGAGAGGCGTATGTGCATGCTCAACAGGGATTCAAAAGGGAAGGAAGGCAATATCAATGGAATGTGCCTAAGGTATTCAGATCTGTAGCTGATACCCCATCCCACTAAGGGAGTGGGTCATTCAAGCCTCATCAAGCAAATGTGCATAACTTGTACTGCGACCGAACGGATGATCACTTTTACCCGAACAGACTCTCACTTAACAGATCTAGATTCTCTCTCATTTGTCCCAGACTCGCTTCTCTTTCCGCCAAAGAAGCTTTCCAGCTCTCAACGACGGTTTCTTTGAGACTATCAACCTTACAAGCCGTCCCAGCTATAGATGCGGAAATAGATTCTAGCACTTCTGACGTCTTCCTTTGGATCTCCATTTCCCCAGCGTTGGCGGCTCGTTCGGTGGCCATACCAGAAATGATTGTTCGGATCGCGCTTTGCAAAGTTGCGGACACTCTGTCACTTTGTCCAGCTAAAGATACAGCAAGAGAGTACGGATCAGCAGCCGGATCCGGGTTACTAGCACCGGCATTCGAGGAGACTGAAACCTCGGAGCCGGTCGTATAAGTGGGTCTCCTTTCCCCTGGTAAGGCAATCCGCACGGCGCTTCTGTGCCCATTGCCTTTCAGCACTGGTTTCGGTTGCTCCTGGTTGGGAGTGGTCGTTGCTGTCGAAGCTCGTTGACGCGCGATGGACGTCAACAGACTCGTTATCGTACCGTTCAGGCTCGAGAAGATCGAACTCTGTATGTCCTGCCCGAGACTGGTGACCGCTCCACATAATCTCGAAAGAGATGCGTCTCTCGCGTGAGAACTTTCGAGGGTGGCAGCAGAAGTAGATTTGATAGTGTCGATAGTATTCCCAATTACCTCAATGCCCTGAGAGAGGTCGCGAAATTCATTGCGGATCGCAGATAAAGATCCCTTTACACCTTTTTCCTTGAGTAAACCCGGTCCGACGAGACCATTGCCCGTATTGGCTTGTTCGCTATGTTCCGCATCAGCCCTGAGTTCGTTGAATCGTCGTTGACTCTCGAGGTACTGCGTCAAGAGATTGGTATATACTCTCTCGGAACGCAGTCTGCTCATGCCTTGTGATGTATTGGACCACTGCACATATCGATCTGTCATTTCTTGCTGGAGTCTCCTATTGGCTTGAATCTTTTCTTCCAGGCTCTTGTAGTCGAGATCGTCAAAACGCAAGCCTGGTCCCCCGGCAAGATCCGATGGTTTGCAATGCTTGTCGGGCTGGATGATACAGGCTGAGTAGTCGATCGGATCACTGGTAGATACGTGTACGATGGATACGGTTCTAGGGTCGAGATCGGTATGAAGGATCCTGCATTCTTCATTGGGGTCTTTGCTCTTACCATCCTGCAGGGGAAGAAGCGTAGAAAAAGGAATGGAAACTCATCAATCAGCTTTCATGCGGTTTTATTGATTATGCACAGAAACAGGTGGATTTGGTTGCTTTTGGTCACACCGTAGTTGTAAGCAATCGACCTACGGTGTGTGGACATCGCATCCTCCATCTGACTGAGCCATCCTGCGCTTTAGGCAGGGCGTAATGATATGGAGAAGTAGACAGTAAATCCTCCTTGGTTTTGTAAAACCATCTAGGTCTGGTATCGTACGTCTCCCTATCTTGTTTCGACTGAAGCTCGCTCGATCGTCTTCGGAAACATACCATATCCATCGTGGAAGGATCAAACTTCGGGTCTGGTCGAGACTTCCTCTCAACCATGATCAGAGCGTTGGTTGAGGGGACATACGAGGCTGATGATGCTTGACGACTAAGAGACGGTCGTCGACCGCTGCCGACGTAGGTCTTCTCATGACGTGTGTCAGTCTGGACCGGGTATCTTCTTTCTCTCTCCTCGAGGCTCTGTCGTTCTCGATCCCGATCCCGATCTCTTTCTTGACCTCTGACATGAGATGCATGACGGGACGGGGCTCTTCTCTGAGGCGTAAAATTGACGAATACTTCCGTAAGTCCTGCTTGTTGAGGCGGAGGTCTAGTGGATTTCGAAGAAGATCTGCCACGGTGCAAAGCAGGACGTACTTCCGTCGGGCGGGGTTGTCTACTAGATTCATGTTCAGAGCTGTTTTTCTCCTTGTCCTGAGGAGCGAGTCTATGATAAAGGACCCGATGTCCGTTTGGGGTGGTTTCTAAAGTACACAGTCCAGGATGTCGCTCACACGATGCTGCCCTAGACACGGAGCGGCTCGACGGAACGCGACCAATCATGTCTTCGGGCGAGTATTGTCTGTCGCTTGTATAAGAGGGCCGAGTGGTCAAGGGGGGTCTAGATGCACCTTGTGGCATCTGGTGTTGCTGTTGACTCGAGAAAGAGCTTTGTCGACTGTCTAAAGCTGGTCGAGCTGATGTGGGATCTCCGAGATATTGAGATCGTGTTGAGTTCATGGACGGTCTCCTGGAAGCGTGACCTGAAAATGATTGATGATTGTCTCCCGAATGATTGAGGGAGCTTCTGCTTGAGATACTGTCACTGTGCCCCCTGCCACCCGGGGAGAGGCTATCATGGCTAGCGGGAGAGGGGGAATCACGCTCTCGCGTTTGTTCGGTCCCCTTCCGTCTCTTCTCCCGTAACCTAGGATCATTCCATCGATTGCTACTGCTACTTTTGTCCTTGTGCTTCTCATTGGTTATCGTGACAGTGGTCCGCACTTCCTTCGGCATGACGTTTAGTACTTGAAATTATGCTTTTTGTTGTGACAGGTGCGATAGTATCATTCACTACCTTATGTTCGAGTTGTATTACAGAAGTCCGAATGGAGAGTTTGACTTCGTTTCACCATCCACCGAGCATTCAGTAGGCAAAGCAAACGAAAAGTAACAGACTTTGCCACTCCTGCGATATGAGTCGATGCACCTTATATAGCCTGTCTTTGGCAACATCACGCGATATCGCCCAGTACCAGCCAGGACAGACACTACTGAGGTACTCACAAAGGCCGCCGGATGATGATGCGCTTTTGCGAACCTTTCCGTCCGCACTGAATCCTCTCAGCAATGCCTTCGAGCGACCTTGACATGCTTCTCCTGCGTTGCCATCTTCCTCTCACTCTTGCATAAGCAGGAAGGCCTCACGGGCTCGCACCTTTCACTTTGAGCTTGACTGCTGCATGAAGTGACGCCATGTGGCGTATAAGAGATAGTACCGCCCACTCGGTCATACGAGTCCAGAGCCGGTTTGGCTTTGGCGGACGGACGGACCAAAGAGATGAGGTCATCCCCTTTGTGCCTACACCTGCAGAGACATTCAGTACAGTGAGCGTACGTGCTTCTGACTGTAGTGCTCAGCCCTAAGTGCTGAACCTGAAGGACTAGGGCGATAATCATCCCAATATATCGAGCTAATCGATCTCAGCTCAAATCATTCCGACAATCACCTCGATGGGCACTCTACAGAGAAATGTAGGAAAAGCTCATGGCGCTACATGTTAAGGCGGAGATATTCCACTTGAAGGATCAGTCTTACGGAAACGAGGTACGATGCAAGGTAGAGCCATGGAGTTTGCCCCATCCCGCAATCAGCTCGCTCACTGAGGCGCACTCCGTTTTACCTGTGAGATGAAAGGAAACGATGACGATGCGGGCCTCAGTGAATTCTTGTGGACTCACAAAAGTCAAAGCTTCGCATATCGAAGACCTTGCGTCTCTGCGTGCCGGATATCGGGTCGCCGCTCGACTATCGTACACGATGCATTACTGATCGTACTCTACTCGACACTCAAGCAGGAACCTCCTCAATTGTTAGAGCGAGACCCTCTGACCAGCAACTGAGGCATGTCCGCATCATCAGAGCAAGGCTTTGCCCCATCTAGAGGATACTTTACCATCGGCGAGATCCCAGAATTGGACCTCTGGAGCGCCGTCACTCGCCCCGTCTGCCTAGTGGAGGAGGATGACCGAGGAGTAGATGTGGGTCTGGAGATCTACTTTCAGCTCGCGAAGAACATAGAGCTGAGTCCGATTGTAGGAGGTCAACAGCGAGAGCAAGAACACGTTCCAGTGTACGCGGTCAAAGAGCCCACTTTCGACCTCTTGAGCCGAAATACTTATAGAAATTCGCTCTTTCTTCGGCAGGACAGCCTCAGTCAAGCCACTCAAATTTTCAATGAAGTGATAGAATTCGTGGCGGCGTTCCGAGAGGCGTCATCCACTGTACAAGATGTCCAGAGTAAGATAGCGGTGGTATCTACCTTTTTCAAGCCCAGTGACAACGTTGCAGACTCTATCTATGAGTGGTATAGATCCGTCTACGCAACAGGTCACGCCTAGGAGACTATCACACAAAGCCTGGACGATACATATGCAAGGATCACTAGCGACACTTCCACCTCCCAAGCCAATGAAGACGATGAAGACGGTGGACCAAAGTTTGAGTTTTACTGGAGCGATGATCGGGAGGAGTTTTTATACAAGGCTCCAAGGATGTCATCAGATCTCCGAAGATCCGTGAGACAGACCCCGACTCTTAGGAAGCTTCAGGACGAGCTTGATGAAGAATGGGGGAACGCCACGGTCAGTGCTGTGTATGCAGGAAGCGGACAACACGAGGGATCTGTCTTGGTATCGGTCATTTGGCGAGAGAACCGGGGATGACGATCAGTATTTTTCGCATTCTGTCTCGATAATTAGCGAGCGCACATGGTCAAGTATGCGGTGACGAGCTTGTTAGACCATTATACCGATCTGATCAGTGTTTGATGCATCTCATGTGCCTTTTATGTCTCCGAAGGAATTGTGAGCCTGGACATCGAGAGTCAGTCCAAGTGCCTCTTTGGTGAAAACGCCACCAAATGATCTACTTGCGTCATCTCGTACGAAATCTCTAAATTGTAAACAACCGCCAAACGCAAAGCTCAAAAGGTGAAACGTTTGCCTGAATTCAAACAAACTGACTCCTGCATACGGGACCACTTAGGCACGCTCCTTTGACTCCGACATCCCGTAGACAGTTGCATGCCAAGACAGACGGTCAGAGCGACCGACACGCCGCACCTTTGCCTGTCCGGGTAACCCAACCTACCTGAGTTATCACTCAAGTGTTCCACCTCTCGTATCACATTACCATCGTTCATTTGCAACACCAATAACAATCATCTCAACAGGCTGAAGATGGCCTCCACCTCGCAGACTGTGAATGTCACTTTCGACGACTTCGACCCCATCTTCTCGTGGGCAGATCTTACTCAATGGTCTACACCCGACCCGCAAGATCATCCAGAATGGGTCAATGCTAGCGAGAGTGAGACCGGATTACCATGGCATCAAGCTACTTTGCATTGGACGACCACGAAGGGAGCTGAGTTTTCGCTCAACTTTACGAGTGAGTCTCGGACGCGTGTCCACCAAAGCAGCTGTTGAAGGTCTGTTCGCTGACAAAGTACTTGCATAGCTTCCGAAATCTGGCTGTATGGTGCTTTGAATGTTTCCTCGCCTTCATACACAATCACGCTTGACGGTCAATCGACCACTCAGAACCCAGCATCAGTATCGTCTGGCAGAGCATTGCTATACTCGGCAACAGATCTATCCCAATCATCTCATCAGTTGACTGTACGGAATGAGGGTGAAGGCTTAGGCTTAGATTACGTCGTACTGGGTTACGACTTAGGTGAAAACCTTCAGAACCAGACTATAGATGATGCTTTAGATCAGATACATTACGATGGAGCATGGACAAGACAAGGTGGAAACTTCTTCAACGGGACAAATATCTATACCCAAGGTCCCGGCAATTCCTTCAACTTCTGTGAGTAACCATTCGCCCGATGATCCTCGATACTTCCTTCTTCGCTGGCACTCCGATCCTTGAACCATTCCTGAGGTCGATGCCTGTGTTATATCAGGCTGACATGTTATTTATTGTCTAGCATTTGCGGGAACGGGATTGTACATCTACGGTGACTCAGTACAAGATCACGGTGATTTCTCCGTCTATTTCAACGATTCTCAAACTCCTTACGGTACATGGAACGCTAGAACGCCCTGTGGTGGAGAAGTAGATTTCGGAAAGAAATGCGAGAAATTAGGATCATTGAAGGCTTTCATAGGCAATCTGCCAGCTGGGACACATCAGGTCAAATTGGTCAATGACGGTCCGGAAGGGGACAACGCTACGTTCTTCGGTGAGTCATCGATTTAGCAGCGATCTTTTTCCGCTCGAATGGCTCCGACGAGTTTTGTTCTCTCACACTAAGACCAATCTTTGCCGCAGACTTTGACTACGTCGAGTATACAACCCCATCGACCTATCCCTCATTCACGATAAACGCTACTTGCGCCAACGGCGTGTGCGCAGATGCTGCCTCGCCTTCCAGCAACAGTTCGTCCGGCACTTCCTCTTCCAATCCTTCTGGGTCCTCATCCTCCCCTTCCCCTTCCGGGTCTACCAGTGCATCAGCAGGCGGAAACTCAAGCGGAGCCTTAACAAACGCTACTACCGCAGATGCCTTGCTGTTCAGTGTGCTCGGTATATGGGCTCTTCGAAAGCTTGGACTAGCCAAATTGTAATATCAGAAACGCGATCCGAGATGCCCCGGCGTAAGAAACGGACAATACTCAACGATGCATTCGGATACTTTTCATTGAGCACTGGGACACATGCTCTCTAAAAGCTGTCCGTTGATGTACTGCGCCCCTTGTTCGCTAACTTGCCTCAACTGCATGTACAGGATACTTCATTCAAGGCCTGACGACCTTGACAGGTCGCGCAACCTATATCAACGCTTCGATCGACATGCGGAACGCTGGTGTCTTATCGGGCATACCATATTCCTGGTCATACTAACGCCATTATATGAACGATTGACACTACTCGACAATTGGAAGAAGTATATCAATGCGTCGCCTCGTCCAGCACGTGAATGACATCAGTGAAGTGCGCGCTAATCGTCTCTCGGAGGGTTGAGTACTCCTCATCGTCAATTCCGGAAGCAGTCCTCAATACTTTCACGTCATTCTCTGGCTCAAAGCGAAACTTGGCAAGTGTCCTACCGAGAGTGGCAGGATCACTAGTGAAATCAAGATCGCGAGGCTGCAGACCATAATGAGCTATTTTCTTGTTGAAATGCGTCGTCAAATTTTCAGCAGATTGTCTGCCACTACCGCCTACTTGAGGCTGAGAGCTGTCATTATTAACGAGATCTGATGAGTACGTCAATCGTCTGCCGCGTTGTGCCTGCTTCTGCCATCGAAGGAAAGCTTGACTGTATTGGTATCGTTGAGACCTGTATTGCGCTTGTAGATCTTCCAAAGATGTGGCGGACTCGTGATCTAGATGATGCTGCCCATTCCGATGATGATCTCCTAGGGATACGTGGTTTCTCGGAATGACTGCTGCTGCATAACGCCTTTCATCGTTCGGAGCGATTTCTCGTAAGGAGACTTGGCTTGATCGGACAGCTTCCCAATGATCTCCAAGGGTGCATTCACTTGGATCGCGTCCTAGTTCCTGTTTACCCACAGACATCGTTGTATAAGCATTAACACGAGGAGTCCTCTCAGTCGTAAAACGGAGTACAGTCACAAATGTCGGGGTCGAGACTCACCGTATGATCGCAGATACTGTAGAATCGTGTATCCCCTTGATCATCACTCAAAGGGAAATGCAAAGGCGAGGTGGCTAACAGATCGCCTTCACTCAGATAATCAAGGCTCGGCCGGACGACAGTACATGAGAGACCTGCTTCCGTGGTGAATCTAACGATCTGGCTATTAGTTTCGAGCACCGTAGGAGGTGATGGTGCCGGCGGGGGCGGTCTATGGATCGGTGGAGGGGTAGGAGGATAATCTCGCCGGTCAAATACTTCTGCCTCCATATTGTAAACGACGGGCGTACTGTATATGAGGGTTGAACATGGCTGAAACGAGCTTGTCGGTGCTCTTATGCGATCATACAGTATCAGGTCAGTGGAGCAAGCAGGGCGGACAGTATGTTATCGATCAATAGGATCAAAGCACGGTTCGAAGACGATGATCTCAGAAGCCTGTCTAAGGAAGTTGATCTTATATCATCCTGTGTAGTCAGCGGAGCCACTCCGGCGATGTCGCACGAAGACATCGCCTTCCGATTGCAGAGTTCTTGAAAACCTTTATTGTCAGATATCATCGCTTGATTTGCACGTCTTAGCAACGCCTTCTCGGCTAAGGAAGTCAGCGAGCACGTCCAAGCTTACAAAGGATTGTCGAAGGACGGCATCTACAAATCAGGCTGAGTCCGCTGCAATCGGACAATTGAGCCACCTCGCTTCGTTTCATGAGAGGTGCGACTGTGCCTATGCTATGCATACCATTATGCTGTTCGTCCACTAAGACTTAGTCTTCCAGGTCAAGGACCATGTCACTATTGTCTGACCCAGCTCCGGCCGACCTTGATCTGGTGCGCGCTCTTGCCGGAGACACCGTTCCATTCCTTACCGGACTTCGACTTCGACTTCTACTCCTACTTTCGCTTCTTCCTCTAGGAGGTGGGCTGGCGCTTCTCGGTTTGTCCAGACTATCGCTCCTTCCTCTCCGAAATTTAGCTCTTTCCCTATCGCTAACCGCTTGAGCCTGGGATCTGTCGTGTTGCCATCTATCCATATCCCTGTCCAGTCTATCCCGCTGAGTGACTTCACGACGGTCACCTCGGTCTCGATCTCGATCGTAGTCTCGGCTCCTCTCCCTTGAGTCACCGATGCGGTCACTCAGATGGGGCGGTGGTCCTCTCGGAGCTCGAGGCCGAGTATCAGGGGCTCGGCTATTGAAATTCGTAGGCATCGATCGATGGGTGGTCTCCGGATCAAGGTATCTCATCGCTCCTCGCCCTATCACCCCGATGAAATACTTATGTCAGCGTGCACTGCAGCATACCTGTGGGGCTCAAGGAGAAGACTCATGACTCACCTTTGTACACTACTCCACCATCATCCTTTATCTTCTGTCTTTCCTGCTCGATCTGCTTCTTCATAGCTTCCAATCTTTCCAATCGTTGTTTCTCCAGAAGCTCTTTCTCCTCCCTTTCCAATCTAGCATCCAGCTCTTCCTCTGTCTCTTCTCTGGGCTTTCTGGTCTTCTTCCTGTCCTTCTCCTTCCTTTCTCGGTCTCTGCGATCTTTCTTCTTCTTACTTCGGCGTCTGTCCCTGTCTCTTCCTTCCGAGTCATCCGAGTCGTCCTCGTCCGAATCGTCTCGGCGGGACTTAGATCTGGATTTACTCTTCCGTCTTCTATCTGGAGACGCCGATCTAGATCGAGAAGAGGATACGGATGGCGATCTGGCCTGTTGGGGAGGTGGGCGCCTCAATTCCAGTTCACCACAATGACTTATCACAACCGGTGTCAATGGTCTATCCCTGTCGTCTGTAGATAATTTGCCGATTGCTTCGATGTGTTCCAAGCCAAATACGACTTTCCCAAAGACACTGTTTCATCGCAGAGTATGTCAGCAGAATGAGCATGGCAGAACAGGACGAAAAAGGACGATAGGATAGAGCGAGACATGGTTTCGTGGATTTGCGGGGCAGTACTTACACATGCCTGCCAGTGAGATGTGGGGACGGGGCGAGAGTAATAAAGAATTGGCTTCCGTTGGTATTTGGTCCCCTGTTGGCCATCACTAAGAGACTATACGACCAGGCTCAAGCATGAGCATCGTTTCCCGAGCTCTACTGCGTGAGAAAGAAGCCCCGAAAACGTGTAGAGATTTGGAGTGTCACCCTCTGGTAGTGGGTCCAGACTTACCCCTTTTTGTCAACTTCCGTTCCTTCACCTTCTAGCCGTTCATCTTCAAATGGTCCACCGTATATACTCTCTCCACCGCTCCCGTTACGCTTCGTGAAGTCTCCACCTTGGATCATGAATCCGTCTATGACCCTGTGCACCGGGCATCCCTTGTAATGTAAGGGAACATTCGATATTTTGGATATCCCTTTTTCACCCGTACAAAGCGCTCGGAAGCTGCATACATAATATGTCAGCTAGTCCTCAACTCCTTCATCGGCATTGTGGTAGAGTCAGAGTGCATAGAATGACTGTCACACTCACTTGTCCGCAGTCATAGGTACACTGCCATAAAGAGTTTGCAACGACACGTTGACATGTCAATCAATAATCTCGTCACTCTACCACGCTCAAATAAGACCAGCAATGACTTACACGTCATTGAACAGCTCAAACTGACGGAATAGGCAGGTCTGTCAGCTTCAGAATATATTGAGTTGAAGAGGACGCAACTCCCTTGCCCAGGTTGAGCTTGATGATCAGAAAGATGGTGTGAAAGCGTTACTCACGACAACCCTTCCTAGAGGTTTATCTCCGACTGAGAAATCGAAGAATGTTCTGGGATTCGGCATTCTCGGGGTTCTTGTCCTCACTGCACCCGACTTGGCGAATCAACAGATGGTGAGAGTCTTGTCCTTTGTTTCTTTAAATCAAATATGAAGAACATCGACAGGCAAACTCGGTTGATGAAGTCAAGCTCAAGCGTCCCAAAGTGCAAGACCAATAATCACCACGTGGCAAATTGCGCCAAATAATAGTTCATTCGTTCATTCGGCTAGATACATCTACAAAAGCCTACAACCCCTGTATGACCCCGCTCTCGCCTTCATCGCCTTCCCCTTCGACGATCTCGCCCTCTCTTAGCAGATTCCACCCTCGTCTCGCCAGTCCAGGTATATCATGTCCACCTGTAGTCACCCATTCCCAACCTTCCTCCTCGTGTATCTGTACGTCACCGCCTGTTACATCCAGGTCTCTCGCAGCAGCTGTGAAGAATTCGGACACCGGTTTCAACACCCATCGAGTTTTTGATTTTGTAGGAGACCACAGGGGGAATGGTCCGTCAAACCATCCTAAATGACCGCCCGACCCTGTTATAGCTGTTATCACATGCGTAGATGATTTTAGCTCTTCTAGTGGTAGTGCGGCTGCATAAAGTTCCGGTATTAGCTCGTTTGCGCTGCAGTTCCTGGTAGAGGAGAACATTGACTCACTACAGTCTACGACAGGATCATCAAAGGCATTGATCGCTAACAGGGGTCTGTGTTGGAAATGCCAGGTCAGCCGTGAAATGTACGCCGGCATCGAACGGAAAGATGCTTGAGCACTCACACCTTGACACCACCAATCAATCTTTTCGGACTTGCCCATTGATAGTATGCCTCGGCATTCGCGAAAGGCCAAGCACCAATGTTGACCGGACCGCCAATCTTGCAGACCATCAAATCGTCCACTTTCCGCAGTCGAGTATTCGAACCCATATTCTTCCGTTGTAGCTTCAAGTCCGGCATGAACTCCTTGACTGGGCTATTTTCTGCGTCGAATAACGGTGGATTGGCATCATAAGCCTTGAAGAAGAGCTTGAGAACGTTCCGACCCAGTGCAGAGGAATACACGCGGGAAGTGAACCAATCGTGATCTAATTTATGGGACATCAAGCTCAGATCCCACGGGCAGCCCAAGATGATACCGGAAGACAGCAGCGATGCTTCTCCGGCTTCACCTAAGTATCGTGAAAGGACGGAAGCACCGAGCGAGAAGCCAATGCCGTGTAGTGGAGATGACGGATACCGATGGCGGAGGAAGTGTAAGGCGGAGGCCAAGTCCATAGTCGTTCCTGCTGAGTACATCTGAGGTGAAGTAACGGGTACCCCGGCACCTTATGACAGTTCACGGTATTAGCTGGTATACTTGAAGGATTAAGGCGAATCCCAGGCAAGACTTACATCCCCGAAACTGTTCTATCAGATCAGCTCGGCGCTCGGCAGAGGAAAGTAAATTCACGTACATTGACAACCGCAGCTCTCGCTCCCATGCCTCCCTGAGCTTTTGGTTTGATGACCCACGACAAGACATTCCTGACATACGACTCGTGACTACCTCCTGTCAGACCATGACAGACGACGACAGTAGGTGTATCGGGTTCGAACGTATCGTGATCTTCCGGGGTGATATCGATACCGCTGTCACAACGACAAATCATCAGTCGATAATCAAACCACCGAGTATGTCTATACGTGTACGCACATCGTACCACCATCAGGTAGTCTCAGATAAGACCTACAGGTCCGTCAGCCATACTCCGAGTAGAATTGCATGGACGGTAGTAGACTCACCGTATATAGTGGACCTTGTCTACTTTCGTAAAATCGCCTAAAACCGTGAAGAAGGTTTGAAGATGACCACTGAGTACGAGTCAGCCTGCAGGCTGCCGGCAGCAGCGTAGAAATGTCGCTGATGTTCCTTTCACTCACTTGGGTGCCCACCAAGCGGGTTTGAAGACACCTTCTATACTACGCACATTGTCCTTCACCCATTTATCCACTCGGATTTCTTCCCCTTTGGCATCCTTTGTTCCGTTGCTTGACCCTCTTCTGCGCAGAGCTATAGACGCAGGCTTGGATGGTATTATTTGTACTATATGTCTCGCATAATTTGCAATGCCCAATAAGCCAGTCAAAGCGAAGAAGAGCTGAGATGGAAACGTCAAGAATTCTTGAAGCTTGAACAGCAGGATGTTAGGAGCGCTTCGCTTGGTAAATGGCTTGTAGGGATTTTCACCGTCCACTGAGTTTGGATGATGTGTGATGTCGTCTATCTCGGTCTCCGGGTCGGTATATGACGTCTCTAGCCTCCTTGACACCATCGAAGGACCTTGTCTTCAGGGTAGTTGCTGAGCTGTCGGTTCCGAGGAGGTCGTCAAGGGTGAGTTCGGGTATGACGGTCGTATGCAGAGGGGTATCGGGATGTCTGTGCGAGTAGGTGTCGATATACGATGAATTGATGTAAACATAGAGAATGCAGAAGAAGGATCCGAAAGTTGAATCAGCCAACGTCATCCTCGTGGTTTAATCTCCGGCGATTCAGGAATAATTATATCATCATTTTCGGCCAGTTTCAGAATCCGTTTCAAAGTGAAAACCAAATACGCACGAGCCCATGCTGTCAACACGCTTTTGCCTTTCTACATCCAAAGGAGGTCAACGCGCAACACAACCGTAACCTTGACGACTGTCTTCTTGCCCTCGGTCGAACTCTCCCGAATCCCTTGTCTGCCCGATACTGCAACCGCCTGCTTTCGACGCGTAGAGGGTTCTTGCTGCGGCTTGGAATTCAACCTGCTGCTCAGTGACCCTTCTGGGCCTTCGACGGTGTCGCTGACAGCGCTACACAGGCTGTCCTCTTGCATCAAGCTTTTCTCTTTGAAGATGACATACCCTCCTTTGGTTTTAAGCTTACCTTACTACTCTGTGCAGCATGACAACCAACACGCCTCATCTGATCGATCACGGATCACCTTGACCGTCACTTGTTTATGACCCCCGTTCCTCGATGTCTGATCAAGCAGAAAAAACGCCTATCCTTTAATTAGGCGGCCCGCCGATCCGAATCAAGCATCAACTCACCAATGATGAAAAACACGATCAGAGACAAAACTGTAATTGAACAAAGTGGGGGATAGTACACAAGAATCACTTCGGACACTCGGTTTTCATCCTTGCAGTGAGCCCTTCCTTCGATATATGCCGAAGTACACACTGTCTCTCGTTTCAAGATCAATGAAGGGTCGGATACATGAACGCGCATGTCTGTGCTGTTTGTCTCCTATCATTTGTTTCATGTCCAAATACTTGGACGTCCACACCCGTTACCGCTCTTTTGGTGCAGCAAACAGAGAACTCTGGCTGAGAAGCCGGTTTGATGTATTTGACCACCCTTTTCCCTGAGATACTCACTGTCTCGAACCTGTAACAGAGTCTGAACATACTTCCCATTGTTTGTGCAGCGCAGTATTGCTTGAATTTACCTGACCACTTACTCACGAGTTGTCCCGGATGACAAAATGGGAAAATCAAGTTCACTGACGATCTGATCTTTTCCTTCTTTCGCGTCAACACCATTTGCACTTGGACTACACCCTCACCAAAAGAGATCTTGACGATTTCTATCACACTCCTTTGACAGTTTACAGCTTACGCAGCTCTAACGCATTCAGACCCCCTTTCCTCCTCGTTCTAGACGAACTCTGAGTATTTCGGCAAAAGGATATAAACCTTAAATGGGCAGTGTGTCAGCCACAGAAGGAGGCAGAAAGACAGAACGATCATCGGTATAAATACGAAGACTTAGCAAATATTGATTTCTGGACCCGGTCGATGACTGTGGAGCTCGACGATGCCAGCAGATGTGTAGGGCGTAGCACTCGCGATTGAACCTGAACGTCATCAAAATCAAGTCAAGTCGAGTCGACGGTGGAAAAAGGCATACACGGAAAAAGAGGGTGTCGATCATCCTGGATGTACCATATGGACCAAACTGCATACTCCTGATAAACCCCTGGACAAGCTGTTGATGCGATCAGAAGAAGTGCGTATTCAGCAGTGGCGATCTGTAAATCAAGAAAGAGTGAGCGCCGCCATTCTTCTCCCATGCGCTCTCCTTCTACCTATAAAAGGCAAAGGTGTATGCCTTTTCCATCTCTCCCTTTATCCTCTTTCACGTCAAATTCTACTTCCTTTCTTCGTGCAACACCACCTCACTGAGACTCCCCCTACTTCTGAATCCTTGGCGAAACCGAAAGACTTCTTTCTCACGACATCAACAATCCGCCATAGGAAAGGACGTATTCCCTTTGTATCTCCTCTCGCATTCCTCTTATACTTATCCCTTGACGTCTCACATCCAAGCATATCGACTCCCCCTAATCATTTGATCGAATTTCATATCCCAATAAACGGACTCCAGCGTCTGGCGTCCGACATAGGAGGTGACAGCTCATTGTATGGCTCCAAAGATCCAAGACTGAACAATAAATACATCCGAACAGGACGATTTCGAAAACAAAAGATCTGTCGACTTTCGGTATCCTCCAGCCTTGCCTCCGATCTAGCGTAAGCCTACCTCATCATGCGAGACCTCACCTATTGAGCTTATCGTGGCTACTCTGTCTAGCATCTGGACCCTTTCCAACTTTTCCCACCGATATCTGTGCGACATCCCTTTCAGACTCACCTCCGTATCAACTGATACACATCGACATAGACACAACTCGCCTTCCTTTATCCTGTAAAAGTACCGTCTGCGGATGCAGGCTACTTCTGAGGTAACAACATTATCATTTATCATACGGTGTATTAAGGCGAGATTGCGGTTCATTCGATCTCATTCTCAATTCCCTGGAGGAACGGTCATCCAATTATAGAAACGGATAGAGGTAACCCTGTCATTCTCCTACTTTACGGACACTCTTGGCTGCTATTTGCACTGTCATCAGTGAGTGCACGATGCTGTCAGCAACTTCCATGGATGCTTACTTTTGCAGGATTCTCGGTATAGTATCGATACCACACTCATTACACAACCACTTTCATTTTCCTTTCTGAGGCTGTACCATGTCGCCGACCGCCTCGCCATTCAGATTCCCGAACACGATGGATCGCGAGGACGATCATCAGATGATTGATCCATCTTCACTTCTTCTTCCTAAGTCGACACCTATCTCCTCAGAAGCTTCCGAATATGGTCAGCAGAGTATCACGCCTCAGCCAACACATGTCGACAACAATGCCTCCGCTTCTACATTCTGGCCGGATGCAGCGGCCGACATAGGCGGCTCCTCATTGCCTTCAGGCTTACCCATGACTCCGGCTTGGTCTTTTGATCATCTGAGCAATGCCACCCATGCAACCCCACCTGACGCTCAATCCGAGATAAGCTCTCGATCGACACACACTACACCTGCTAGTGCTTCGGCAAAGTTCATTTATCCCAACTCCACACCTTCTCGACCTACAGCAATTTCCAATAACATGATCTTCAGAGATGCGAACGCTCCGATTCAGACACCTTCGACCGCTGCAGGAACCCCATGGCCCTCAACAGCTTCGACTTCCACTATGGATCATACTTTCATGCCCCCACCACCACCCAACTCCGCATCGCAATCGATGTCCACATCTCACAACCATGCTGGTATGCAAGGGAGTCACAATCACCACATATCCCTCTCAGGCGCTTTGACAGGCTTGTCACCTATGTTGGCTGGCTTCACTACCTCCAGTCCCACTTTTGACCAGACAATTCAGTCGCCGACTCCGGGGACAGGATCAGGATCCTCTGTCACGTCGCCCGTCAATGCCCAGCTAAGCCGACCAGGCGGCCCCATTAGGACTTTCTCAGCGAGTGCGGCTATACCTCAAACAACTAGAAAACGGTCGAACACGCTGATGACCCTCGCATCGTCCACTCCATCTGCTTCCTTTGGGCCAAGCTCTTACCCATATCCTTCGCCTAGATTTCCAAATTCGCTGATGAATCATCATGTCCACCCGGGCCCCCTGCCTCAAGGTGCAGCTGCAAATAGGCTCAATCGACAACCTTCAGTGCCGCTCATGACTGCTGAACCGAAACGCCTTTTTCACCCTAGCCCCGCGACTGCGATTTCACCCGCCATAGGAGCTGACATGTCCCAGATGACGATGGATGATGGGTATGGTAGAGTGAATACAGGCATGATGGGATTAGGCATGCCGATGGGATATAATAGTATGCCAATAGGAATGATGGGCATGGGTTTGAGGGCTACCCCACCGATGGAGGCGAAACCACCGAGATTCAAGCCTACAAAAGAACAGCTGGAAATTTTGATCAAATCGTATGATGAGAACAAGTGAGTCTTCTATAATCGCCGTATAAAACGCATTATGACTGACATAACTACACTAGGAACCCGGATGGCCCAGCTCGGGAAGCTTTGGCTAAACGGCTAGGACCGGCTGTCAGACCAAAAACACTTCAGATCTGGTTCCAAAACAGGTGAGATGATATGTCCCGTCAGCTCTGAACGGTTCAGCTGACAAGATTTCACAGACGCTCAAAGTCTCGAGCCAAAGAACGAGACGCAAATCTGCCTAAGCCTCTGCACACTCGCGGAGATAGCTCTTCGCTCGGTCATCGATCCTCCGCGTCTACCAGCGCATCGAAAGGTGGCGGAAACAAAGGAGTCGATATGGACGCTCTGAAGGGTCTCATACATGATGATGATGGTCAGCATCCGCTGCCTTTGGTGAGGTCATGCTACAGGAAAGCTGACATACTTATTGAGATGTAGCCAACTTGACAATTCTACCCATCACCGTGCTTTCGATCGCCAATTGGACGAGATTTCTGATGCCGGGGACGGGTATCGCTCATCCCGACTTAGCAGCCACTATACGCTTCCCTCCTTCAGATCAGCCCTCATTGTACCTAAACGTCGTCCACCAAACCGATACATTCAGGATCGAGATCCCGATAAGTCCTAGCGCCATGTCAAATTTACAGTCTGTGCAGAACCCTTCGTTGAACACGGAAGCTGTGGCTATCAGCTTTGAGCTCTCGATGAGCACGGCCAAGTATGCTGCTTGGACCGAAGGCGAAAAAGCTGGACAAGGCCTGTGGAGCGAGGTAGGTGATTTTACGGGCGGAGAAACTCATGGAGGTGGAAAATGCGAATTGACTGGGGACAAAGAGGTAAATAAGTTTGTAGCTCGTTTGGGACCTGCAGGGCGGAAGGCTGAATTGGGTGATCATCAGATTCTCCTTACTGCTTTCTCCCGAGTCCAGCAATACCTCGCGTCCCAGACGTACCCATCCACTACCTCGAACATGAATGCAGCACTTCCAGCCTCATCAGGAGGCTCCTGGCGGTTCCCCTCGATGTCTTCGTCCACTTCTTTCCCATCCACTACTGGAGGGGTTCAGACTCCGCCATTTGAGTTGCCCATGTTAACAAACCTGCAGACGACTCAACATCAAAGACAACGATCGTTCTCGCAGCCTGATCTGAAGTCCTCTTCTTCGGGCGGGAGTGGTGATTCCGCTTCTTTGAGCGAATTCGATCTCACAAGTAAAGCCATGAAATTTTCTCAGACTGACGCATCTGGTCAAGTTCCACTACCATCCACTGCAACGGCTACGACAAGTAGTACAACAGGCCTTGAAACCCAGAACGACGTCAGCGGATATGGATGGAACACAGTGCATTCGCCTGATCATTTCACCAACACAACTATGCACCCCCAGATACCGACACCGTCAACTGGGCAAAATCCGCCTTTAGGAAATTGGGGCTTCCCTGTCACTGCCAATACCTCGACAGAGGCTAAGGCTACCCTTCATACGCCAATCTCGTCGACAATGAACCCTGCTTCGTTAGAAGGAGAAGGGATGGGCATGACCTCGTCATTCAACCAATTCCAAACGCTGAATTCTGGCTTGAACAGTATCACCAGCAACAGCAATAACGCTCAACCGGGTTTCAGTGCGATAGAGCGATATCCGGGCACTCAAAGTGAATGTTCGAGTGAGATGGATCTGGGTACTCCGCCTTTTGAGTTTGAAGACAAGTCTAGTAATGGCACGACTGCAACTGCAACTGCGAAGATGAGCGAAGAGACGGCGGATAACTTGATTTTTGGAGTAGAACAAGGTCCCCAGGCTGGTCTGTGACTGGCTGCTGTGCACATGTACGCGTGCTGAACATTATTGGGGCAGTATGGGGCCAGCAAAGTCGATCAGAATGCGTGTCGCTTGAGGAATGTTGCGGCCGGACGGCTCGGAATGGGTATCATATACACGGATGAAAGGATGAATTTGCCCAGGACAGGCAGGGTCAGAGCAGAAATAGCAATAAGTTGTATAATGCAGTACTCATATACCCAGGTACATATTAAACTACCATGACAAGATCAGATGCTATACATACATACTGCAAAGACGTCCTCAAATATGATGTTTTTGCTTGACTGGCGGAGAAATCCTGCGGACGGTTCCGGATGTGATCAGGCGAAACGCCGGAGCCTCCTAGTCTTTCCTCTGTATTCGCCCATACTTGTGCTGAGGGTATCTAGCAGCTTGCGACCCCGTTGGGACCGCTGATGCTGCTTAACGGTGTGAGAGGTCGAGCTTAGGCGACGAGGCAAAGCACATTATCGGGAATTAACCTTTTTGTCCGCTTTGCGCCGCGCTACATGGTGCATAGCTCGGATACGGTGCCTGGGAAGAATAACAGTCCGAAAACGACTGGCTTGACCTCACGTCACCACCTCATCCACTGCATCTCACCTCACATCTTACTTCTCGGTCTGAGCCATATTCCACAGACCTCAGAACTCGCTATAAAGCCTATATAGCGACCCCAGGATACCAGGATGTCTGTCGACCTATCCGACCCGCAGATAGGGGTAGCAAGGAGTAAATTACAGGATGCTAATGACTCGACTACCTGGTATGTCCGCTCATTGCACATCTCTTTTCTGCTCGATTGATATGGATGACCTGCCCGTCTTATGAGTGGAACTACGCCTAGGAATGATCATGCTCAATTTTCTCATGTCATTCATACCATATAGGTTGTTATTGCATTATGCATCCTCGCCCACTTCACCCAATCCCGTCTCTTCCTTGTCGCAAAGTATCACTCTCTTAGCATCCGGCGGAGAACCGGTGCTGCCCTCCTGGCAAGAACACTTGAGCGATACACGTGAAGATGTTTTATTCGGATATGGAGAGATAGCAGGGAAGGGACTGGTCTTGCTCTTCCTCAGAGATAGTGTAGGGTGAGCACAGCCTATTTTCGTGTTCCGACAACCCGACTAACATGCTGATCCGTTTTCTTGCTTGGACTGACGTGACAGAGGAGTAAAGCGAGGTAGGCCCACCTTCTTGAGCAGGTGAACCGGTTCTGAGCTAATCTGGCGTACGCAACGTAGCTCGTGCGGTGGTTCATGCTAGATCGGTGGCCTCCCTTTTCCCCGTGAGTTATCTCGCTTTGGCGCTGAATGCATCTGGATGGGTCGTTTCCGATATCTGGTGTACAGCGACACGCTGACTGATACACCATTGTTGTAGGAATATTCCGCTCTCATCACGATAGCTCATCCCTCACAACTCACCGAAGAGCTTATTAGCGAGAGACTATCCCTCAATCAATCTTCCTCATTGCCTCCAGCACCCAAGCCCAAATATTCTATACCGGGTTCAGATCTTGCTAATCCGCTGTCACCTCTCAATCGCGATGGGCCTATGCCTTACTTGCCTACTGCCAGCTCATCAAGATCGGTATCGGCCTCTCATGCAGATGGCATACACCACCCTTCGCCCAAGAAATACGGGGACGTCTCCTCATCAGCTCCTTCGCCCAACCGTAAACAGTTCAACGATTCACCTAGCCGGAGAGATCCCAGGGTGATCTCGCTAAATGATACGTCAAGTAGAAGCAGTACTGCCTCGCCTGGTCCTGCGTTAAGCGCACCTATAGCATTAGGCTCGCCAGTCAAAGTGGAAAATAAAGGTATATCGTCTTCGGATTATTTCGGCGATTCCTCTTCGCCCAGAGGAAGGAAGACGTCATTCGGTATGCGATTGAAAAATACGTTTACAAGTCATAAATCATCTCCCAGCCAGTCTACGGATGACTCGCCCTCGACGCCTAATCCCTCCATTGGTCAATATCAGAACCAACCGGTAGAGCACAATATCACCACTTCCCCTAAAGAAGGTAGATTCAAGAACAACTCGTTAGTGAAGGCATTTCACAGACGTAGATCATCGACCCAAGCTACAGATGAGCCTCCAGACTCTCCACAACCAAATGAAATTGGTTCCTCTTCAACCGACCCTGCGAGCAATGTCGAATATGCTCCGCCTGTTCCCCCCAAGGATTCGCCTATCGCCTTACAGCCCATATCCACCTCCGACACTATCACCGAATTCGACGAACCGAGAATCCCCTTACAATCTGAGATACCTACTCCCTCTTCGGCAAACACAGCAGGTCATGGCGCAACTTCGTTATCGCTACCAGCTGAAACAAGGTCTAATCAGTTATCACCGTCGCCCTCTGCTAGACAAGCGTTATATGATGCGCGCCAGAAGAGCTTGACGGCTGAGAATGAGATTCAAGAGCGGTTCAGACGAGATCAAGAGGAAAGGATCAAGTCGAACGGTAACGGAATTGAAAACGAAAACGAAAACGCAGTACAAAGAGAAAACGGGAAAGACATTGTCCAGCCGAATGGGCACGATTCAGATGAAGATAGTGTCAGGCTAGCGTATGACCAGTCAGAGGATGAAGACGACCAAGTAGCAGGCCCCAGTAGCCAACAGCAAGTAGGCCATGCGGTTGAGGCAGCTGAAATTCCCATCCAAGATAAGATAGGGGGTCAAACGGGAACCACGCCTACAATGCTGAGTGACGAGCAAGTACAACAAGCCGAAAAGATCAGTCAAGCGGCTGAGGAACATGCTATACGCGAGGCGCCTTTACGTGCAGAAGAGGAACGGGTTAGACAATTAGCTGAAGCTGAGAGGCTGGCTCAGGAAGAGAAAGATCGGCTGGAAGCTGAACGAATCGAGTCTGAGCGGAAAATCATAGAAGAGAGGAAGATCGAAGAAGAGCGAGTCAGGCTTGAACGTATGCGTCTGGAAGAGGAAGCTAAAAGAGAGGAAGACAGAATACGATTGGAAGCTGAAGAACGAGCTAGACAAGAAGCCGAGGAGCAAGCTGTATTGATAGAACACGAGCGGATCAAGAGGGAGGCTGAGGAAGCGACCGAAAGAGCGAGGATTGAAGCTGAAGAGCATGCCGAGAGGGAAAGATTAGAAGCTGAGGAGACTGCAAGGAAACAAGCTGAAGAAGCTGAGCTAGCCAGGATAAAACAATTGGAAGAGGAAGCCTTGGCGAAAAAGCAGGCTGAGGAACAGGCTCGATTGGACAGGGAAGAACAGGATAGGATAAAAGCTGAGGAAGCGAGAAAGCGCAAGGCAGGGATCAAGGATGATTTGGTCAGAGGCAAACAAGAAGGAGGCATCATGCTGCGAGGCGTAAGTTGCTGAACGTCATCACGCTGGATCGGGTCCAATCAAGGAAAGTCAGGGCGTTGACGATCTGGTGGGCTGTACTAGTGGGTGACGGTCCAGACCTACAAGAGTATGACGTGGCGGAGACGGTATTTCCACATGTTGCCAAAGGAGATGCAGCTGTACAAGGCAGAGGGCGTGAGTATCCCGAACCCTATTGAGTCGCGTACAACCATACAAGGAGGTTGGACTGACGAATGTGGAATTTGTGGTTATATAGGATGCTAAACCGATACAAACGATATATATTGGCCCCTCGTCAAGTGTATCCGAGAAATACGAAGAATCACAAGTCAAGGATAGCTTCAAAGTGATTTCGGATGGACCCAAGGGTGAAGAAGTGAGTCGCCAGGCGATTGGCTTATGAATGGGATGTCGAAAGTTCAGCTCATACTCGCCTTCACACCCGTGTAGGAGTTCTTCGTCTTCACTGACTCGGCCGAAGACAAAGAGACTGTCTTAGAGGGATTGCGAGTCTGTATGAGCTAGACCGTGCTCTCGGCTCTCCCCGCCCTGTGACTGCACACTTCTTAGATTGCTACCAGCGCCTTTTAGGTCCGTATAGCTGACATCAGATGCGAACCTCCCTAGATTGCATGCATCCAGTCGGAAAAGGGGGCGATTTGCTGCTAAAAGTGCTAGCTGATAGGAACTCGCAACTCGTTTCTCAATACATACTAACATACTTTTTGGATGATGGACTGACGAACTGCCTACTTATGAGATCTACAACTTTTCTATCTTACTCATCGACACATAGCAACAACATCAACAGCTTTCGCTCTCTAGACTCTACAACTGACCCACGCCAATCACAACACACAGCGCCCACCCATCCGCGCATACCTCGATAACCAGTCATCCTTTTTGCAAACCCTTCTGCCATTTAATTACATCTACTAGGAGTAGCGCACGACTACTTTCGACAAATTCAGATCTTCGCCTGTTATCACTGGACGAAATAGAGGGGACATGTCCGATTAAAGCGGGTATCTGAAAGAAAGGTTCTTTCTCTGCGATTATGGTTCAGCAGTGCAACGATCAGCTTGATGGTGATTGATCCAAAGACTAAAAGCGAATCACTCACGTCGGTAATATCCAAGAAAGTCGAATCGATTTCTCTGCCTTCTTCATCAACGAATTTCTCGACTTCAGCTTCACCAGTAGCAAACAGTTTATCTCTTCGCTTGTTCTCCTTGTTCAAGAAGAATCGGATACCGAGCTATCCATGAAAGATGAGGGTCAGCGGTAATCCGAGTGATGCAATCGGATCCCGCTTATGCGGGAATTGAATTGACGTACCAGGATCAGGGGGTTAATGACGTATGTACCCAAGATGATACCCCATGGGAGATAGTATCTAGGAGCGTATTTGGCTTGCCACATCTGAGGGGATAATAGGTTACCGAGACCTAAATCACTCAGCAAATTAGCAAATCTCCCTTACGCTGACTAAGGTTCGGCAGAAAGAGGTTACTGACAGTAGCCGATGAGTAACATCGCATTGGTGGTAGTCTTCTTTGTGTGGCCGGCAGTGGACGAAGCGCACCAAGATAAAGATAAGACGAATCCTGGAGTACCGACACCTCCGAGATAGATGGCGAACAGCAAACCACCCTTGACGGTGAACGGTAGACCGATCAAAAGACAGGCACTGAGGATGTTAGGCAAACAGTATGATGCGCCGACATATCCTCTTGAGTTGGGGAACTTCTTGATGACCAGTACCGAAGAGTAGATAGTGAGGATCTCAACTACCCCTGAAACGCAGCCTAATAAGGTAGTTTGACCGACTGTGAATCCGAAGGAATCTAATCAAGAGAATCACATAATCGTAATCAGTCTTACATGATGCTCAATCTTGGGTTTGAGCTTGACTTACTGATAATCAGTTGCGTCATGTTGGTAAGAGAATTAGCTACGTTATTGGAAGCAGCGAACACGGCAAATGCCCATGATTTCCAATCGGTCAACGCTTCGATAAATTGATCTCTCTTCCAGACCTTGTTTTCGACACCGGTGGATTCGCCCTTGAGTCGTTCGATAGCGATGATCTTCTCCTCGTGGGTGAGGAACTTGGCTTTCATCGGATTATCAGGGATGAAGAACCAAAAGAAGACGCCGACGATCAAGGTGATCCCTCCTGTGATGATCATGTAGATCTTCCAGGGGTGGATGATCTCTGGGTTGATATGGTAGACTCCGAAAGAGACGAATCCATTGAAGATCTACGTAAGCAAGCGACGGCGAGATCAGCCCAATTACCATTTATACCATACGGTAATGAGGTTATGCAGACAGACGACTTACTTGGGCGGTGCCGTTCATCAAGAACCAATAGCCGACTCGCTGGGTACCCTCAGAATGGGTGTAGAACATACTCGTCTAGGTGAATCGATTTTGGTCAGCGGGGTATAGCGAGAATTGTCACTCAAACTCACCAAGACGAGGAAACCAGCTGTGATACTACCTTCACAGATCCCCAAAAACATTCGGCATACGACTGAACACAGACACCGATCAGTATACTGCGAAGGATGGTAGGTGATTCATGCAAAATTCTACTCACACAAGCCGGCAAAGCTCGAACAAGCAGCATGGCAACACAGAACGCTGTGTGTATTCATACATGGTTAGATATTTGTTCCGTTCGACGGGATTTCCGATCGCGATCGAGATGCCAGACAGATCACTTACACAGCCCAAACGAGGATGTTACACGCCCTGCAGACACCTGTCAGTGCCTCGTTTCCTAGAAGAATCGAAGGTGACTCACATCCACTTTCCTGGAGGAAACTTCTGCAAAGCAACCGATTGAGGCCATTCAAAGATCAGGTAAGCCAAGTAAAAGATCGTTCCAAGCCAGCTGCAAGGACAAGTCGATTCAGCATGGCAAACTATCGAAGAGCTATCGAAAGGAGACGTACTTGTATTGAGCCTGAGTCAGGTGATTGTCGGTCTGCGGGTGGTAGTGTAAGCTCGGTATCGTGCTTTTGAGGGCTACGACATATGACTGACCTTGATACCCAGAATCGCCGATGAACCTAAGGTGGTCTTATCTGGATTCCGAACCCTTCAAGTCAGTTGAACATTCGGAGCACCATCGAGATCATGACGACTGACCGGTGAATTGGACAAAGTAAAGTACCATCCTACGCGACCTCACCTCCATCAGCAACGACATCAGTGGAGAAGTGAACTCTGACGCACATCAAAGGCAGCAAATGCCAATCGCACTTTCGTCTGACCCTGTCAGACATCTCTTTCGTGATCACCCCATTAAATCCAGCTACGAACGCCGCAGCCTCGTCGACATCTTGAAGATGTACGTGGTGGGCGTGATCATTGCCGACCTGAGGCACCACTGAAACCTCGACGTTCGAGGCGTTCTTCTCTGATTCGACTTTTGAGTTAGTCGTTGACATTTTGCAGCTGGCAAACTATGGTGGACCTGGATGAGCTTGGAAGGAACTATCCTGCGGGGAAGGAATCTGCCATCCTATATATCCTTTTCACAACCTTTTCCCCTTATCTCTATCGCTGATTCTGTATCATTGGAGATGGGCAGAGATCCGGCTTCGTCCGATGCTATTCCTCTGCCAATGAGAGAAAGTATTCTCAGCTACCCAGCTCGCCTCTTGCGCTTGCGGTCGATTTAGCCGAAATATGTGACGCAGAAAAGCAGATATATCCACCGAGACGCTCACTGGACGGAAGATCATTCGTTCACTCGAAATAGGTTTTCAGGGACAGCTAGAGATCCCAATGGTAGATAGCGGAATTCCAGACAGGGTTTCGCACATCGTACGTACTTCACCTCTTTTTGAAAAAGAGCCGACAGAGCAGGCATATCCCAGTGTCAGCTCCTGCCTTCAGCGCTGCGCCAAGGTGACAGGTGCTGCAAGCGGTCCAAAAATAGCGTGTGACGATATCCCTTTCTGTTCCTGCGTAATTGGAGCTAAAAGGTATCACGTTGGAAGCAGAACAAAAAGATACGGCCGTCGTCTCAGGGCTATGAATAAACGAACTTGAGAGATAAGAGATTGGATGACATGGTGGCTTGGCGGAAGTCACCGAACGTCGTCCGAAAGAGAGATAAGGATTCCAGCGAGGGCGCTTATTCTCGACTCCTCGCATTTCCCGGCAAATTAGAGAGTTCAATTAGACCGAACATGAATTAGGCATGGACTGACAGGAAACGCGGTGTTGGGATGGCTTCAGAGCTGCCAGCCAATGCTTTCTATGAGTACCGATCCGCCGTGCGTCCCACCGTGCGACGCATTTGGTGGTCATATTCTACGTTTGCGAGAGACGACCTTCTTACATCCCGCATGGATCCTGAAGAAATCTGCCCTAATCAGACAGCGCATTTGCCACTCTTAAACAACCGTATTAAACAGATCCACTACAATTTCCGCCCTATGACCAGAAAGCAAACATCGAGTCCGAAACTCGTAAAATCCTTACAATGCCGACTTTTGCTGACACCGCTCTCGCAGAAATACACATCCCACCTTCGACCACCTATGCGGTCTCCGCGGATCGGATAGAAGTGATGCGGTGCACTTGAGTATCCTTCTTGTCGATATCATCCGCGGCGTGTAATTCGGCTTCTCGTTGCGCAGCTCGGGCTGCCTCCTCCTTCTCCTCGATGATCCGTCTGTTCTTAGGTCTGAAAGGGAAGATGGACCTCGTCAATGACTATTCCAATATGCTATACGATGCAGAATCCATGGATAGCTCACCTGATGTGTTTGACCTCAACGTATCGCAAGGTCAAGACCATGATGATCACCAAGCACCACAAAGCAACTTGTACGGGCCATCCGTATTTGAATACCTGATGGAGCAAATCAGCTTTTCTCTGAATCGAGTTTAGGATAACATCACATACAGGAGCAGTCTTTGCAGGCCAGATCAGAGGCGAGGACCAAGCACCTGAAGGTTTGAGGTATTAGCAGATTCATCAGGGGAATCTAGAAAATGACGTTTACTTACCGCATGCATAGTAGAAAGCAATGGCGAAACCAAGTGTGAAGGCTCTTTGTTCGGCATCGAAGGGATTGAGATCGGATAACCAAGCCCAAATACACGGAGCCTGAAAGATGTGATACGTTAGCATTGCCTAAAGGTCTCAAAGCGGTCGAGTAGGTGAAAATTGCAGTACTCACAGTAGCAAGTGTCAAGAAGCACACAAAGTATGAGAAGTAAACTCCGCCTCGACTGATACCTGATGAGACGTTCCAGATGGACATGATGATTCCTGGTATGATACCAATACAGGCTTGAACGACGACCGGGACCCATCTATTCTGGTATCGATCCGAAAGGAAACCGACAACCCAGATTGTGACGATAGTGATCGCACCTCCGCCGATAGGGATGGCGTTGATTTGGGCCACGGACCATGTCTTCGAACCGTCCGCGTTGGTCAACGATTTGAGATATAAGTTGAAGTATTGGTAAGAGGCCTGCGCAAGAACCGAAGCGACGTAGAGGATGACGAAACAGTAGAAGAGAGGACCGGTGACTGCCTTTTTGACAGATGCAAAGGTGAACTTCTTGTTATCGGCTCTCTTGAATCTCTTGGTCCTTTCTACGGCGATCGCGACGTGTTTGGGTCTAAGCCAGAATGACAACGGATTGGGTTTGGTGGGGAAATCAGGGATCAAAACGAATCCAGCGAAAGCCACACAAAGGGTCAAGATTCCGTCGATGATCTGACATACACTTTAGCGACTCTGTATCGAAGGCATATTCGACCGAAGGACTTACCATCATCCATCTCCAGCCGCTGATTCCATGTCTACCGTCCAGGTTGTTGTAAATGGCTGCCTGGAGTGCACCTGCTAGCTGATCCATAGCACCATCGCACGTCAATCACAGATCTCGAAAGCTGAGCTTTACGCCAACATACCATATTTCCCACTATGTCACAACGCATTGTAAGCTTGGATCAAGATCTAGAGCGTGGAAAAACACTTACCGGTCTGACAACTGTGATAGAAACCGATTCGGAAAGCCAGCTCGGTAGGTGTGTACTGTTTCTGATATCAGAAATATGTCTATCTAGGTAAGGTGGATAGCGACTCACCCATGACATCAAAAGCATGATCGCACCGCTGAGAAGTCATTCAAAGTCAGTAACAGTGAGAGCAGGAGGGGAACATCTGGCTCACGGATAGCAAGTAGCTGTTCGGCGTGACGAGCGGCTGCATTAGTGATTTTCACCTCTTGGTCTACTCCTCCACAACTCACCCTCGAAACAACCGATCTAATTTGTCTGTCAGCGGCGACCCACGTGCAACGGTGTAATGGGGTACTCACGAAAGCTCTCAGAATGAAGACCTGCTTGGCGCTTGTGACTTTATACATGGAAATGGTGAGGATACCCCAGCAAGATTCGAGGCAGGGAAGCCATAAAGAGGGTCGAACTCGCGTGATGATGATTTGAGAGGGAATGAGGAAGATAGCATATCTGAAGCCGAAGCGATCAGAGATGATCCCGTCACCAAAACGGTCAGAGCTCACCCAACATTGAACCAACTACATGCGTGGGCAATCAGCATTGTCCGTGTCTTATTAAAATAAATACTACAGGACAGCTCACGTAGTCATGAAGTTGTACTCGTTTCCGTAAAGCTCAAGTTCTGTATGTCGCCTGTGGCGTTAGAGATGCACCTAGTTCCGATGTCGGCGATGACTTACCCTCTTTCATTCCCGAGACATACGCAGCGGATATATCTGCAATAAAGGGTCAAGTCAGCTATTGAACTAGAGAGGACTCAGTCAAACGTCCCAACCCACTCTGTTGATCCAGGTACTTGATGACCTGACTGATCATGAGATACACTAAAAGGATTGCATCCAGCCTGGCTATGAATAATCTTTCTTTCTTGCTCTTCTTTTCGATGACTGCTCCCGTGTGCAGATCTACGTGCGCGGTAGGATCAATCACAGCGGCAGCCTCGTCAGGGTTGACCGGGGCATTCTTGGGCTTGAAGCCCAGCATCATCGACACCATCTTGTTGTCAACCTGTCTATCTGTGGTAGGTCTGTCTATCAAAGGTGTTGATTCACTTGGTGTTGTTGATGTAACAAAGGACTGATCGTCTAGACGACTTCTTGATGAACTAGCTTGTGGGGAAGAAGACCACATGATGTTCTATCTCTCGTCTACCCTATATGTGTTCTGGCCCACCAGACGCTTAACGCTTATCGCCCATCGGCTACTCAGAGTGGAGGAGTGAAGAGTCGTACAACCTGAAATAACCGAAGTTCGGTACATGTGCAGCGCCGAACGTGTCGTCACACCTAAAAGAATGCAGAGAGTTCTCACACGACGCCACCGAATAGGAAGGAAGGATTTGATATTGCTGCTTATCGTCAGGAGGAGAAACTACGGAATACCGAGGGGTTTTGTCCAATAGATAAGTCAAGTGATTAAATTCAGCCATAGCCAAGAAGGTACGATATTAAAGTGTGGAGGCTGAAATGTGAACAGTCGATGATCTAGGCGGGGGAAGGAGGAAGATGGGAGGGGTTTTTGATCGGTGATCACCGTAGATAATTCGGAATTATCAATGTTTTTGTTTTTGCAAAGCTCGCTTACGCTTACTAGCGTCAAAAAGCTTGTTTAATTCCTTCATCCCTGCCCTATCGACTCATGCATGTCCAAGTATACTTCCTGCTGAGCCCGTACACGATTGTCCAGACCTGGTCATAGGGCTGCTCCTCCTTATCGAGCGGAGTCCACAACGGCATGCAGTTCGTCATTTTGTCGGCCTCTTTCCACCAGATCCCCTTCCCCACTTGTCGCGATTTCACGCAACGCGAAGTCATTTTGCATCAGGCTGAGTCCACGTTGAACCGGTGCTGCATGGGCCGGAGGGTGTCGTACTTGCCTCTACAACCCTTTCACCCGACCACACAAGCGCGTAAGACGTCGGTTTCAGAGGGGACAAATGGTCAAGATCGGGTACGAGTCGCATCTTATAGCATTCTTAAAAGATCGCGATAGCCCGATCGGATTAGCGGACGAAATACCGTCGGACACATCCGAATAGCTTCTCTAGCTAGGGTCTTGCCTCCATTCCTCCATTCCCACTCATACTCATCGATCTACGAGTTCTTATTTATCTGTTCATGAGTGATCACGGTGGATGCAAGCATACTCTGTCACCCGTGTACCGACTTCTTGAATCCTGCTTTCGTCATGCCCATCGCTATAAACAACACCCCTCCGCCCCATCCCCATCTACCTATTCCACTAGGTGGTCTATCCGTATGGCAGCATTCGACGCGAGATCATCCTTTGCTGAATGCCGGTCGAGATGACCCACTGCCCGCCGAGGCTGATGTAGTGATCATTGGTTCCGGTCTCTGCGGTAGGTTTCAAGCTGCTCTCGTCCATGGTAAGCGGCATACTAATTGTATTTGCAGGTGCCGTGACCGCTCATTCTTTGCTCAATGACCCCTCCCGACCTGATTCAGTGGTTGTTCTAGAAGCCCGGGAAATCTGTTCCGGTGCATCAGGAAGGAATGCAGGACATTGTCGACCAGATGAATCGAGAGGTTTCCCTGCGTTCTCAGCACTACATGGAACTGAAGAGGCCAAACGTATATTGAAATCCGAAAGAGTTACTTTCGAAAAGGTGAACGAATTCATCGAGAAGACCAAGATAGATTGCGAATGGACACCTAGAGATACCTACGATGTCAGTCTATCGGAGGACTTCAAGGAATATGCGTCAAAGGCTCTGAAAGACCTCTTGGACGCTGGTGGTCAGCCAGAAGTGGAGGAGTTGAGCAAAGATCAGGCGATCAAGGTATGTACCTCGCGCATGCAAGCGTATCTTATCGCCTGAAGGGCCTGACGATATTGACTGACAGGTCTGACATGATACAGGAAACGCGGATAGGGGTCGCTCACGGTGCGGTCAAATGGTGGGCGGCAACTGTCAATCCAGCCAAACTCACACTGGGTATCCATCAAATATGTCAATCGCTCGGAGGATACTCGCTTTTCTCGTATGCTCCGGCGCATGCTGTGACCCAAGCTGAAGATGGAGAATCGTGGGATGTCAAAACTCCTCGAGGAATAGTCAAAGCCAAGAAAGTAGTGTATGCTACCAACGCCTACAGTGATGCTCTTTTAGAGGAATTGGAGGGACTTATCGTACCTACCCGAGGTAAGCAATTATTGAATAGACTGATCCGTCGATGTGCTGATAACAGTAATCTCCTCAGCACAAGCCATCAAGCTATCTGCCGCTCCAGCTGGTCCAGAGAAGTTCCCCAGGATAGAGGGTAGTTAGTGAGTGCAATATCCAGTCTACAACTTTTTTCCCAGTGCGCTGATCCACCGATCTCGCTGAATAGCTCTCTTCGATTCTTGCCCCAGCATTTCTACTCAGTGTAGGTCATCGGCGTCTGTAGCGTTCATGAGGCAATCCGTGACTGAATTGTCTCGCTCTTACAGATGTTGTCGACCGGATAATTCGATCTCGTTGGGCACGTCGAGAAAATGGTGAGACTCTGCTTATAACCCCGTCAAATCAACTTCACGGAAAGCTGATCGAGGCAACACAGGCATGGCATGTCTCCTGCTACAGCAGCTGCTATACAGAATACCGTCGACGATTCCTCATACTCCACTGAGGTCACTCAAAATGCCGTTGAGCAATTCGCTAAGCTTTTCCCAGACGGCGGATGGTCAAGTGAGGGTTTAGAAGAGGGTAAAGCGAAAGGTTACGAATATAGTTGGACAGGTATAATCGGTATGGTGAGTACCTCATCCTGCTGATATTTTTGGGCTGGCTGTTTGTCTGCACACCAAGCTGACTATGATTTCGTAGACACCTGACTCGGTACCCTTTGTTGGAAGCGTACCAGGAAAACCTGGACAATATATAGGAGCGGGATATAATGGTCATGGTGAGCATCATTAGCTCTTGCCTGAACAAATGCGTACTGACAGTCGTTCGGCACTAGGTATGGCACGGATCTTCATCTGCGCACCGGCATTAGCCAAACATATCTTGACTGGAGAGTGGGACGATATTATGCCTTCATCTTTCCGAATTACCGAGGAGCGATTGGCGAAATTGAGGAAAGGTTTGGATAAAGGAAAACTGAGTCACAATGGCGGACTTCCGTCCAAGCTGGATGTATAGATCAGGGGATCGAGTAGCTACCTATTTGCCTCATCCTTTGCGGCCATCGGGTCTCGCGGGCGCAACTTCGCGTATGTATGTATTGCAGGTTTTAGACTCAAGGCCAGCTGGCGTCCTTCAAAAGCCCATGTTGGCGGGGCCGACCACCCTCAGATCAATGCTGGCCAAGTCTGGACAACATGTGGAGCTTCATATTGGCTGACTCCAGCCTGCTCTGACATTTGTTCGTTTGTCGCACTGGTGTCCAGCACTATTTGTGCAGCAACGAGCGTCCTAGTGAGCCGAGTCAAAGTGACAGCAAGTTCTGATCCGGTCCGGAAGTCGCCGACTGGATCTGATAACACGTCATCAGCTAATCGTCCACTTCTTTGACACCTTATTGGGAGCGAGACAATTCTGTGTTTCGTGCGGCATCTCGACGAAGACATTCATGATGATGACGTCCATACCATTCACTGATCCCAGATGGACGACGCTGAACAAAGCTACGCACGCACCGAAGATCTCCGGAGACGGAACCGAAATCAGCTTCCCCACGGAGAGGGAGACTGATTGGTGGAGAACCCCAAGTGTAGACTCTTCAAGCGGTTTGGTATATGGCTTTGAGCACGCTTTTGGAGAAGAAGGTTTCGAGATTTCGGTAGACGTGAATGTCAAGCCTGAAGTACAAGTGAGTCCGCTCAGATGTCGAGCACTTCTCCGAGATTTACCTTTACCCAATTCGTCACTTGGAAAATTTCCTGACTGGTCAACGATGCGTAATCAATAGTAGTGAGTCGCTTGAAGTGGGTCCCGGTGACAATCAAAAGATAGGCCGATGACGGTGTTGGGAATCGGATCAAATCAGTGATCAAGCAGCTTTGTTCCTTCGGATCAACGAGACCACATGGGTGAAAGCGGGGTTAGAATTTGATCATGGGCAGATATGGACTGGAGCGGTAGTTACCTCTCCCTATTCTGACTGGTGAGTCAATAGATGACACTATTCTCGGTCGTCTGATACGTGAGACTGAACGTGATGCACAAGTGATAGGCTGACGAAGAGATCTCGTGATTTCGATTAACAAAGGAACATCCAGCCTTGCCCACCTATCACCTCGCGCTTCACGATAACGCTCAAAGGTCACCTGCTGAAAGTCTTCCTCAACGATACGCCGATGAGGGAAGTGAACGTCTTTGGAGATGGAAAGGCCACCAGCGCCTTCATTGGCGTGCTGGGCTGTTCGCCCAAATCCGAAGGAGCATTGGTGACTTTCAAAAATTTCACAGTCAAGAAAGGTACAAGAGATTGACGAGAAGATGTGCAAGTCGGCGGCAGACTTCACTGCAACAGACCTCGATTGGCATTTGTCTGAAATTGAGATCTTCTCGTAGGTGACTAGGACAGAACGAACAATGTATGTGCAAGCGATTTTTGATTAAACCTTGGGTGAAGTGATGCATGAAGGGCACCAGGGACTTTGACATTGAGATTATATCCACGGGGCGAAAAGTAGTCGGAGAAGACGAAACGGGTCAAGACGATCATGTACAGAGACGGGCTACCATATCAAAGAGCACCTTGCGCGGAAGACCCCATCTCTTGTACGGGACAGCTTGAGGACACCACAGGCACTGCTGGAAGCCCGCCTGGGGGCTGAGTCAACGAATCTTGGTCTCCAATGATCGTTCCTCCCCATTTCTCCTGCAAAAACCCAAGATGCCGGTCCGAATCGAATGGCTCAGGTGGCCGCTGTTCGATCGTGCTCGTCGGTTCTCTCGAGAGCAACTCATCTCGGCAGACAATTTCAATACGGAAGTCACGTCTGGAAGGGCAGGCGTCGTATTCTGCTTGGATGAATTCTTTGGTACTTGCGCATTGAGCTGGCTCGTTGCTTCGTCTAGTCAACGCGTCAAGGCGGGGTACCAATGACTGATAACTTGGGGACAGCTCGGTGTTTGCATCTTTGAACGATTCGATATCACCTTGTGCCTCCCCTCCGAGTTTGGCTGTCAATGTCCGGATGAAGTTGTCGCTTGCTTGTGCGCTCGAGTTCGAATATGGCCAGCGATCCCACACATGACGTATATAAGTGGCCCTGGTAGGCAGCACTAGACCGTAGATAGTGTCAGACGACTGGGATGGATTGAAACGACCTGTTGCCTTATCCAAATCGGCTCCGTTGTCCAGACTTGGGCAACATAGCAGAGTGATACTGCCTGCTGGGATGCTGGGGGCGTCAGAGACACTGGGGCTTTCTTCGACACTGCGGACACGGAGGAAACTGCGACCACCGGGTGGTTGTTGACGATGTTGACCGGAAGAAAGCGGGCGGTAAGGTGGAAAGAGTTGTTCAGATCCCGGGGTGCCGTATACCGTCATCACAATCGTATCCAAACGAGGGACGGTTGATTCAGAAGATCTGATTCGATGGAGAGTGTATGGCAAGCGGCGAGTGTATAGCGATAAACATGATTGATTGATAGCTGCATCCGCTCCTTATGTGTCCCTGTCTGTCTCGCTTTGACCCACAGTAGTTCCCAATGCCTCGACTCGATCTTGGTCTTCGAAAGCGGAAGGGGGCCAGCGAGACGAAGGTATTCCTGAAAAGCGATGTGAATAAGCAAGTCGAACGCGCCTTCGTGCTCCCATAAAGCTCCTCACTACGTAATGAAGGAACAACTTCCTACGCCACAAGGAGTGGAGCTGACTAAGCGATAATGCAGCCTTCCGGCTTTTGTCGAGGCATGGGGCGAAGCATGCGCTCCGTTGTACTTGTGCGCGAGTCGCCGGTTCCCGCTGAGATGTGGGCTGTGCTGCAGTTACACCTGGGTAAAAAATCGAACAAAAATCAGTCGAAAAGTCGAGAAAAGCTCTACCTAGAAGGTACTCGTAAGGAAGGCAATTCGACGACGTCATGCGATGGGACCTGCGCAGGGATCGTCACCGTACTCCATGTTGAAATCATATCTGGCGTATGGCTGGCTGTTTACGGGGTAACCTACAGCAATTTGCTTTGTAATGCTTCAGTGCATAACGCATCATTTAGACTAAATATAAAGCAATTTCCACACGCAGCATGGAAATATTGAACACCCAAAGGATATGATAAGACAGATCTGACGCAACCTAACACTGTAAAGCAGGATTATGCAACGGAAAAGGGTATATCGATAGAATGGTATATCTAAAACTGAGGTATTGTATGACATTCGTTCTTTGTTGAAGATATGATCAAAATGCCCGGAAAAGAAGTAAATCATGATTCATGAATGGATTGGCTTATCTTCGTTTTGAGAAAAGCTAAGATGCCAAGTCTGTCAGATCGTGTCTCCTCGCGAAAATGACTTAAACCTATAATTAAACTCACCTTATTGAACAGAGCCAACACCTTTGGGACGTTCAGTTGCACGTACTCCAAATCCAGCATAGCTTGCTGGTCTTTCTGCTTTTCCAGCAGATCATCGATCTTTAAATCCATCTCTAATATCGGTTTCTCCCGCCCCTTGAAGTGAAGAGCGATGATGAATGTTCCAGGAGTCGGTGATGTGATATTGAAATAGATGTTTACTCGTCTATATCGCACGAACATCAGCGTGTTTTCCTGGACGTGAACAAATCGAAATCGCCCCGATGGCAGAAAGTGGTGATTCCGATTAACCCACCTGTTGTCCGGTACATTGCTTTCCATGATGATACCCTCTTTCTCGAATTGACTATGGGTGAATCTATATGGTCCTAATACTTGATTCTTGACCTGCTTCTTCTCCTTTCCGTTGACAGTCACAACTCCGACTCCACCAGCTGATCCTTTCTCTTTCGACGATGTCAATCTGACATTCTGCAGATAGGCTTTGTACTGCTCCAATTGACTTCTAAGGTAATTGTTATGATCGCATATGGTCTTGTACACCGCTTCGAGAGATCTAGTCTCCAGGACAACCTTTTCCTTGGCGTTGCCTAGGTGGACCATTTCCGCAGCGACTTCGTCCTGTATGATCTTGTATTGGTCCGACGCGTCGACTACTCCGGCAGATTCCAACTCGGATAGTAAAGCTTGGACTTTGATACCTCTGCGAACCAGTACAGGATCTTTCGAGGTAGCTGCTCTTTCCGCTAAGCCGGGAAGGTCGATGGGTCGCTTATCCGCTAATTGAGGCATTGATCGGAGCAGTTGGACGAAAATCGATTTTGCTTCCATGTAATTGATATCGTTCTGCGTCACGCTGTCCGACATTAAAGCGGTGGACAGGTCCTGGATGGGCGTTTCCCATCGAGAGTAGAGCGGTAATTCGATAGACCTGTTCTCTTTACGCGGTACTTGTCCCGGGGCCGCCCCAAGATCATCTAACAGTATCCGCAAGTGATGTTTCTCATTAGGTGACTGAGTAATTCATCAGCTATGATCTAACACATCATTAAACATCGTTCACCAAGGAGGACTCACCAGTACCTCCATGTGTTGCATCAGTAGAGAGTGTGTGTTGTACAGCTCATTCAGCGTGATATTGATTTGCAGGTCCTTCTTGGATAGTGCCATGTATTGATCCAGCTCTAGCGATTCATAAAAATCTCCTACTTCGCACAAGGCATTCAAGAATTGATTCATCCTGACTTTGTTGTTCTCCACGAACGGATTTAGGGACATCATGTACTGTTCTTTGGCATAACTTGGCTTATTGGCGAGATTCTGCAGCATTTTGGCGATCTGCGAATGGAGCAGTGTGAGTTATCTTGGTGTCTTGAATAGAGAGACGATGCATGTAGGACATCTCAAGGTGCTGACTCACCAAGGTCAATGTCCTCCTTGGATGTTTCGCCGGAACTCCATCTACTAGCATATATGCCTGAGGTGTAACGATGGCAGGATTGATGAAGCGCAGGAAGAAGAATCCACCGATCAATGAACATATACTGGCGTCTGAAGCGTCCGGGTATTTCCTCTACAAGGAGTGGGTTAGGTTAGCTCCGTAAGATGACAATCGCTAACTCCTGCAAGCGAGAAATCTACTTACCCTCGTCAAACTCCTGATTTGCTTGCATATCCACCTGATACCGTAAGGGACCGTGTCCATACTTTCCATGATAGTCGCCAAGAACGTGTTTGCAATCTCCATCAACATCGTCAATCTAGGCACTATAATGGCTTGAACGTCGGCATTGGCGGCTGCTACCTCTGGCGGTACACCACGAGGCAGCGATGGTGGAAGGGTTCCGGTGTCCTCCTCTATCTGCTGTATCATCTGTTCGTACACCTGACCATTCACCCGTCAGCTGAATCTGAGTTAGACCACTTGCAGACAGCTGAACTCACTTTGAGCGGATTGATCTCCAGATTCAGGTCCTTGTGCTCTATCAGACTATTTATCCGATCTGCCAGTACGCTTTTCAGGTAACTTTGACCAGGTCCTCGACGTGTATATGTGGTCATCATCCGCGACACAGGCGTGTTCGCCCGCAATAACGATCCGAACTCCGTCGTCGTCTCAAACTGGGCGGATAACACGCTCTTTCGGTATCCATCAGCTTACCTGACCGGAGCTCACTACGGAAAGTTGAAAGTTGGACTCACCTGGAACATCGTCAGGAGCAAGTGCTCTTCCCTCTGTTCATACTGATTCCCATACAGCGTAAACATCACGGTCTGTAGCAGAGTGTCGATCTCTGTCAAGCTGACAAGTCGACACAGACTCGCAACATGCCTAGGCTCGCTCTGAAGTAGGAAAAACAGGTTGGCGTATTGGTTCATCTTCCTCTCGTCCGGCCACAGCCCACTATCTTCATCTATCTCTTCTAACGTTTCGGCAACTTCCCTTTTCTCGTCCGCAGCCATCCTATTTTGAATTAACAATGCTATTCTAGAGTCCAGGTACCGCACATCCCGTTCTAATACAAAGTTCTTCTTCGATTGAGACGATATCCGAGACTTCAGATCACGTAACCTCTTTTGCGCTCGAGCTAGTTCGTCTTCCAGTTCTACGTCTTGCTCTGCAGCCAGACTATACATGGCATTGACCGAGTATCGGTTGGTCATTCTGTTGGTCAGTCGTTTGGATGCGTGAGAATGTGATGATCCGGAAGGCGAGGCGAGTCCGCCAGGAATAGAAGAAGCTGTCATAGTCATGGTTGACATCTTCCCGGTAGCGTCTAAGCGAGATATCAAAGACCAAGGGAGACAAACGGCCTCCTAGGAGCAAGTATATGTCTATGGAGGCCGAATGCAGCTATTTTAGTGCCTACGAGCTGTCTTCGGTAGGTCCAGATTCGGTAGTGACCACGCGATACCAATAAATCAATGACTGGTGTGGTGTGCTGTCAAGGTACGACAAGTCGATTGTGTATGTCAATGATCGTCCGCAACGGTTGATTGGGCGCCTGGGCTGAGAGGGAAGATGTTATCGCTGGCTTTGATGAAAGGTTGTGGAAGCTAGTCAGTGTATGGGACAAAGGTATTGGTGAGTGAACAAAGGAGAACGCGTACTGTTAAATGCGCGTTAAGTCGATTTGTTGTTGTTCTGCCGTCATTAAGGCGAATTGCGAAAGTGCTGTTCCAGGTTGTCAAGGAGCAACAAGAGACCGTTCTGGAGAGATAGCAGAGACTGATTATATGGTATTGTATAACGCTCTTTAGACTGATGAATGAGATGGGGTGTCGATGCTATCTACATGAGTCGGAGGGAGATGAATTGGACATTGAGAGGAAAACCCGAAACGAGATTGGGTTTGTGCGTTACTGGACGGGGAGATTAAAGTTAAACAACAACAAACAAAACATTACCCAAATTAGGTAACTCCTCTACGTAGATTCCTAATTCCCATTACAAAATGATGCTTAATCAATGTCAGTCCCTTATCGCACCCCTTGCCATGCATCAAATGCAACACGCTAAGATTTTGGATTGTTTTGGTCCACCTTTCAATGCGGACAGTCCTGGAGTGCAGCTTACTACATTTTGATGGTCAGCGAGGGAAGAAATAGACGACGAGCTACGTGGCGCGCAGCAGCTTGAAAAGTTCTTTGCATAAGAATTATACAAAGAAACAGTGCCCCACCTCTGCCCTTCTCTCGAAACCCAGCCTGATCTAGAGCCCAATGTCTATTTCTTTCCGGACCTGCAGACCGAAGTATGTCAGCTCAACACCAGACATGAGAGGATCAACAGGGGAGGGGAACAGGGCAGCTTGAGGTCGGATGAAGCCCGCCAGACCAGACAGCACTCCTCTGATCGAGAAGAGCAAGACCATGCCTTACTTCTTGATACCAGCTCCACCCATAGGACCCTTTCCACTGGCTAGCGGATCGAGTGTATCAGCAAGAGACTACTTCCAGTCGAGGTTGCGGTCCACCCAAATAATCTGGCGCACTCACCCTTAGCGGCAAGGGCTTTCAGCTCGGCAGCCTCCTTCTTCTGTTTCTCCTTGAAAGCAAGATCATCTTCGTCGCTGCGCAATGCGGGCGGGTCAGCAGGTTGATTCCAGGCGATAGACAAGCCTGCTGACACGAGCTAGGCTGCAGGCTGCCAGGGACTTACAGCTCCTTGGTCGCCTTTTTCGGGGCCTTCAGAGGTTTAGCTATAAAAGCTCGTCTGTCAGCCTGGTCTGATGCTGTCAGATTTCTGTGAGATGGGCCGAGCTCGATGGAAGAGGTTGAGATCCAGATTCCAGGCTCGAAAGTGTAGCGCCGACTAAGGGCACAAAATGCGGCCTCTTGTTTGCGTCGCAAATGATCGCCTTGGTTGAAAGGTAAGACTGACCTTTGCCACCTGGAAGCCATTTCAGGTTAGCGTCAGCTGACTTTTCACTCTCCATGGGAAGACTGAGCTGACTGACCTTGTCTACCGGCCATCTTGACTGCAAATGCTCAGGATGTATCGACTATGTCGCGTCGAACAAGATGTTCAAGATATGCCGATCTTTTAGATGTCGAGACCAAAAAACAACGAGCAAAAGGAAGGCACCAAAAACAACGGAATCAAATCGAACACACAACTCACTTTCTCACGGTGTGTGTGTCAGCCAGGAGGGAATCTGGTTCCGACTACCCCTTGCATTTGTAGACCTGAACTAACTTCCCGGGACAGGACAAGAGGATGATACAGCTGGGATCTCGCTTGGCTTTACGCAATCCTGGGTTCCCCTTAAGGCCAAAGATCACATGGGTTTCTCTCCATGGAGTCACCATGTACAACCCGCCGGTATGGGGTTGAGATGACGTCGGTCTAACATAATGTTCTTCCTCTTAATTGCCTGACACCTGCTTCCGCTCTCGGCAATCTCGGACCGGTAAATGCTCAGCATGCTTGGTCTAGTCGTTGAAAAAGTCATCGATCTGGTGTATATATATAGCTAGCAAAGCTATGCATCATTTCACAGCGCTCCTCTTCTATTGTCGCCTGTTTGAATCGATTGATGAACATCTCGAACCCAGTCAACATGTGGACTCGATCATTGCTCCTTTCGTCCGCAGCGTTGTTTAGCCTGGACTGGGTTTCTGCCCAATCATCATCTGCTGCCCCTGTTCCCACTGGAGTGCCCATCCAAGGGGACTATACTGGACCGCTGAGACCAAGGGTTCACTATTCACCTCCAAAGGTGAGTCTGACACCCCGATCATTGCTTGGCCCGGTTTGCTCGTGCGCTGATTCGCTGTCTAGGGTTTCATGAATGATCCCAACGGGCTGTTCAAGGATAATAACGGGACTTGGCATCTGTATTACCAATGTGAGCTGTCTCTTGCGGACATCCTTAAGCACCACAATCACTCTCAATCGAGCTAATCACATGGTCGGCGCAGATAATCCCACAGACGTAGTAGCTGGTAATCAACACTGGGGTCATGCGACCTCACCCGATCTATACGACTGGACTAATCAGCCCATCGCCTTATTCCCTCCCAACTCATCTACAGGCGTGTTCTCGGGATCAGCCGTTGTGGATAGCAATAACACCTCGGGCTTCTTCCAAAACACTACAGAAGGCGTAGTAGCCATCTACACACTCAACACACCCACAAAACAAGTCCAAGAGATAGCTTACTCGTACGATGGCGGATATACCTTTACCCCTTATTCTGGGAATCCCGTGATAGATGTCGGATCGAATCAGTTTAGGGACCCCAAGGTGATCTGGTACGACGATCATTGGGTGATGGTGATTGCTTATGCGGCAGAATACGTGATTGGGATATACACTTCGCCTAATCTCAAAGACTGGACTCACGCCTCAAACGTATCTCACGTCGGGTTCTTGGGTATCCAATACGAGTGTCCCAACTTGGTCAAATTGCCCGTCAAGAACTCAAGCAGCGATACAGCTGAAGATGGATGGGTCTTAACTATCTCGATCAATCCCGGTGCTCCTCTCGGCGGATCGATCACTCAGTATTTCCCTGGGACATTCAATGGAACGCATTTCAACCCCTACGACGGCGCTACAAGGTTATCGAACTTTGGTAAAGATGATTATGCGGGACAGTTCTTCTACGACGAACCCGTCAGTATAGGCTGGGCGAGTAATTGGGAATATACAAATATCGTGCCTACCGCTAGCGAGGGCTGGAGAAGCTCAATGACTCTACCCAGAAATAACTATTTAGTCGATTCTGGAGCAAGGGGATACCAACTGGTCCAAGAGATTTACGATGTCTCGCCGGTTCTGTCGAATCAGCTAAATACATCCAACAATTTAGTCAACTCTACTGTAGGAAATATCACCTTCAATAACGGAGTTTATTTCGACATGAACATCACATTACCTTCCAACGTCACTTTTGCCGCCACCGCTGCGATCAACTTTACTGTTTCTACTAGTTCGTCAAGAGAAAGCGTCAGGGGAGGGTATATTTTGTCTTCGTCGACACCCTACACGATATGGCTAGATAGGGGCCAGACCAACGGCTTTGATAGTCCTTTCTTCACGGACAAATTCTCCGAGAGTCAAGTGAGTGCTTCAATCAGGGTCAAATCACAGTACATCACATCGCATAAATTGAGAAGAGAGAGATTGTGCTATCTACGCTCTGAAACTGATGATCGATGTCTGTCGTCGCAGCTGAGACCCGCCAAGAGGATCCAAGGTATGATAGACAGAAGCGTTTTCGAAGTATACGTAGACAATGGCGCGGTGGTAGGCACAATGGATGTTTATCCCGCCGAACCATTCACCACTCTGTCAGTGGGAAGCGGGGATTTGCCAGGGGGATCCGAAATATCTTTCGCTGCTTGGGAGTTGAAGGACGTTTGGACGTAAGGACGTAGCAAGGACCACATTGCTTGATGGGCATAATGCACGGACATTTCTACATGAAAGCGATAGGCGATGCATAACCACCGTATAATCTGATGCTGCCTACAGTACTCGTACCGCACTCAAGCTCGCTCTCCCAACTAAAGAAGCAAATATGGAAGTATCTAATCCAAGTCGACAGTACTAACAAAAAGGTTTTGATTTATTTGTGGGCAATTACAACGTGTATCTGAATTTCAGATCTTGTTTATCGGTAAGATCCTCGAACTCGTCTCCATCAAGGGCCATCGGATCAGGGGCCAAGCCGTCTATGACCATCTGATCTCTTTTCTTGTTCTGTCTGGCGTAATACACTCTCAACAAGAGGAAGAGCGCGACTTGATCCGCCATACATGCGAGACAGGTCGTGTATCCCGAAATATAAGCTGGGGTCTGTCCTGATACCCAAGCCCTATTTATTACCAATATCGAAATGTCAGTCATTCACCCAATTTGCCCCGTCTCAAATAATGAATCTGATGATCGACTTACAAAGGTCCGATGATGTTTCCAACGCAGTATCCGATGAAGGCCATGCCGACTACTACGCTTCGCTTAGTGAATCCAGCAGTGTTTTGACTGTCATGAAAACGAGGGCAGAATCAGCATGTTGAACGAGAAGCAGTGATTGTACGGTAATTGAAGAGGAAAGAAGAAAGGAGAAAGCTCACCTTGGAATACCCATACATAGAGCCAAAGACCCGACGAAAGAAGGCATCAACAGAACACCAATAGTCCTTCCGGCCTTGTTGGAGGTGGGTAAGGCGATCTGAAGGATCATACCGATTGCCGAGGGTAGAAGCCAGGCGATCATGCACCAGTGTCTGGAGTCTTTGAATCGCATAGCACAGTATCCGCACGATGCAATTTCGATGGTCACTGCGGCACCGTAGGCGATACCGAACTGAACATACAACAGGTGCATGTCAGCGTCTGAGTTTTCCGTCAGCAAAGCAGTGTTTGGGTACTTACAAGAGCAGACTGGAGATCCGTCCACCCGATAGATTTGATAATGAGACCCTTGTACGTAGCCACACCTCCGTTGATTACTTCGTTCAGCACACAAGCCCAAAAGATGATGTGTCCAGTCGGGTCGATTCGGGGGTCAAGGGCCTATCCCACAAACTTTAGCCTCCTTCTCTCGGCCGTAGACTTCGTTTACAGCTCATTAAGCTTACCTCCTTCACTTGTTCCCACTTCCACTCTCTGTTGATGATTCCCGTTCTGTTACTTCGGATCCTCTCGACCGCTTGGGCTTTTTGCGCATCGGTTAACCACCTGACCCTCATAGGTGAAGAGGGGAAGATCATGAAGACCACTACACTCCATACAATAGTCATGACTCCCTCGATGATGAAGATGTATCTCCACGAATCGAGTTTCCCGTCGATCAAGCCCATACCGTATGAGATAAGAGCGCCGATAGCGTTGCCGAGCCCGTTCATGGAATACCAGATGGCGACTCTGAAGGGTTGTTCTCGTCGGGTGAACCACATACCGGTGACGATGATGTAGGCAGGGGTCAAAGCTGATTCGAAAACACCTTGGAAGAATCGGACGGCGGCGATGTCGGCGAAGTTTCGGGTAGCGGCGGAACACATGAGGATACCTCCCCAGATGAACATGATGACTTTGGGCAGTCAGGTCAGTGCTCGTCATTCGGCATTTCACTTGACAGCAAGAAAAAAAGTCGGATGAGACTTACCACCTAAGAAACGTCCAATGTGGTAACCTAATCGGGGAATGAGCATCAATACCTCATACTCCGAGGTAATACAAGTGTGACTTGAACTCACGTTGACTCAACCAAGCTTGAGGATATTCAGCAACCAAGTAACCTATGTATTTAGCCTGATAAGCATTGTTCTGAAGATTCAAGAACAGGTGCCAGGTGAACAACAATACTCACCGATGTAGAATAAAGAGGTCAACAAGGAGTATTCTTGCCCTTTCAAGTTCAAGTCTTTCTTGACGCCAAAGACAGCAGCGTAAGCTAGGGCGGATTTGTCGATGTACTGAATACAGTACGAGATACACATCATAGGCATGAGATACATGTCGATTCGTCTCAGCAGTTTTCGGTTGGATTCCTCGGTATAAGTTGCAGTGCCGTGAGTAGCTAAGAAGGTGTTCGCATCTTCCGTCTCTGGGATCGAACCCATATCGATACCTGGTGCTTGCGACTTCGTGACAGGTACGACATCTACGCCGCCCAATGATGACTTGTCGTCATGTGAAGACATCTTCGTGATTTGACTTTGATCTTGACCGTGAGTTGTCATGAATTTGACCAAATGACTAATACTAGATCTGGATTGTAAGATTTTCCGAATGAGTGGGAACGATGTCTTCACCTTCGCCTTCACCTTAAATACTTTCCAATCGTTCTATTGATTTAGAATCCCAGAGAACGCTAGGCCGATATGATAAGGAGAGATAAGAGAGTTACCAATATCTGACTTGACAAAGCTCTCGAGTTGTTCGTACTCCGTACTGCTCCGCGAACTTCGCGCACCTCTTCTCAACATGTCTGGTCCACGGCTCGAAGGCTGGGAGATGCACCTTCAAGTTCGTCGTTCGCCGATGCATAATTGACAGGCCCTGAAAGTCGGTCAAGAAGCAGCCCCATGGATAAATTGAGTTGACCGACATATTTTGGCACCTGACGTTGATGAAATCAACAAACGCATGTTATTGGTTGGACGACAGAGCTGAAAGATAGCTTATCTATTTGGCCGACCGGATTTGTGTTTCGACTCCGATATGGCGTAACTTCCGAGAAAATCAACTTTCATCTGTTCGCCGATTATTGTCTCGTTTCCAGCACACCGGAATTCGGGTTCTGCGCGAATTCTTCGACGCGAAAGTGAAGTTGAAGGCAAATGTCGACTTCCGATTTCCGATAGACTGACTGTCTTTTTGTAAAGTACCTCCAGCGGTTCGTTGAAGCCTGACACGATACTAGCGACTGTCAAAAGACAGACTGAGCAGCTCACGATCTTGACGGACACTCGACAGACCAGCGACAATGAAGATCCAGTATCTGACACTGACAGGTCTATTGACCTTATTGGGAGCATTGGCGACTTCGCAAACGCCCTTGACGATACCCGATACTCCCTATGTACCTCTCCACCCCGAGCTGGAAGCCCAATCCCGTGCATTACTCGCAAAGTATCCTTTGATGGACACGCACATCGACCTCCCGGCGACCATGCGTACGATACATCGCAGACCGATGGACGCGATTCCGAAATTGAATTCCTCGCATCCCGGTCACTTTGATTTACCGAGAGCGAAAGCGGGTGGACTGGCGGGCGCTTTCTTCACTGCTAATGCGCCTTGTCCTGGAGCTTGTAAGTACATCTATCTGCTTGCATTCCGCTATTTTCAACGGCTGATCGGTGGCCTATCGCATAGACGGAAGAGATGTTGGTCCGGACTTCCTTGAACCCACAGAAGTAAGTGCTAATTAGACTCCTATCCCAGAATCAGCTTAATCAAGCTAATGTTATCGACTCAGACCGTACAACATGTATTGGAGTCCATTGACTTGGTGAAAAATACCTTGGCGTATTATCCTGCGCACATGAAAGCTGCTCGCACGGCCTCGGACGTTAGAGATGCCTTCGCGGAAGGCAAGTTGGCTGTATTGATGGGTCTTGAAGGGTGAGTGGGTTATCTATTCAAGCGTATTGTGAGTCAAATTAGACTGACAATGGCTTGCAGTACTCATGGTCTAGCGAACTCACTGAGTACACTGCGAATGTATGCTGAGCTTGGTGTACGATACGTTACCCTCACCCACGTCTGTCACAGCGTGAGTGCGATCATGTCACCAACAACACCCGAAAATTGGTCTGGTCACTGGAGATGCGCTAACCCATGAGCGCCGTCCTGCTCAGTCTTTCGCAAGCTCGAACGGTGGAGGAGCAGGAACATCCGGATCGACCATACCCCCTGCTCATCCTGGTAATGGACTCACTGCCTGGGGAGTGGAGCTGGTTCACGAGTTGAATCGACTGGGAGTCATGGTGGACCTTTCGCATACTTCCGATAACACCGCACGAGACGCTATCAAAGCTTCGAAGGCTCCCATTGTGTGGACGCATTCCGGCGCACGGGCCATCAACAATCATCCTAGAAACGTGCCTGATGAGATTCTCAATATGATCGGAGATGGGCCGGACCAGAATCATGGTATAGTGTGAGTTGTATGAGTACCAACTTCTCCTGAACGCAATAAGATGCAATGCGCAACTCATCTGTGATTGCTGACTACCATATCGTGACAGTCTCTCGGTCCTGTTCTCCACCTTCATCGACCCTAATAACGCTACGACTGCTCGAGTCGTCGACCATATCGAGCACATCGCCAAGATCGTCGGAAAATCGCATGTCGGTTTGGGAAGTGATTTCAACGGGATCTCATCGGCTGTTGCTGGTATGGAAGATGTCAGCAAATGGCCAAATATGGTGGGTCCTATTCCCCTGCCACCATGCTTGGTCTCCTAATCGATGATCCCTGTTTGATTGTACTTGCTGACTGTGTTCCATCATTGTCAATGCAGATCCAGGAGTTGCTATTCAGAGGATGGACGGAATCTGAGATTGCCGGAATCATGGGCGGAAATCTGCTCAGGGTTATGGAAGAAGTGGAGAACGTAAAAGATGACTTGGCCCATCTTCCGCCTTCGCCAGAGATCTATCATAAGCGAACGGATTTACCTGCTCATGAATGGGTCAGTACATTACCACATGCAATAATTTCGTCAATAGAGCAAAGTGAACGAATGCTGATTTCTGCATCTTCGCAGGGTGGTCCCAATATGGCATATCTTGCTCCAGACGTACAGAAGATTGTCGTACAGCAGAAGCGGCTGAGGGATGAGCTGTAGTAGATACTGCACTGTCGTCGATGACCATCACATTCTGGTGTCGTTGATAAATCAAATCACCTTTAGTACTTTTAGAACAACAACCAAGAACATGCATATATGACTCAACATAGGCTGTCGTCGTAATCATCTACAAAAATACAGTACAACGCAGGACACCCTATTCGATGTAAGAGTACAACACGAATATTCGTACATGGAGCTGTGTACGTGACCCATGTTCACAAGTGTCGCGTGACAAGCTGCACGCAGTGAATCAAAGAGGCTTTGTCTTGTCTCCGGTCGTCGACTTGAAACGGGTCTAGGCGGAAAGTCTAATCATACAATGCATATTACGAAATCCTGAGATACTGTGAGAAACGGACTGAACACCGTTGTGATTTACCAAGTAGTCCCCTTTGTAGTCCTGAAAGCCTCATCCATCAAGTCCAAGGCTTTCTCAACCAGCTCTTCCGATATAGTAAGAGGAGGTGCGATCCTGAACACTCCACCCATATGTGCTAGTCGGACGATATTCATCGATAATCCAAGGTCCATGCATCGATCAGAGATGGCGCTGTGATTCATTCAAGTTAGTCAGCATTATCAACAATGAATGAGGCAAAAACCAGAAATAGACTGTGGGAGTCAACTCACGCTCCGAGTACTTGAGCAGAATGTGGTGAATCTGGACCTGAGATGATCTCAACTCCCAATAACAATCCTCTTCCTCTTACTTCTCCAATACATTTATACTTCTTTTGCAACTACTCGGAAATGGCTCATCGATCAGCAACCGGTTGGTTGTGGAATGATACGAAGAAATGGTGAGATATACGCACATCCAATAAACCATTTTTGACTTTCTTACCCAGCTCCTTCGCTCTAAGGTGCAATTGATCTCGAGTGACGATCTCCATGGCCTTGAGCGCCACAGCGGCACAGAGAGGATCGCTGACATGCGTGGTGTAGAATAAGAAACCCTTCTCGAAGACGTCCTGTTCTATCTGCGCAGAGGTGATTGTGGCTGCCACAGGTAAACCACAACCCAAGGTCTTCGAAAGAGTCAGGATATCCGGTACGACCCCTTCATGCTCGAATGCGAACATGTCTACATCAAGGAGCATCTAGTCAGCTCAATCGTACACGGGTAGAAAGCAGCGTTGGGGAAGGGTTGATCACCCACCGCCTGTTCTGCCTACACCAGTTTGAGCCTCGTCGATTATCAAGAGCATGCCCCGTCTCTCACAATGAGCCTTCAAGGCTTTCATGTACCCTGCGGGCAATTCGATGACTCCTCCTGAGGAGAGTATCGGCTCGACGATAGCTGCTGCCAAGTTTCCGGTTGATTGGCCTACACGTCCAGTGAGATGATCAGTCTCCTCCTTTCTCTTCAACAACATTCCCAAGCCATGCAGCTGGTAAATTAGCAACTCACAGTCGATGAGCTCGAATCCGAAATTCAACTCCGCTTCCCAGTCATATGAGCCGTCCTCTTTTCTGAATCGGGATCTGTGGGGACTCGGCGTGGGGAGGACGAATTGACCTGGAGAATTAGGTCCGTATCCTATGACCGAGCGAACTATCAGCCTGGTACGTTGACGAGACAATCGATGGGAGTTTACCTTTTCGACCAGCAGAGTAGGTTGCAGCAGCCGCAGCCTGAGTCATACCATCTATAGCCATATCCAGGATCAGCAACAAGTCGTCCTTTCGCATAAATCACTGAATAGGGTCGATGGGGTAGACGGACTCACGCCAACTAGAAGAGAAAGAGACGACCTCATGTTTCCCAGTATACAGCTTGGCCATCCTCAACGCGCACTCATTACTCTCCGCACCCGTATTGAGGAACTGCACTTTGCTCAATTGTGGAGGCAAGAGGCTCGATAAGAACTTGGCAGCTTCCACCACTGGTTTAGACACGAAGCCAGAGAACAGATGATCGAGGGTCGACATTGAATCGTTGACAACCTGGACGATCTCTTGATTACCGTGTCCCAACATTGAAGACATTTGTCCGGAAGTCCAATCGATGATTTCGTTACCCTCACTGTCGATCATGGTGCATCCTTGGGCTTTGACGATGACCCGCTTGACGAAGTCGCCCCGCCGCTATAACGGATCAGGTGCGAGTCGGCATCGGACCAGAATTGCTGGGCGTCGAAAGTGGGAGCTGGCATTTTGGCTCGGAGATCACTTGAAATGATCGTATGCGGTTTATCGAGGTAGAAAGGGCGAATGTCTTTCTTGGTCGGAGAGAACGTAGGAAGGCGAAGTGTTATCGAGGCGACTTCAAGAAAATGATCGATCGGACGAATGTCTAACTTGTACATATACAAATACGAAATGCATTCATATGAGACAGCTTCGAATATACATACATGCTGGATTCCGCATCGACACAAGTGAGCTGGAACAAGCGCAACCATAACATGATTAAGCCGAATCGGCCATCGATGAAATCCTTAGCGTGAGATCTGCGATCGGCCAACTTGGGCGATAACGTTTCTTACATCGGATTCGACCGATAAAGCCAAGAGGAGCTGGTTTGTCCCGGACAGGTGTGATTGGCGAATTGCATAGCGATAATCTGCAACACGATAAGTGTACCGTACAATGCGAAAACAAAGCCGTCCAGCTATGAGAACGGTTTTTTGGGGGGGCAAAATGCATGAAATCTAAGTTAATTACTCATCGCGACTGCAGCATCATCCGGCATGAATGATTCGTCCGTATTCAAATCACCTAAGTTCAGAGCCCAGGACCAGTCCGTACCGAAAGAATCGGTCATTCCGCTGAATCCAGTAAAACCGGTAAAGTCGAAATCTATCGAACGTGCTTCGTCAATCGCGACTTTATAACGAAAACCAAGTTCGAGGGATCGAGGTGCGGAATTGATAATTCGGAGAACTCACTGAAATCGTTATTGCTCGCTTGTCCAACATCAGGTAACGGTTCAGCCAAATCTTGTAGTTCCGGAATGAGCGATGATGTGGTTCTCAGCAGTTCATTACCGCGAATCAGAGCCGTCTCGGCCAATTCCCACTTATGTGTATTTTTGGCAGTTTTCAAGTTGTTGGACAGATCGCGAACTAGCGATATTGCGCTGACTGAGTATTGTTCGAGCGCCCTTTTGAGATTGGTCGGAGTGCTGATGTTCGCACGCTGAGTATGGAGACGAACGCAAATGCGGAGAAGAAGGCCCAAGCATGTGGAAATGAGGAAAGAGCAGTCTGTTTATGTGTCAGTCAGAGAACGATTCTTTTTGTATTCTCGTGATTGAAGAGGATGTAGTAAAAGTGCACTTACGGGGAAGCCAGAATGTATTGTAATCTAGTTCCGGGCTGAGCTCTTGAAGAAAATGAACAAATTCCTCGCAGATACTGAGGCCGATTTCTATTGCTTGAAGTTCTGCAGCTCGGATATTCTGTTGATCGTGATGTGATGTCACATATAGCCGGGCGATGAGTACACGGACTCCTAAGAAGGTCATCTGGAAGCAGCCTGCACTCAACCACATGAATCAGCTTCGTGGATCGATTCAAATAACGAAGCCGATTATACTCACGTATACCCGTTGCCAAGGGCTTATCCAGCTTGTCCTCCTCCTTCCAGATGAGGTATTCGGGTGTCCGAGCTTGAAGGGCATCCATCTTCGCGCTCAGATCCCTGAGATCATCTTGCGAGATGCCCGTCGACCTCCTTTGAGCTTCTTGCGAGTAAAACTTCTCCAACATTTCTTCGATGATCAACGCAATTTCACATTGACCTATGAAACTCGCCATAGAGCGTTCGATCTCGATATCTTCCTCTGGTCTGGAAGATGATGAGAATTCTCCCCAGTCCGTATCGTCTATCGTGGGTAATGTGACGGAGCGATTCGATTTGGTAATTAGGGATGGTCTTCCATGAACGATCGATATCCATTCGTCCAGTATGAATAATGCCCACCATACTCTCTTCCTCACTGATCGTTCCCATCGGGGCAATCGCCATCCCGAGCAGTCCAGATGCAGTCCGATCATATGAGCTATTGAGACTGATCTAGCGAGTGACATTGCGTTGACGGCGTGTGCTGAGCTTGGACGGGTGGCTAAGCTGATTATTGCCAGTTGAAGGGTACGCAAACGAGGCTGCACACCTTGCATTGAGCGGACGGGCCGAGAACTTCTTCGTGATCGAGACTCACCTGTTTGTACTCCTCATCCTCCGCTGCAACAACTTCTTTCCATACATCCTTGAAAAGGTGTTTCACTGAGCTCTCATATTCGATCGAATGCCCGATAATTCCGCAGAGCAACGCATGAGGGAGAGGATCGGCACCGAGGTTACTATTGCAAGCAGCGAGGAGTCGCATGGTGTTGATGATTGGAAAAGCGGGTAGAGATATGGTGAGGAATCTGTGGCATCATAAGAAAGTCAACTTCCCTACCATAGCAACCGGGCATTGGGAGAAGCAATTCCGCTGGTCGTAGCAGATGAGGTTAATGAACTTACTTTTGCACAAGCACTTCAGGCCATCCGGAACCTAGTATCCCACAGACCTTCTGGAATATAGTCTGACTCGCTATAGATCCCTTGCCATAGACGAACGCAGGGTTTCTAACGAAAAATACGTGTTTTCTCGGATCTTTCGATACTTGTCTAAATGCTGAAGCGTTCCTCGTTGAAGATGATGCTGTCGAGCTTGGACCCTCCGGAAGCTCAGTGAGGATTGTGAGATCTTGTATAGCTGACGAGCCCAAAAAGTGCGATTCCTCGAGATCTGTAGTTTCCAAATCAAGGGATTGATGCCATTCCTCAGTCTCATCCAGCTCTTCCTAGCACTCAGCAAGTCAGCTCCCTAGGACATGACGCAAAGGGATTGAAGCAGACACTCACGTCGATAATGTCCGTTTCGTTGAACATCGCTAAGATAGAACGACATTTGCCTTTCCTCTTGTGCGTGGGGCTAATACTTCCGAGCTGGTGTTGACCGAATATCATAAAGTGAACCGCTCATTACTTTCCCTGCTTACGGGGTAACATACCATGTTGGACCTCTCTAGTCCATGAGAGGAAGTAGTCATTCCTGGTTCATCGCCTTGAGCTGCATCCTGTACCAGAGGGTCTATCTCATCCGTATGACTCCTCTCAGTGCTATCACGAGGGCTGGACAGTCTGGTTTCTTGGCTGTCATTTATGCTGTTCCGTACCTTGGTGCGAGGTGGCATATCGAATCTGCAAGGCACATTCTGTTTCTTACAGTAATTACATGGTTGCCCCCGGACCGAGATCAAGCAGGTATGTTTTCGCTTCCTGCACGCATCGCATGGCCGGTCCTTCCTTGATCTAGGCGGGCGGAGATTGATCAGTGGACCAGTTGAGGATGCAATTTGTGGTTGGAGTGCATCTGGTAGCGTGTTACTACTGCTGCCCGATTGACCGGACATAGTGTATCGATCAAAGAGATGTGGAATCGTGATGACAGACAAATAGGTGTATGAAGGCGAGACGAAGATGAACAAGAAATGATAAATGTATCTGGTTTCCGTTATCACTGCGCGACATACTCTGCGTCGGCCCGAAAACCCTGAACATCAAATGTTGACAGGTTGGAGATAAGGACATAAACCGCCTTCGAAGACAAGATGATCATCATACTACATACATACTCCTTTACTAATTAGGACTACTGTAGTGCTAGCCCCTCCTCTTCACGAACGTCTAAAATCCTTCCGACATCAGCAAGCGATTTGACGCATACGCCATAGTTGATTCGGGGGAAAGCGCGTCTTACCTCAAGATCATCCCTGGTCGCTACCGCTAAAACCCACTTGCGCTCTACATCAGTGACTAAATGATGTTCCGATCAGCCAACTTATGGCGATCGCCAATCAGAGGATACATTTTGTAATGGGTACATACCCAAGGCAAAATCCGTTGCTGCACTGATGAAGAATTGCTCTAATTCCTCCAGGGGTGTTAAGGGGTGTATAACGGTATATGGGTGAGATTTGGACGAAAGTGGGAAATGTGTGATGCATCTTGCTGTTAATCATAAGGCAGACCGGCATGAACAGTTAGCTTGTCATTCTCGGTGGGCAGTTGATCAAGAAGCTGAATAAATTACTTACATACAGCATCGTCCTCCTTTATCGAGCCTGCTTCGAACTTCTGCTTCAATGTCGGCACATATAAATAGCCTATAGGTCTCCGGCGGTCATTGAGGATACTTTTAAGCCGGTCGTCAGTGTCAGCTAATCATCTAGATACATTAAGAGGATAGGCACCTACGGAAGTTGGTCGAATTCTCGTTCGTATGCTGCTTCTAAGGCGTGAGATATGGGTGCATCTTCCGAAAGACAGAACGCTGGTGGGAGTTGTAAATCCTGCAGATAAGACCACATCAGTCATGAAGTTCCAGACGCTTATCAGGCTATCTCTGCGTTGAGAGAGACTTCAAGGGGACTGTGTAGGGGATCGAGCTAGCGAGCGGAAGTAAGACTCACCTCCACACAGGCTCCTCTATATTTGGCTGCTAAACCGGGCTTGGTATTCGCGGTCGGTGTGGTCTCCTTATCTAACATGATGTCGGCGTGAAGGCGGAGGAGTGATTGGTGATCTAGATGAGGGAAGCTGGTTGAAACGCTCACTAGTTCTGAGGAAGAGGATGCAGATGAACTTATGAAGACCTGTGCGTACTGTTAAAATAACATGGGCGCCGGCGATCCAAGCGTCATCATCGCATATAGTAGTACCGGGTAATCACCTCACAATCTTATAACCGGATCCCATCCTGACAATCCTATTCATTCTTTTCATCTACTTCTTGTTCAAGGCTTCTACTTTCTCTCTCATCCTCTATACTTGACAAGACAAGCTCTTCAATGCTATACACGGCTCCAGAACTCAGGCCTCAATCAGTAGAATGACCGTCGCCTTCCCATCTGGTTTGCCTTCGGCGCATCGGTCCCCGTTGTCCAACTTGACCCTTAGGAGACGCCAAGCACTTATCGTCGTCCTCATCTCTGCCATCCTAGCTAGATCCGTTCCGCTCAACTCGTCATCACTATTCAGAAGATGGAAGGAGGATAGAGCTTACAAGAAGCTTGAGAGAAAGAGGAGGGAGACTGAGACGCCATTGTATGTGTCACAGATCGTCCACATGCCAATATTCGCTGACCACTGAAGTGTGAAGGAATACACCCGCGTTGGAGAAGAAGCTGGTGGATCTGGTAAGCTAGTATGGCCGCTTCTATCTGAGCACACGGCAGCTTATCACAATAAACCAATAGTATATCCTTGACCCGTCGGGTTCACGTACACTCCTTGTACCGCACCAAGGAAGGGTTTCCAAGGTCCGGATTACCCCAACTTCAAACGAGACATATGCTTCACATCTAGCTTCTTTCCCACCGCTCGACCCGAGAGAGAAGTTGGGAGTCAACAAGAAATTCTGGAAGATGTTGTTTGCTGTCCTCAAAGTCGCTTTCCCAAGGTCAGTCGTTTGCTTTCATCGTCCTAAGCATCCGCAACCGTGCTAAAACGCATGTCCATATAGCAAAACGGGCAAAGAAGCTTTCCTGCTAGTTCTACACACCTTCTTCCTGCTCTCCAGAACAATCCTGAGTGTCATGGTGGCTAGATTGGATGGAAGGATTGTCAGAGATTTGGTGAGCTGACAGACCAAAGTCATCGTCACTCCCAAGCTCATCCAAACCAACAGGTATCTGCGAATGGAGCGGGCTTTGTACGGGGACTGGGATGGTGGTTTGCCTTAGCTATACCAAGTACATATACCAATTCAATGGTGAGTGGATCTGCTGCTGTCTGTCTGATCTTAAAGTCAAGCTGATTTCTCCACCAGATTCGCTATCTTGAGCGGAAATTAGCTTTAGCATTCAGGACTAACCTTACCCGATATATTCACGATCTATACTTGTGAGCTATCATGCCCGTTGCGTAGCAGGCGATGTCCAGCTAATGGCTCGGTTTCTGCAGGAATGATAACCTGAATTACTATAAATTCGGGCTTGGTCTAGGTGTAGCTGTGCCTATTGAGCAAAAGAAAAAAGGCGAGAATGGCGGCGCAAGCGAAGCTGCCGCCGGGACTGCTGATCAGTAGGTCAAGCTATGATGATGACAAAGATGCCAGCTGTTCAGTAGGCCGTGGAAGCTGATACAAGGTTCAGATTTATTACCACCGATGTGGCACGATTCTGCGATTCGCTCGCAGCCCTATAGTAAGCTCTCTCGCGGGCATGTCTTCAAATTTTGGCTAATGGGTTGGATTAGCGGAAATATAGGCAAACCAGCTCTAGATATGCTTATCTTTACTTCGCAACTTGCCGCATCCCTTGGACCCGTGGGAACCTTCGGTCTGTTCACCAATTACGCATTTACGGCTTGGGTATTGAAGAAAGCTACTCCAGCATTTGGTCGTATGGCTGCTACAGAGGCGAGATTGGAGGGTGAGTACAGAGCTGGACTGGGCAGAATCGGACGAGACGGAGAAGAAGTCGCGTGAGTATTTGCACGCTTTTATCAATGATTTTTGCTCATCGTGGCAACCTATAGCTTCTATAACGGTGGGAAGAGAGAAAAGGGTATCCTGATGAGTGCGTATGAGAAGCTTGCGAAACACGTGCACACTACTTTCAAGGTGGGTCGATACGAGGCTATATTTCAGCGTTGTTTGGTAATGCTGATCTTCACGATATTCTAGGCGAGAATACCTTATGGGTGAGCTCAAATCATGGCTTCATACAACAAGAGCCTAGCCAAACGGACTGAAAATCATATCGCAGGATGACCGAAGACTTCACGATCAAATACTTCTGGTCCGCTTGTGGATACTGCCTGATGTCTTTACCGATCCTTTTCCCTGCTGTCGATAAAGCTGTACATAGTGGCAGGCCAAGAGAAATTCATCACGAAGTCGCTGAACGGACGGAAGGTCAGTCCAGTATATTTTGGTGTGGAATCAGCTAATCAAGCTTATATTGCAGGATACGTCTCGAATCGAAGATTGCTGCTTTCTTTGGCAGATGCAGGCGGTCGTTTGATGTACTCTGGTAAAGACCTTGCAGAGCTGTCGGGATATACCTCCAGGGTATACGCTTTGCTATCTTCGTTACATTCGCTCAACAATAATATATATCCAGAAAATCCTAGACCCGCAAGTCTTAAGGAAGATGAAGTGAGCTGTCCTACCCTTCTGTTAAGACGAAGACTTACGGTTTCGCTGCAAGCCATTCTACGACTTATCGAACGTCCATGGTCGAGTGATTTTGGGACCCAAACACCTCTTACTTCGAGGAGTACCCATAGTCGCTCCAGCTGGAGGAGCTGCAGGTGCTGAGCGAGGAGGGGAAGAATTGATCCATAGATTAGATCTGAGAGTAGAGCAGGGCGAACATACCTTGATCACTGGTCCCAAGTAAGCTGGTTGATACAATTGAAAGCCAGAATAGCTTGCTGATATAGGGGTACAGTGGAGTGGGGAAGACGTCGATCGCCAGGATAGTCGCTCAATTATGGCCGACCTGGTCTGGTCTCATGGAAAGACCGATCCATGGGGAAGGCGGGATATTCTTTTTGCCACAAAGACCGTACCTTAGCATTGGAAGTCTGCGGGACCAGTGAGTTTGGGTTTAATAAACGATCGACCAGTGGCTAACCAAAACCACACGTCTACAGAGTCATTTAGTGAGCTCTCAGCGTACTAACGTTGCTGCACCCAAAGAATCAGCTGACTCGATATTGGCTAGTCCCCATACTTACGCAGAGATGAAGTCACGCGGAAGGACCGACGCTGAATTGATGAGTATCCTTGAACATGTTCATCTGGCTTATCTCCCTTCGAGAGAAGGTGGATGGGAGACTAGAAAAGAGTGGAAAGATGTTCTATCGTTAGTCAGCTATTTCCATCTTAAAATGACTCAGCTGACATCGTGTTCTAAACAGTGGTGGCGAGAAACAGAGAGTAAGTGCCCATTGTATACCATAAGTTGACAGTGATGCTCATGTACCTTCATACTCCTAGATGGGTATGGCTAGACTATTGTGAGTCTGCTCCTTGGTACACATAAAAACTTTCAAAAGTAGACTGATATGCCCGCTTGTCAGCTATCATCGACCGACATATGCCATTCTCGACGAATGCACATCGGCTGTATCAAGTGACGTCGAAGGGTTGATGTATGAGCATGCCAAAAATCTAGGTATCACTCTGGTAACCATATCGTAAGTCACAGTCATCGTTATCCTGGCAAGCATTCATTCCTGAAAGGTCCCGGCGCCCGCACACTGTCTTTTCCTCCAGTGACACTCGCTTAAAGATGGGCTGCACGCTAATCCTACCAGATAGTCATCGGCCTTCTCTGCTAAAATACCACAATCGTCACCTTCGTCTAGGCGATCCTACATCACACACCTACCCACCTACTCCAAGTCGAACACCCGTAGGATCCACTACGAACTTATCTGGCTTGACGCCTCAGACGCCCTCGACACCCTTAGCAGCTCACGGATGGCAATTGACCACGTTGCACTCAACGAGTGCCGAGGAGAAGTTGGAGTTGAATCATGAGATCGAAGAAATTGAGAGACAGCTGAATGAGGTGAAACAATGGGAGGCTAGACTCGAAGTCATCGGGCGCGAACTGAGAGGCGAGGCTGGAGTTAAGGCTTGATTGGTGTAAGTATTGCTTCACATTGCAGCGGGCTGGAGATTTTGTTATATCTGTTATGATGTCGTGCTGTCTGTAACAGTCTGTGAGAGGAAAGTGTCTTAGATATATCTACATAAATGTTCGAGTTGTACGCCTTTATGCAAGTTTGTGTTGTGCGTCAGCTTTGTACGTTGTTTTGCCCAGTGCGAATTATCGAATTTACAGATATTGAGCTAGTATGAAATGAAATATACATATTCATCATTCTTCGATCTACAGTATAATATGTCTTGTCCCTGAGCGACTGGTTGTCGACAGATATAAGTATGATGATTATGTGAGAAACTGGCACCCCTTCCAAAGGGCGACTGTCCATCCAAGTGACGCATAATCCCGTTCTTATTTTAACGCAAACGCAAATGCAAATGCAAAAGCAAAGGCAACTCCTACTTTTTATCGCTCTATCTATCCCTGATAAGTCATCTCATCCCTATCATCAGCCGTCAATCTTCCCCATTCAAGACACAATCTGTAGACGTAGACTAGATCAGGCGAAGCATCAACGTCAGCTTCATTCAGTGTCCTCAGTCCATCGATGATCATGCAAGCGGGAGAGAGGAAAATGCGAAGGATACTCCGACATCGGGTGGCGCATTCGTCATGAAAAACGATGCGATGTAAAGTGATGTTATACTACGACTCACTCTCCATATCGATCTTCCTGCCTACAGTGAACATCCAATCTCTGCCTGCTTTAGCGATCTTCCTCAATTCGGCATCACCATCTAATCGCCGGGTCGTGAGTCCCGGAGCTTGGAATGCGCCGCGCGTAGCGTTGGACGCGTCGAGCATGGCTTCGGAGGGACCGGAGAAGAAGGCGTGGACGTTGTATAGTTCTTGATATAGTTGCGAGATTGGGATATAGTGTAGCCTTGCATGGTGCGATCATCAGCTTTCGATACTCTTTTACAAAATGACATATAGCTGTGTATGATTCAAGGGATGGGATAGGATGAAATGACGATAAATGTATACTCACCAAGGTTGTAGCCATTCTGACATGAATTCAGTGTAGACAGTGGATTTCAACACGGCACTCTCGGATTTCAACTGATCACGAAAGCGGTTAATTCCACATGATCAGCTACGAATCAACCTCACATTCGCGATGGATGCGGTGTCAGGGAAAGAGGTTGGGTATAATGACTAGAAAAAGCATTGCTCTACTCACCAACGCAAACAATCGAGCGGAATAACCCATACCGTCCACATCGATCAAGTACTTGTGTCTCCAATTCTCACCGAGCGGCACGGCATCTGCGAATCGGTGGTCTTTTCTCATACCATCACATCCACCTGGGTATTGGGTGCATCCTACGGCCTTGGTGAACGCTACATCCATCATATCTTCGTTGAGCTGTCCAATGGGTACTTGAGCAGAAACGAAATTGTTGGTTCCTGGGGGATCGGCGAAGACGACTGTCTTGTTGACGTCAGAAGTATCGGATGTCATCTTGATGAATCTGTGTTGGGCGATAGACAGCCTCAGCATCAGCACACTTTTCACGTCCGTGTCAGGAACACGGGAACAATATCCAAATAAGGGAGGGGTGGGTTGACTTGAAGATGCTGACTTGAGAATCCGAACTCACCGATGTCGTTGGTATTGAGCTAAGAAACCAGGAGGACTCGATCCACCACCAGTAGTCGCGCCCCTCCAGAAGATGTCATCGCTCTTCTCTTCCCAGGGCGTCTCCATATCGTCCACATCCTTAATAACCATATTGACAGGGTCCCAGCCGTACGTATACCTCTTCGTCGACGAGAAGTAGTAGTGCGACGGAATAAGTATATCCGAGTACCCCACACCTTTCGCAGGGGAGAACATGGGGTATAAAGCATGGATAGTTCGCCAATCGGAGAAGAAATGTCCCTGGTTGTAATGAGCCCAAGGATGAGCGCAGAAATCGAATTTGTCGTCAACGTCATCAGGGAACTGGAAATCTTCAGATAATACATCGGAAGTTATTCCTGCGTCGGCCAATCTGGAGATGGGCGCTTGACCTTCTTTCAAGTGTGATCGAAGGGAACCGAATAGACGCCTAGCCTGAGAAGAGGGTTCGCAGGTTCGTCGATAGGCTTCCCAAACGTTGCCGTCGCCTCGCCAGTCGGGGATGAATTCACCACCCAAGACGTGCTCGATGCCCTCTGCGGGGGAAACACAGAGAGAAGATATTGATGATCAGCTCCAAATAGCATTCATTTTCACTCATAACCCGAGACGATCGGTTGGAAGGGGGATCCGGTGAAGCATCTCGGTCAATGGTGTGGACCGGAGCCCGATGGATGTGGACGTGACATTCCGAGAATGACGATAACACAGGCTGAATGGTTGATGGAAGATGGAAGTACACGACACTCACTCGAACTGTCCGCCGTCAAATTACTAAACAGGTTCTCTTCCCACGGGACCAAGATCCGTCCTTCTGCCTTTTCATTAATCGGGAAATCCATATCCGGGAGTTTATCTTGGAATTTCTCCAACATGACTCTGAACCCCTTTGCTCTAGCTCCTACTTCACTATCATCGAATCCCTTTGAAACATCTATCGTCCTCGTGTGTCCATTCTCAATTCTCACTAGATCTACCGACGGCAGGAACCCCACTTGGATACACCTTCTCCTCAATTCTTCTCCGGTGAACAGCCAGAAGGGTTTAAGATCTCTAATAAGCTGATCGTATTCATCGATGATGATTGAGTTGTGTTTCTTGGCAAATTTATACCACTCGTCGAACCCTTTAGGCGGTCCCATCCCATACCGCCTCTTATACTCCTCCACAGCCTCTGACAGCGATTTCGACTGTTTGCGGATCTTGGTATCGTATTCCTCCCGCGCATCAGCCATGAGTTTCGGTATAGGATGGTGGATCGGTGGTCGGGGAGCCTTGGCTTTGGCTCGCAGGAATTTGGACCGGATGACAGAGGAAGAAGCGGTCGTCCATCGCTGAGTATGAGCGAGGAGCTTGTTGGACCCGGGAAAGAGGAAATGAAGGAGGAATAAGAGGGAGAAGACGACGCCGGCGAGTGCGAGGACTCGGTTGCGCGATGCTATGCCTTGAGGGATCGGCATGCTGGGCTGTGATGTCCTGTCGATGCTTGACCAGTCGAAAAGACGCAACAAGTCAAGTCAAGAGAAGATATCTGTTTGATGGTGGGAATAGATACAACTCGCGCGGAAAGCAGAAAGGTTGAATTGGGTCGACGCGTAAATTACCGCTTTCGGAAATCACTAGAGGCAACCATCATAAAGCATCACTGTGGCATGAAACCGAATTACAACAACATCTAAATACTCATGAGATACTTTACTCGTACAAACAACAGCATATTGCGGGTGACGAAGGTGGACACGACCGTGATATCTCAACAGAACCTCAGTCATAAGTTCTCATCAATCACCCAGACCCTCAAACATGTGACGATCTCGGTCCATTAACCTCTTAATCCTCGCTTTCTCATCTGATCCCAGAGAAAACCTGGATGGTTTCTTGTCCGTACTGCTTGACTGCCTAATCCGACCAGGAACCACAGTTGATGGTGGCACTTCTCTCTTGACTTGAACTTCCACAGCAGTCGACCTCTCAACCTTGACCTGCGCGATTGTAGAAGCCTCCGGTGCCGACATATCACTTTCATCCTTCACATATAACCCCTTTCTTCTCTTCCTAGGCGATTCCTCATCGGTTGAATAATCTTCCACACGTTTCGCAACTGGGCCAATATGCCCATATGAGACGCTCATTCCGATCGTTTCCAACAGCTCCTCCGGTTTCATGGCTGGCATACCGCTCAATCGGAAAATCTGGTCTCCCGACATAGCCGACCGTCTTGAACTCTGCCGTGCGGCTTTGCTGTTCTCCTGCAATCTCGTCGCAGGCGACTGTGAGGTGTTCGCTGTGTCGTGCTTCATCTTCGCCAATCCTTCCAGATGTTCTCTGCCAAACTTGGTTTCGAAATACTGATCCCGTTCTCTGACCATGATTTCATAGGCTTCGTCCGCAACGCAATCTCGCATGAAATCGGGTAAGAGGTAATAATCCATGCCCTTGAGTGCTGGAGTGACGGTATTTGGCGAGACTGCTTTGGGCTTGAAAAGCTTCACCAGACTTTGCAATTCCGGTAAAGGGGAATGTCGAGCAAGGGGGAGATTCTTATGGGTAAGCCGTCAGCCGCCAGTCTACGGGGATTTATAACCTGAACGTACCATATTGTACGGCCATGGCCCTTCTCCCAAAGCGGCTTTGCCTAAACTATCGAGAAACGCTGAATGCTCCATCGACCACGAAGCGTCTTTGACTTCCACCATATTCACACTGACTATGCGCTTGTCCAGATTGTAGACTGGCTGTCTGTTGCCCTTCTGAAACCTTCGACAGTTAACGCATTTGTGATATCGCTCGCAGGCGTGGAAACGGGTGATCGTTGGTTCAGTAGTCGTACAAAGAAGGAGATATGGATTCGTCTTTATAGCGGAGTAAATTGATCTCTTATACCGGTCGACATGAACCTGAGAGATGAGGAGCGACCAATGAGCTCTTTTGTGGACGCGCTGCATTGGAAAGCTTACTGGTTGATCAAAATACCTGGCTACAGCTTCGATAATAAATTCCCAGCTACTCAAAGCATATGTTAGCTGGAACTTATCGTACATTGTGTGTAGTACAGCTTACCCAAAGCACCAAGTATCAAGGAAGAAAATCGTATCTTCAGGGAAAAGGCTCATTTGCTCAACTAGATCTTGCAATATAGGCTCCTGAGTGATAAGAGTCAGCTGGTTCCTGGTAAAAGCACGAGAACTATCCGTTGAAACTCACTCGATCAGGCATATCACCAGTGCCCAAGCTGAATGTAGCCGTCAGCTGTGGGCCTGAGTGCCTCGAGGATCTGCTAGCTCACATTGCTCCTGTATCCAAGTATATCCTATCCAACACTCTTCGCCCTCCTCCTCCACTTTTTGAACCCGAATAAGTGGATATCGGACTCAAGAACGGTTGAAGCGCAGGCTCCCGCCGCAGGGTTTGTAAGAAGAGCTTATCCGCCCGTACATCACCGGTGTGAAGTACTGCTTTGGTAGGCGAAGTGATCAGAAACCTGAGGTTCAGCAAGTAAGCTCTAAAACGGTCGCACGTCAATGCTATATACTTAAATCACTTACATCGTTGAGCCTGGACAGTGATTTGCGTCTAGCAGGGTGATCGTGACTGTTCGAGGCTTGCCGTCGTGATAGCCTATTTGAAAGTCTTTCGGATGTCCATAAGGTACCGCTTCCTAGTAAAGGTACCAGCAGATCCACTCCGTGTCAGTTGCGTAGAGGAGGATTTAGTTGGGCGTTGACGGGTGATAATGACCACTTGTAAGGAGAAAGACTGCTCAGCTTACTATACGGTCTACAACTTTCTCATCTTTCCCCTTGCCCGTTGTCCTTCTCCGTAGAACTGGATACTTGAGTCTTTTGATCTCCTTCGTTCCTTCCTCGAGATGTCCTCGGTCTACCTCCGCTTCAAGAGCTAGCAACATGCGCTTAGTGTCAGGCGAACAAATGATCTTGCCCGTGAATGAATCGCTAAGACCGAGCAGATGGTCGGAGTGTACATGAGTCAGGAGGAAGAGCTGTGCATTTGGTGCGGGTGTAAGAGGTAATGGATGGGTCGAGCATGTTGGTGGCGAAGGAAGGAGGGTCGATGTTGAGGGAAGAAAGCAGTCAACGCGGATCGTTGGGAATTCCAGTAAGTGGCCATCTGCATGAGGGTGTAAGCTATCTCCAAATGACAATGGATTCCAGCTTACTGTATATGCCTGCCATTGCAGCTGTTCAATGATTTCGCTATGATCCGCTTGGCAGGTGAGAAGGAGAGAAGAGACAGGTGATGGCACTGATGTAATGTTCTCGGTTGACTGGACGTGCATAGTGGAGGTGATTTAGGGTGGTGGTTGACTGGACTTTTAGTCTTTACAGTATGTATTTGTTCGCGTGACCCATATAGTTGCTTTGGCTTGTGCCTGTGATCTCGACACATGGTTAAATTGCCCTGAGCTGAGTCCAGGTCTGACGACGCGACGTCACTTGTGCCATTTTACTTTTCACCGCCCACTGTGACCACCACAACCTTGATTTTGTGGGTAATCATCGTCATCATCACAAACCTACATCTCCAGTCTCTTACACAGCCGCCCCGACTGTGACAGATTATCCGCTGAACAGTCCTATCCTTTCGTTCGTGTATATCAGCTTGATCCACACCTCGAGCACAGCACATACGTAGGTAAGAGAAGAAACCATCGATGCCGAGCATCTTATCAAGGTTCAAGCGATCTCCTTCAACTTCTTCAACTACTTCCGAGACCGATCTCCTCGCTGACCCTCACGAAGGCCGACCCGGCTCCAGCTCCAAGAATCGTAGAATATCAAGCGTCTCTGCGTCCTCGTACAACCTCTCTGAAGGTGAAGAAGGAGATACACTCGGCGCAAATAGCGATTCGCCTAGACCAGGTAAAGGAGGTTCCTTGTTCGTCGAAAATTTCGACAACACCAACAATAACAAGACCTCGACTGGTGGATCACCTATCAAAAGACAGATCACACCTAGTCCAAGGAATAAACCTTCTCCTCTAAGCTTGCCTATACCGCCTGCATCCAACTCGAAATCCCCTCAACCCCTGGGCACGCCGAAATTAGTCTTGACGGAAGAAGGATCGAATTCGCCCCGAAGTTTCAGTAGCTCCCCAGTGGTCACTAGTCCTACTTCGTATAACAAGGCCAATAGACCTAATCTAGGATTAGGCTTGACGGATACCTCTCGAGTAAGTCTTTGCCGTTTCTCTGCCCTCGGGGACCAGAATTTCGATATCTCAACCTGGGATACAATCGCTCATCCTTCACATCTCATAGGGAATCTCCGAGGACGAATTAGAGACCCCTACAGCATACGACAATTCCTTCCAATCGAGTATCTCCAAAATGTCCTTGCCCGTTGCTGCAGATTCACCAAACAGGAACAGATCAGGCTCTGTCATTTCCTCCAATGGCGGAGGCCGCTCACGAAGAGGCTCGATCTTATCCAAACACACCAACAAAGATCTAATTTCTCCGCCTTTATCCCCCAACGCGCTGCAACCTATCGACTCAAGACAGACCTCAGGAAGCAAGAAGTCGTCTAGGAAGAAGAAGCGGACGAAGAGCATCAACTCGACGTCGGGTCAAAGTGGTATTGCAGCTGCATTAGCTAAAGGCGGTCTACATCTACCCGGTACAAGTAACGGTCAAGTCACGCCTGAAGATATCCTCAATTCGCTGAAAACCAAGAAACGATCACTCCAGAAAAGAAGTCCATTTTTGACTACTTCCAAGGATAATCATGACGCGCATTACCTCGACGGACAGGAATACGAAGGGGAAGACGGTGCAGGATTCGATGATGACTTTGACGAGGACGACGATTCTGATAGTGACCTGGACGATGATTTGCCGGTCACGGGATTCGCGGTTGCGAGTAATCGAAGAAATGCAGACTTTCATGCTCTTTTCCCCTCGATCGATGAAGGCGATTATCTAATTGAAGGTGAGTATTGTGCATCACCCTCCTGTCGTTACTCCTCTTCGATGTAACTTTATGTGTGACAAACAGCTGATGAACTGTTCAGATTACGGCTGTGCATTATCAAAGGATATCTTGCTTCAGGGAAGACTATACGTGTCGGAAAATCATTTATGCTTTCATGCCAATATCCTTGGCTGGGTGACCGATGTGAGCTTCGCTTGGACCGACATAGTAGGATATTGCGCTGATGCATGACATAGGTCGTGGTGGCGTTTGCGGATATCAGGACAATCGAGAAGAAGATGACTGCTCTGGTCATCCCTAACGCTATTCAAGTATCAACTGGAAACGCCAAGGTATGTTCAGACGCCTTCGCGTCAAATGGAACTGAGTAAAGCTGATAATTCGTCCCCAGTACACGTTCGCATCGCTGATAGCGAGAGACTCGACATATGACGTTATGATGAATATCTGGAGACTTTGCAATCCCAACGCAGTGATGTCGAGTGTGTCCCTCGGCGGCACGAATATGCTAGGATCGCGACCAGGCTCAGTGGTAGGCGATGAAGCTGAAGGTCCGGCAACAGCAGGTACCGGTGGTGCTGGTGGTAGTAAAGGACATGCGCCGACACAGTGTGCTTGTGGGAAGGATGGCAAGCACTACAACGAAATTGCCTTGGACACTACGTTCCATTCGACCCCCGAGAAGATATACGAGTTGATGTTCAACAGTGGATGGTTTAAAAATTTCTTGAGTGAAAGTCAGAAGTTGAGAGGTGAGTCTGCGACGTCTAATTATGATCTAGAGAGTTGATGCGCCGTGGGCTAATGATCTTGGTGTGTGACAGATATCGAGTGTTCCGAATGGAGACCCATCTCACCCGATAACCCTCTCTTGACCCGCTCGACATCATATATCAAACCCCTCAATGGTTCAATCGGGCCGAAACAAACCAAATGCCATATCACAGACGACCACGATCACCTAAACTTCGACGACTACATATCTCTCATTACAACCACTAGAACCCCTGACGTACCTTCCGGAGGAGTCTTCAGCGTCAAGACCCGTACATGCCTCATGTGGGCCGGGAAAAATTCGACAAACGTGGTAGTCACAACTACGGTTGAATGGACCGGGAAGAGTTGGGTGAAAGGAATCATCGAAAAATCAGCCATCGAGGGACAGAAACAATATCATGATGACCTAGAATCAGGTATGAGGCAGTATATCAAGGACCATCCTGGAGAATTTGCCGGAGCTGGAGGCGCGGATGAGGACGAAGAAGACGAAGCTGGTTTAGCTGAAGGGGAGAAGGCACAACTGGAAGATAAGTCGGAAGCTCAGGCTTACGCGGACCAGACTCGTAAACAACGTAAAGAGGAAGATATGGGCCTGTTGCAATACAGCTTCGACACGCTTATCTCGGGCTTGAAATCGATCGCAAGTGGTATCAAAGGGATAGCCGAGGGTCTGAATGATCTGTTGATGGATACGCCGTTCAAGATTCAGAATCTGATGGGTGTGATCATTGTCTTGCTGGTGATTAGCAATATATATACTTATTTGAGTATTGATAAATCGGCGAGTAAGGAAAGGCGGTACAAAAAGCTAGGAACGGGTGCGATGAATGCAGGACGAGCAGGAGGTGGAGGTGGAATTGGGAAGGAAGATATGAGGAGGATTGAGGAGGTTGATGATGTTTTTGAAAGAGCGATTAAGCGGATTATACTAGATCGTCAGGAAATAGGACCTGCGGGAACGGAAAAGCTGAGTCCGAAGGAGGAGATCAAAGAGTTGATGAGGAGTTTGGATCGGATTGAAAGCAGAGTCAGCAGGTTGAGGGATAGTATAGCGAAGATTGAAGTGGATGGGACACAGCAGGGGAAGTTGAATGGTCTGGATTAGAACAGGTAAGACGGTGAAGTGGAAGTGGAAGTGGATGCGGGATTGTGAGGTGATGTTCTGCTTATTCGGATAGGGGAAGTGCATTGTAAATACTACTACTATATTGTTGATATGCTTTGATATGATCGGATCGACTGGCGGGCTCGTTGGAGGAATACACAGATGCTTACATACATATATACGAATACTTATGATACGACGATGCATGATGCATGAAGGATATGCAATTGGACAACACCATATTGACACTGACAAACAGCACAACGACAGTTAAGATCACTAGTACCATCTAATTCAGGTACGGAACCGGTTGATCGGCTAGTTTAGTAAAGTATGCGTCATCAATCGAATCGAACGAAATTCATCCTCCGTGTACGAGTAACTTCTGACTTGTTTCCTGTCCTCTATGAGCATCTGGGCTCTGCATCGTTCGATACCGACTTACAACCTCTGTCCATCACGTCTGGTAGTCAGACAGGCTCAACCTGAATCCCTTTTCAATAGGTGCTTGGTGTGAAGTGAAAGATGATCACCCTAACTATTGTGGGTATCTTCCCTGTCAAATTTCTTCTCGGAACTCGGAACAACTTGTTATCACTGACGACGTTAACGACGATCGTAGGTCCGACATGGTGAATCTACCGGTGAGTCCATATCGCCCCAAGTCGTCGATGATAAGAAAAAGACCCCCGCTCGGACTGAATAACTTGTGATGCGTTGTTTCCCGGTAGATAATCTGAAACCTCTATGGGCAGGATGGTCGGACGCCCCTCTTTCTGTGCATGGTGAGTCAACGAATCAACAGTATTTGTCTTCTCCAGATCCAGATCCAGATCTAGATCCAGATCCAGATATTCTACCTTGGTAGCAGCACACGGAAGTCCGGAGGCTGATTTTACGATATTGGATAGGTATGAATGTGAGTACTGATTATGAGTACTGTCCATATGTTCTACACCGTATCTATCTAAGTCAAATCAGGTCAAGTCAAGCCAAACAAAGCAAGCCAATTAAGTCAATCCTTTGAACACCGAATCCCTAGATTGTGGGCTGTGATTATCTCATGAGGCGGTCTCACAGCTGACTGAAGCTCAAATATGATGATTCGGTAGCAAGCCAAAGCTTTAGGAGAATCGTTCAAGACTACTAAGATTCATCATATATTCGCTTCCGATCTCTTGCGAGCCAACTGGACCGTAAGTCGGCTTGACTTCGGGTCGTTCCCATATACTGACTCCGATATGGAAACGGTCCTGTATATGTTTCTAGGCTCAGCAGATACATAGGAATCAACCTGAACCGAAATGTCAATTGATATCGTCGGATCTGCTGAGAGAACAGAACTTCGGGGATGGTGAGTCTGCTGCTTCTCTTCAACTCGGTACCGCCTGTTATGTTGGATCTATCTTTCGCTTTCGCGGACACAGACAGCAAAATTGATTCTGGTGCAATTCTTCTAGCCGAGCGTAAACCGTTCGGAGAAAAAGGTGGATGGCAAAGGAAGCCTGGAAGATCATTCAAATTTGAGAATGGAGAAAGTCCGAATGACGTTCGAGATCGAGCGAATCAGGCGTAAGTGTCAAATACTCGGACATCATTTAGTCCTTCGAGTCCTTCGAATTGAAATCAGGCTCAGCCACCCGGAGTGGGTTCTCTGCACTTGTGCTGATTAACCTGTGTGCTTATGATGTTGCAGTATCAAGCGGTTCATCGAGCCGATCTTAGCGGAATGTCACGAAGCACCTGCCCAAAATCGTCATGTCGTAGTGGTTGCTCATGGAATTTTCAATGCCGAGTTTCTTGGAGCGTTGTTAGCTAGGAGGCGGGATCATAAACCCCTAGAATGGGGGTATAAGGGTGAGTCATTCATAGTGTCTTCGTCTTTGTGTTCCACCTTTTCCCTTGATCGCATGTGACCTTGCTAATTATCATGCTCGTTTCTCACACAGGAATGACAAATGTGAGTCAAGCGATCTCTCGGTCGACTCTCGTTACGGCCCGTGACACTCGAGGCTCCAGAAAAGAGGTAGAAACGGGAGATTTGCTCATCTTCCTCAACCACATCAACACTGAGCCAGTGAATCATGTCAAGCTGACGCAAGGTTCCTCACGCAGACGGGATGGACCAGAGCAGAGATAGGCTACATAGACGAATTCTCCCGCGCTCCAACTCCAGCTAATATATCCACCGACCCGTCGGGACCAGTCTCGCCTTCTTCGTCGCCTGCCTCCCCGCCTCCGTTGGAAGAGGACGACGACTTGTTACCTGGCTTGACGATGCGGATACTCTGTACCGACGTGACGAAGCATCTCGAAGGTGTGCATCGCCAAAAGGGAGGGATCGGCTCGACGGGGTTCGACGATAAACAGGGAGATATTAGGAAGTTCTTCGGTGGTGGCGGTGGTGGTGATAAAACATAGCTCGATGGATTCTTGGTAGCTCGCCTGATCCACTTTTAGTGGAGACAAACCATGGATATTTAACAACATACAATGCAGTTGCTTCTTATGTGATCTGTGGATTGAGCGGGGTTTAAGATAATGCGGGAGTATCATGTCTCCAAAGGACACTACTGTTACAACATGTAATTTTATTAAAGTCGAATCATCGTCAAATGCAAGCGCGACTGAAGGAAGAACAAGTCTAATAGTCTATATCTTCCTCGCCTTGTAAAAGCGCCTCTAACCTCCGTTCTTGCAAATCACGCTTCATCATCAAAATGACCTCTTCCAGCCCGTCGCCATCTAAGATATTCTGTAGACCAGTGATGGTGAATCCGAATCGGTGGTCTGTTAGTCGGTCCTGTATATTTTGAGGTAGGTAACAAAGTCAGCGGTCAGCGGTCATCGATTAGCGCGGATATTGATTCGTTTTTCTGATGACCAATACCATATCGTGATATTTTGGTCGTAGTGGTTAGGAGTGGGAGAGTGATTGAGTGGAGTGATGAAAGCTCGAAAATAAAGCAAGTCAAATCAAATCAAATCACCTGATTGAAATTGTACGTCCTGATCTTATCGCTCCTATCTGCACCTTTGACTTGATCCCTCCTACTCGCACGGCGCGCTTCGACTTCTTCGTTGTGCTTCTTCTCGCTTAGCCTGGCTCGGAGGATGTCCCATGCCCATGCTCGGTTCTACAATAGGAAATAGTCAGCGATCGACGATCGCTCGGTCAGCTCTTTCTCCTAATGCCCATTCGATATACTGAGAATTGCGTGCGGCAAGATGAGAATTGTGGAATGTGCTAAGCAACGTACCTGGTGTTGAGATCTTGAATCTTGCATCGAGACCGTAATTCCCGTTGGGATGTGGGTGAGACGAACAGCAGATTCAGTTCGATTGACATGTTGTCCGCCTGCGCCTCGGGCACGCATCACGTCGATCTTGACGTCTTTCGGATCTACCAAAGGGGATTCCTCCGTGTCGGGATATATAGGCAGGACCTAGAGCGCAGTTGTCAGTCTCTGACTTCGCCTTGGGATTGTGACGTCGATGTAGACGTTCCCAGTGGTGGAAGTAGTAAGAGACAGTGGAGAAATGCGTGATCGAGGCACAATATCAGAGACAGTGCACTCACCACAACAGCTACCGTGCTCGTATGAATCCGGCCCATAGTCTCATTAACCGGTATTCTCTGGACTCTATGAACGCCTTTTTCCCACTGCATCAAACCGAAGATTTCCTGTCCGTCTCCGTCTTCCCCTCCTCCTCCTCCTGAATATGGGGAAGGAGTAAACTTCATCGTGAGTTCCCTTAGACCTCCACCCCCTTTTCCGCCGCTCCCCTCGACTCGGCTGATCTCCTCGACCTTCCACCCTCTAGTCTCGGCGAAACGTATATACATCCTGGCGATGTCCTCGGTGCAGAGAGCAGATTCCAACCCGCCGACACCGGCGTTTAGGGAGATCATACATGGTAACAGCGCAGTAGCGGGGATGGGTAATAATAATTTGGGAAGGTCTTCGGTGAGTAATGAGTCGAGGTCTTCGCATAGTGAGGTGTGTTCGGATATGAACATTTCTTGAAGGGTTGGGTCTGGGTCGGATAGTTCAGGTTGAAGAGCTATTATTGACTGTTATGGCAGAACAGAATGAGTCAGTCGCCATGTATCCATATTAAATTCGGTCATTTCGAGCGACAACGACGACAATCAAGGAGGATGACTCACCTTCCGCACTTCCACATACTTGTCCCATAGCTGAGCTAATGGACCTAGCTCTCGCTGTAACTTGGCTCGGGCAATCTGACCTTGAACATCCGTCGCATCCATTTCCTAGGCATCGCAAATTTATAGCATCAGGCCACCATCGCCATTGGCCATGCACCGGAGACTCTGCGATAGATTGGTGCATACCTGTTGTACAGTCGTCCTGTACACTTCCACCCGAGCTCGAGCACTTTCGATCAACTTCGCTTGCCTCTCTTCAGTTTCGGTACACCATGCAACTTCTACTTCAGGTGTCTCGGCTTCAGCGACTTGTTGAGCTGCCGCACTTGCGTATGTTCTCCTTCGACCCGGGACAGGTCCCTTCAAGCCTTTGAGTACATGGGAGGGAACGGTCGTAATGCTTCTGCTTCGAACGTTGGTGGGGATTGGTACAGCCGATATCGAAGGGGCAAATTTCGAGCATCCGCATGAACAAGATGCAGTACTAGTACTGGGTCTAGAAGATGGACGTCGAGCAGGTCTGCTTGCAGCCCGATGTATGGTCTGAGCTATTGATCTGAGTCTCGGTGGGGCAGACATCTTTCTACGGTTTATCTGATCAGGTTCAGCTGTCTCTGCACAGGAGAGCCTTTCTAACGATGCTTTCCAGAGTAAGCAAATTGAGCGAAACCTGCAACGAATTCTGGCTTTTCGTCGGAAATCTCGAAATAAGTCATCCGAAATCTCAGTCACGTGACGACAGCCTGATTTAAGGAGTCTGCGCACAAGTACACCGACAACATTCTCTGAGCGATCTCTTCACAAGGTGCGATGCAGGTCCTGGCCGACCATGAGGCGGTGGTGTGCTTGTCGAATTCCTATTCCGATATCTGGTGACCAATCGAAAAGCACTTCTGTCCATCGAGATGCTCCGAATTCCACTACAGTTCAAGCTCGTCGAGCGGATGAGATCATCTGATGGTACCTGGGTCAATTATATTGTCATATGAGATCATCAACCATCAAAACAGTTGAACAGCCAAGCACGAGGTAGCATCGTGCTCAAGTACAGGTCACCCTTGATGCTTGATCTTTTGCTTGTTACCTACACCCCAGAAACAGGAAACCTTTGCGGACGGTACGAGGTATGATGTCGTGTTTGTGTTGACGCTCTGAGGAACAAGGGATGTAATTCGTTTCAAGAGGAAACAGGCGATAATGACGTCGAAGCTGATTATATCATTATATCGCCAGCTAACCATGACCCAATGAACGTTATCTAGCATTGATGACAACGTATAAACCGACAATACTTTTTGCAACTTGACCTTAGCTGACCTGATCTACCTCAAGTCCAAAATTCGACAACCCACCGATCCCGATTCCTGCAAGTCGCCATGATATCCTCTCTTGCCATCTTCGCTCTCTCCCTTTTGGCTCTTGTGGATGCTCGACCATCTAGCTCGACAGCGTACTTTGACGGACTCCGAACCTCGCTCATCGATAATGGATTATCAGGCCTGTGGAACGCTATAGCAGTGGCAAACTCGACAGACTCGGGTCCTGATCTTCTCAGCAAGTTGTACTACAATGACAAATTCACCATCTATGCGCCTAACAACGCTGTAAGTATCCGACTATCATCCATCACTTCATCGCTCCGTGTTCTCGGCTAGTACCAATCGGTAGCCATGTGAGCTGACGTTATATCCAACTCGGATAGGCATGGCAAGCAAGCGAATTGAGTCAACCCCCTGCGAATGATGATCTGGTATCACTGCTTTCTTACCATGTGAGTCTCGAGTCCCACGTATATCACTATCATCCACTATAGCGTTGAATCCACCATGAGCTATCCCGTACAATTCCATTTCCGGCGATGAAGGGGTCAGCCGAAGCTGATTCCTCATGGTCAGATCGTCCAAGCTACCCTCAACTCATCTACGGACATCGCACCGATTAGACACCACACAATAGCTTTCACCGAGCTGCGATCACCTACAGTCGATTTCCCAGGCGATCAGACCCAGGTCATCGTGCTTGAGACGGCCGTGAACGCTACTACAGGACAAGACGTCAACGATGGGAGTGTGTTAGTCAGAGGGGATAATTGGAATGCAACTTCTGCAGGAGACCAATTCACCTATGAGAATCTGTACATACAACCTATCGATAAGGTGAGTCGAGCTCACATGCCCCCTCATTACACTACATCGAGTACCACAGAAAAGCTGACGAGATGCTTTGTCCGTCATGACAGATCTTAGCTGTAGTGAGTCGACCGAGTCCATCCACACTGCCCTAATTATTTGATGTGCTACCAAAACTGTGTGTCAATATCAACTGATGATTTATGCCGTATGTTTCGGAGTTATAGCCTTCCCCACTGCTGAAAACCCTGTCCCAATCAGGCCTGGCAATATCCGCGAACTTAGGTGCCACGTCAGCTATATCCGCCATTTCTTCTGCCAATCTGAACGATACGTTATATCAACAATGTCACGGATGCACCTTCTTCATTCCAGTCAACAACGCTTTCGAGAACGCTACTCAGACCGGCAACTACACAGGCTTAGACGATGGTAGTAAGAGGAATGTCATCCTTAATCATGTGAGTGAACCCGTTTCCAGGGATGTTTTCGATACCCTTCAAATTTCTTCCTCTGGAAGAGATAGTATGAACATAGATCGATGAGCTGATAATCTTCTCGCGTAAAGGTGCTGAATGGTTCAGTGGTATACTCGCCCGAGCTCACGGGCGGAAGCGCGTTCGTCACAGCCGCGGGAATGCCATTGATCTTCCTGACCGACGAACAAGGCAAGAAATTCGTTTCTGTAGGTCAGTATCGAGCAACCATCTTGAGAAGCGATATCCCCGTCTCGAATGGTGTGGTACATGTAAGTCAGCAGCATGCCCATTTGGCGATACAGTGCTCAATGATTATTAGAATTGTCGAATCGATAACGATGCTCTCACCTCGCAGCTCATCGATACCCTCATGGTTGTTTCTCAGAACAATCATCAACGAGCAGATGACGCGTGAGCCACTTGACATACATGTAGTAGTCCCAGAACATCCAACCTCGAGTGACCTTGTGTGTACGCTCTTGACGTGCTGATTCGCGTGTTTGACCACGTTCTGCAGGGCAAGCTCAGCAGCTTCAGCCGCTGATTCGAGGACTACAACGACCAACGTCATCGGTATCGGAGGTACAGCTGCCCCTGCTACATCGACTACCAGCACCGCCACGACATCAGCAGCCACTGGTTCGCAAACTGGTAGTTCCGCTTTCTCAACAAGGAGAATCGACATAGAGGGCGTCGTAAAAGTGTCGGTTATATCCATGATTCTCGGTGGCATGTGGTTGTAGATGCATAACTACATTCACCGTGGTCCTTGGCGACTGTGTGCCCTTCCATTCAGCAGGTAAAGGATCGCAGTGGATGGTATATGCTTCGCCCGGTTTTATACAAGTTCAATACGATACACGGGGTTTTGGTGGTGATGATAATGGTCATGATATTTCCGTATAATTGATATGCCGAATGAAGCAATTCAAAAGAGAAATCCGTTTCACGAACTTGCTATTGATACATGTCATCTCTCACTATGGACTGGATTTCCAAGTCATACGCAGATATACGTAGATATCTTCATCCCTGACCAAGGATCAAATAGCCTTCTCCCAGTGTTAAAGATCCACACCAAATCTCACTCTCATGAAATGATTGTACTGTATCTAACGCGATTGTACTACTCGTCTTTCTGCTTATCGTGCTCCAGCCGACCACTCTGCTCAATGAGTCGTTCAATCCACCTGAATTCCTGTCATAGTCCAGCAATACCATAGATCAATTACTCATAAGGCACACATGCATGGATCGTATCCCATTGGCGACTTGTGCAAGAGTGATCACGGTGCCCAAGCCAGCCGAGGGGGAAGGAAAGCGGACATCGATCAGACTTGACTGAGGTCGAGTCGACTCACTCTATTCTGATATCCCAACCCGTCCATCCACTCCGTCACCTCATCTACATCTTTGACATCTTTCGGCAATCCCTGCTTTCTCAATCGGGCACATCGAGCTTCGGTAGCTTGTCGCCTCAACCTCCTGTCTTTTTTCCTAGTTTTCACTTCTTCTTGATCGTCGCCCGAGTCCATCTCCGATTCGGGTGTCGAAAGCTCGCTATCGGATTGAACAGGTTTATATTTTGCTCGAAGTAAATCACGATAATATCTCCTGATTCGGTGATATAGCGTATCCTCTGTCAAACCACCCGACGCAATAACCCTTAGTCAGCTACAATCGCAAAGACTGTTTAATGAGTTATGAGTGAGCGGCGGCACCATGCTCACCCCAATGAGCCATTTGATGATACAATTCTGCTCGTTGCTTACAGAAACGCCCTGAAGGTATGACCTTTGATCAGCTAGGTCCACGCGATCAGAAAAACGCAGCTGACTCACCCATGAGCAAAGATTTCGGCAACTTTTTCCTCTTCTTCGCTTCGCTGCCTGAACTGTCCGAATCGGAACTTTCACTTTCCTCCGACGACGAGTCGAGCGGCTGATGAGTCTCTGGATTATACTGATCGCCTTCCAGATTGACCCGGAATCTACTCATTCTTCCTCCCATATGACACGCATCACACCCTGGCTCGGCATCTAAGAGCTCTTCAACCTGCAAGCCGAATCACAAAGACACCAAGATCAATAGATAGTCTTATTAGCAGTCGGTCTCTATGATCCGAAATGCGGTGAGGACAAGTACTCACGTCGAAGATCGGATACTTCTTCAAGGCCTTCTTGAAATGTAATCTCCAAATCTGACTTGCAACTCTGAGATCCCTGTAGCTGTCCATACGATTTCGGAATTGGGTCAATTGGGGCTTGAAGTAGGTTGCAGATTCATGTGAGAGTGGGAAGGTCTTTTTCCCCTTCATGACCAGCATCACCAGGTAATGGAAGACGACTTTGAACTTGAACTCGGGTGTCTGAGCGGAATCCGAAGAGAATTCGTGTGGTAATTGAGCCCGTACAGCAGTAGCATCATCGGGTACGATGAAGCTCAGTTCATTCCCATCGCTAGACGAGGATCCATCGTCGTCGCTCGTAGTCGGATCACTCTCATTGGACGATGAATGATCTTCGTCCGTTGAAGATTCTACTATACCCAGTCGTTTGTTTTTGAGCTTTCGTAATTTCCGCTGATGCACCGTTTCCGTCGGTCGCTTTCTCAGCCGAGTACTGGATTTGAAACGCTCAGGCTCGTCCATCTGAAGCTCATCTAGCATGTTATCCTCTTCCTCCGTCTCAGCTCCGTTGTCGTCATCCGGATCGATTATCCGTTTGGACTTGCTCTTGCTTTTGCCTTTTCCCGTGGCATCCTTGTCTGTAGCGCGATGTTTAGGATGGGACGACTTGACAGCATATGTGACTTTTGCAGGCTTCTTCGGCCTTTTTACCGGCATGAAGTCTTCCTCATCGCTACTACTGTCCGAATCCGCCTTGTCTTTGCCTTTATCGAGTTTTCGGCGAGGAACGATATCATCCTCGAATGAGGTGGAAGGTTCGACACGGACCTGAACTGGTGGATCCGTAGCCGGAGAAGGCTTTTTGCCTTTCGATGATGGACCTGCCTCTTTTGATGGCTGATGGACGGACGAGTTGTCCTTGATAGGCGAAGCAGAGGAGCGCTTGGACGATAATGCTTTCGAAGTCTCTTTAGCTGGTGAAGGCTGTCTGACGAGATCAGGTTCGAATTGTTGGATCCATGCAGCTGATGTAGCGGGAGCTGCTTTTGGGGTTGAAAGTCGATCTTCTACCTGCTGAAGCTCCTTCGCCTTCAATACCGGCTTCACAGGCGATCTGGATTTGGACTTCGTTCTGGATTTCAGACTTGTGTCATCGCGATCGCGCTCGTTATTTAAACCATCTTCAGGAAGCTCGTTTTCCAATATCGGCGGCAGCGATCGGCTTTTGGAAGATTCTCGACTCAATACCGCCTTCTTTGCCCTAGAAGGGATCTGAAATGTAGGTTTCGAGCCATTCTTCTGAAGGACATTGGACGTTGAATGGCCGATCGACTGAGATGAACCTGACGGGGAGAAAGGCAGATACGATCTCTTTTCTTCCTGCGACATCCTCGGTATTTCCACTATCACTTCGCTCCTTGTTCTATGAAGCGGCAATCTGCCTCTACCTCCTGATTTGGTAGGTCGTACAACGCTAGATGTAGATGAGGGGGGTTTTGCGGTCTGAGATAGCTTTGAAGCACCTGCTCGTGTAGGCCTTTGCGAGGTCGGAATGGGAGGATCGATGGGAACGATATCGTCTTCTTGTTCTTCTTCATCGACGCGAGAGACTGCCTTTCCTTTTCCCTTCCCCTTTTCATTGTCGTTCCTATTCTGAACCTTCCCTGTTCTACCTCTTCCTCGCTTTGGAGAAGGGGGCGAAGGGAAAACCTCAATCTCGTCATCCGTCAAGATATCCGCCCTTTTGCTTGCTCGTTGAATTTCCACCGCTTCCAACCTATCGTTTCTCCTGGCGACTTTCTGCGAACGCGTTCCTCTGTAATTGGGGTGCAGATACCCTGTTAGAGGGTAAGAGATGAATTCTTCGTCTGGATCCGTATCTGAACATTCGCTTTTGTGTTTTCTCTTGCTTTTCCCTTGAGTACGAGTCGTCCCGCGTTTTCGAGGACTCCGAGTCTCTGCAACTTCTTCCTCCTCCTCAAAATTTTCATTTTCGTCTTCGTCCTCGGGATCATAGACCGTCTGCTTGAGAGCTCGTCTCTGCGTCATAGTCAGATTGTCGATGTTCGGCTTGGGATCTCTCATCTTGACATGATCTAAACCCTCTGAGCCTTCACTATCGGAAGGATCGAAGAGGGGCTTGGTGTTTCGGGTACTTCGAGCTCGGGATGGTCCGGCGTCAGCATCTCGGGAGGAAAAATGCGAGAAGAGGGTGGTTTGCCTTGATTTAGGTGGCATGGTGAGACTGCTCGTCAGAGTTCAAGTCAGCTTTCCGAAATGATGTGGAACCCGAGGGAAGGTTGAAGCTGAATGCCTACAGTTCCAAGTCACGAAATCATCCGAGTCTCCTAAGGTAGAGTGGTTATCTCATCAAGGCAGCTTTGCTAAATCACGAGAAGCAAGGAAGAAGTGATCACCGGTTGACTGGATCTACATGGGCAGAGCTCATGTTTACAACGCGTCACTCCACGTGGATTTGATCCCGATTCCCTTCGAACATTGAATGTTGGGTGTGTCTGCTTGGCTTCGTTGTTTTCATCAGTAAGATCACCATTTATTCGCTTTCACGGTATGCATCAAGCAGTGCACGATCATCAGCTGCAGCATGACAACTTCGACGAGGCCTTGTGAGTGTGCCTCTCAGAAGTGACGTTTCGCTGAGAGGACGAGGGCTGACGTCTGATGCTGAATGGCGGATATAGTCCCGAGGGATGGTCGATTGATATCGTTGATACTCGCTTCCAAGGGTATTCAAGATACAGATGAACGAGTGATCCATCAATTGCTCGATTTCGCACATCGTGGGTCGACATGAAACATCACTTATAGTCATGTCTCTTCCCGAATTGACATTGCGAGAATCCCTTGTTCTTCTTGTCTTTAGTCACCTATCCACTCATCCACTCTGCTTCGATTGAAATTACTTGTGACATAGCTAATACCGAATCCGTCTTTCTGATCGAACAGGATACACAGCCGACGTCCTGACTTCCGCCCAATCCTTAGCGGACCACGCCTCGAGGTCCGGACCGAGCTCAAATAAGATCGAGAAAGAGGATGTCGAGCTGGCGATACAGCTGAGAAAGCGATACGAGTTCTTCGAAGCTCCCCCAAGGGATGTGAGTGGGAGTTTTCAGTCTCACCTCCGGGTCCACATGCCTTATCTGCATGCTATATTCTCCATTTTAGAAATCGAACTTGCTGTGCAGGCCAGGACGATGTGCGAGAGAAATAGCATCCGTGCTGATGATCCGTTCATGAATACGAACCAGTACCTAGCTACTTTGGCACACGAACTGAACTCTCAACCCCTCCCCATCCTACCCGAATCGTTCGACTTGATCAAGCTCCCTCCTGCGCACCAACGACTCGGAGAAATCAATTTCGATATTATCCCCGAGGCCAATTACGTCTATTCCGAGGGAGAAGGGAACGAGGAGGCAGAAGATGAGAATTCAAGTGAAGAGGAATTGGAAGATGCAGATGGTGAGGGCGAGGTGGACGAACATGGCAATGGAAACGGAGGCAATCAAGTGGATGGTGCTAATGGTGCGAAAGATGAAGAGGACGAGGATGAGGGGATGGATGAAGATATGGAAGAAGTCGGGTTGGATCAGCCGGAGCGGCAGCCGGATCTGCAGCCTTCGAGGCAAGATAGAGAGGTGGATGAAGATTATGATATATAGCCTCGGACCCCGGCCTTCTCTCATGTCAGCTTTGGCTCGATGCCATCAAGGAAGGAGTGGAAGAGTGGAAGACATTTTGAATATCTAAGATGTGTTAGGGCGTCTGCCCAAGATCAATATTGTATGAAAACAGTAAGAGTGTGTCTAAACCACGCAAGCATGGATGCAATGCATATGTATAGTATGACTAAGAATGTGAACAGGCGATCTATGCCATTATATATGTTACAGTTCACAATCTAAAAGGACCGGTCTCATTATTTTGACGCTGAACTAGCAATCCTGATGCCTGCACTCAGGCAGACGGCTTGTTACCAGCCGAGAGACTATTGATCGACCCACCAGATAATCTACTATGAGTCGACAATGCATCTTGCTGGGCATGTGCCAATTCCGCATATCTGCGACAGGTATGGTAGTATGGTACTCGTATCGTCAGCTTTGTACCAAGTTTATTATATGATAGCTGACAGCCGAAATCGGGCTATAGACGTACAGCATTTTATACCGCACAAGCTCATTTTCCGTTTCTTCCTTCTCGATCTTACTCATTACCAGCTGTCGGACAAGATCCACGTGCTCTTGGTTCCTATACCCAGTCAAACTCTCATGTCAGCTTCACATGTCCCTTACCGGCATAGGTTCCAAAACAGTCAAGGGCGAGGCAAGAATCAGACAAGAGCGGAACACTTACATGGTCGCCAGACTAGCTTCAAGTTGTTTCCTGTATGTAATTCATCGTAAATCAGTCATCATTAAGATGGCTACATCCGAGCGACGACGAATGAAATGGCCAACAGTGTACCGAACTCAACTCACACTTGAGCACTCAGATTCCTATTCGCATTTCGCAGCGTATCCACCTCCAAGGCATGTCGATTCTGGCTCTTCTGCTGTTCTTCCCATTCCGAAGCGTACGAATCCAGCATGAAGGGGGTTCTTTGCGGGTTTGAAGCGACTCAGTCAGCGAGCCTGTTACTCACCCTAAGATGACTTGATTTTGCAGTCCACAATCCAGAAGGGAAAGATAGGGGGCGAGGCAGGAACGGATACCACATGACTCACATTCTGATCTCATACGCGTCTCTGACGAAATCATTCGCTCTCCATTCTTCTTCCTCTTCTCCCCGGATACTTCCATTCTCACTTCCAGAAATAGGATCCGGTACTCGATAGACCTCAAATAAGTCAGATTGAAGGAAGTTCAATATCTGTTCGAATTCCAACTCCAACAACCTATTCTCCGATTTCTTCAATAAGGCTAAAGAGAATCGAAAGATCGCTTCTATCCCTTCCGCAAAGACGATATCCAACACTCTGTATACTAATGATAACGGGAATCTAAATCGAGATCAAAGGATATGGATCGATCAGTTTGATTCGTCTGCACGACATAGGAAGAAAGGAGAGAAAAGAAACACTCACCGATAGCTGAAAAGAGTCATGAACCACTGAGCAGCATAGATACTGCTTTTCACTCCCTGTCTCACCAGATGCGTGTGCAATAACGGTAAGATCTCTTCTACGAGGCGATCGAATTGGAATAAACGTAATTGTAACCCGCGCATCTCGGCTGTGAAGTGCGATCTGAGATTATACGAGTCCATCAGGCGAACGAGTACGCAGAAAGCTTCTTCGTCTGGCATCTAAAGGTCTCAGCCAGGTCAGCTGAAGTGCAAAAGCGCAGTCCCCACTTAGACGATATCTGGCTACGGTACCATCGACTACGCAGCGACAAGGCAATACCGTTGCCGAAGGTGCACTCACATTGAGAAGTAGAGCAGCCACTATAAAAGCCAGTCCCTGCGTATAACCCACTTCAGGATCGTATCTAAGCCACAGAAACCAAAGGTGATATATTAGCCCTTCGCATTGGACACCAGAAGACCCGCTTGCACCCACAGACTATAGGCCTTTACGACCATGAACAGCCCCTCTTGCCCTATCCCAGCATTATCCTGGAAATACTTATGGTTGGGAAACGTCCTGTTCAAATCCTTCTTGATCGCCTTCTCGTGCGTCGACGGGATCTTCAACAAGGCTTTATACGTTTCCTCCAATGGCGCGGACTTCGACGATGACATCAACTGCCATATCGCCCCCCTATAATCAATATTACCATTGTCAGCTAAGTCATTTACCCTTTACAAGTACACGATCTCGTGCGGAGTGACAGTGTGACAGGATGAAGCCGAATCTCTAAATGGGGATCTGGGACATACCTGATGACGGGCGGTATACCCATTTGTATCGCCTTACTCAGATCTTTCGGTCGTTCCCTAGCGACATTCTCGAAATCCTGGACTACCGATCCCCAGAAATTCCAATCGACCGTCTCTTCACTTTCCCCACTATCGTCTTCCAAAGGAATATCACCCAGTTCTGACTCTGTGAGAGTAAGCGCCTTTGATTCTCTTTCGCGTCGCATCTCCCGTGCAGCAGATTCCATCTCTCCTCTGACTCTTTCAAATCCTTCTCTGATAGCTTGTCCGCCTCCTAGTTGTGCTGATATACGCCTATCCCTCGAGGCCGTCGACGAGTCGACTCGATGGATGATGAATGACGTCCCTTCAGATGGGTTCCTCTCTAGCGCTGCCGGCCTAGTCGGAGTCTGCTCATTCACAGCTTCAGCATTTGTCGGTACACCACTTCCGCTTCTGCTGGGTCCTGAGTTGGAATTAGAGTTTGTCGAGGTTGATCTGGATGTCAGAAAGCTGGTCATGGTGGATTTCCAGCCTCCGGCTTGTGAGCTTGCCGATCCTGATCTGGACGGTTGTTGAGAAGCGCCGAGAATCTCTCCCGAAGGCTCAGACACTATTTTCGTACTATTATCGTTGTTTGCTGCTGATGATGGAGATGCAGAGGAGGAAGAGGGGAAGCCGAAGTTTAGACCTGAGCCGAAGAACGAAGTCTTCCCTGCTGGAGCTTCTTTAGGTGGAGGCGTGTATACCTCTTTAGGCTGAGAGAATGACCGTTCAGAAAGGATTGGTGAGCTAGTCAGGGACGCGGATGTCTGATTTGGAGCTTGGAGATTTGGCGATGTTGAATGCGTCCGTTGAGCTGAAGTTGGTGTGAGAGCTAACTCCTCGTGCTCATGAAGGGGATCATTCGATAATGGGACTTCGGAGAATTTGTCGATGTTTCCTGCTGTTGGAGAAGGTGTATTTATAGGTGATGGGATTTTCAGGTCGTTCTTGATAAAAGGCGAGTCGAGCTTTACGTCGGGAGAGCGTATAGTTGATCTGCCTTTGCCTTTACTTGATGACAGTGAAGGGGATGTTGAGCTAGATAAGGATAATGAGGGTGATTTGGTAGGGGAAGGAGTGATTGATCGATTTGACGTCGAGCTAAATGATGGGGATCTGTTAGAAAGGGAGGGTGATGGTGACGATGTGGGCTTCTTGATTGGACTAGTAGATCTGTTGTTCGTATTCACGTTGACTGGTATCGACCTGAAACTTGATGAGCTGGGCGAAGTGCTTTTGTTCTCGAACATAGCTGCAGCAGCTTTGACTTTACTAGCACTCGCACCGGCACGAGCATTCGCGTTGGCTTTACCTGCTTTCTTGGGCTTCACGGGTGTCAGGTCATTGCGTTTCTGTCTCGTTGATGGTAATTCTGATGGAGAAGATGATAGGTTGAACGATGATGCGGAAGGAGTTACGACATCGTCCAAGATTGAGGATTGATCCTCTAATTTTAATTCTTGTGCCGCATGTACTTGAGGTGAAATAGGATCTGGTAGACGCGGTGAGGATAAGGATGACTGCGTGCTCAAAGGCGTGCCGTGAGGAGAAGACGAGGACATTATACCGAGCAGCACATCAACGAGACTCCATGCTATTCAGTGCAACGATATGCTTTATTTGTATTGTCTTAGTTGAGCTGCTTCACCAAGAAATCCAATCACACCAACCCCGACCGATCTTACCCCGCGTTCTTAGCGCTTAAGCTTGCTTTACCCCGCACCTCATCTTGCACCACCACGTGGAAAACACATTCACATAACAGAATTTTCAAAATCACCGACGTCTTTGTGCACACCGAGTGTATTTTCGACCTTCTATCTTACCAGCTTCGACGAAACTCAAGTCGAGCTTCGGCATACCACAAGATGGCCTCCGCAAAGGCTTCTTCATCGGCTCCTCCAATGGTGAAATCCGATAAGAAGGTGAAAATAAAGTTGGATCCCAATTCCAATTCCACATCCACTTCAACCTCGAAATCTAAAACTGGTGCCAAAGACAAAAGTAAAGCCAAACCTCCTCAAGCTATCTCCCCGGAAGAAGTACCTTCAGATATCGATTCCGAAAAAGACGAAGATGCTGCTCCCGCTGCTGGATCGTCTTCGTCTTTGTCGTCATCTTCGAGCGAAGTAGACAGCGATGAAAACCTGGAAGATATCACTCCTAGAAGGAGTACCAAGACCAATGATAGATCTGCTGCCCAAGAAAAGAGAGGAAAGAGCTTGAAGTGAGTATCAGTCTCGAATGACATCCAACTCCCCTAAAAAGCAATCTGATCACGGCAGGCGAAGCTAACGAGGCTATTTTTGCCTGTTCTTGTTGAGCAGGAAATACGAGCCTCCGATAGGCATGAGCGAGCTCAGAGTCTCATCAGCATTCACGTCGTCGCCTTTCGAATGGGATGCTTTGGCTAGTAAACCCGGCGTAGAACTGTGGGCTATCAGAGTCCCAAGAGATGTACGTGGACTCGCGTCTCTCCTATTTACCTCATAGCATTTGTGTCTCCTGCATGAGTGGATGTCGGGTAAGACACCGTTGAAATTCTCGAAGCTGACGAGCGAGCGCATCCATTTTTGCGTTCCCAGCTCAAACCATCCCGTTTATCGAGCTTACAACTCCAAATCCCCAAATCGACCTCAGCCTCATCATCGTCTTCTGTGACCGGATCACTCAAAACCAAATCGACCACATATACGCTCTCAACAGCCGGAACATCCGTACATACTCGAGCAGTAGTCGATCAAGAGGGACGCCAACCCACTGCCGGACCAGGAGCCGTCGATTCTCTGAGGATGGACGTCGACGGACAAGACGTTCATAGCGAGATGAAGGTGGAAGGTGGAGAAGAGATGGACGGTCTAAGATTGTTAGTGCCTAAAATCAAGGCAGGGGGAAAATTGTATGCTGGTGAGTTGTGTGCTTCGACTTCGCCTTCGTTCATCTAGTCATCGAGCTCAATCGGACTGGATCCGACGCGAAACTGGAGACATATTATACATGGACCTTGAGATGAAAACAAGCTGATGCCCAACGATGACGACTTTCATTCATGTCCCTTAAGCTTCAAAATCAATAACCCGCAAACTCATCTTAACTCCCTCCCTCTCACCCTCACAAGCCGATCAACACGAAAACGAACACGAACACGAGGCAGATCTACCAGCTGTACCCTCTTTCCTTTCTGAGCCCAAGACATCATCAGCAATCACTCAAGATACTGAATTACCGCCTAAGCGAGCTCAGCCGTCGCATCTGCTCAAGTTCAGGAATCACGCTTATGGGTTCACGACTCCCGGTCCCGGTCCGCAAGCTGCAGCTGTCAAAGCTATGGAGGTTGATGATCACCCTGACATTGGCGCGAAGGGAGCGGAGGAGACTGAGACTCCGGACAAGAAGGAGAAGAAAGATAAAGAGAAGAAGAGGAAGAGCGAGAATAGAGATAAAGATAGTCCGAAGAAGAAGAGTAAGAAATCCAAGGACTGAACCTGACTAGCGAAGATTTAGCTAGGTCCGGGCTACGGCTCAGCCTCAAGGACCGTGGTTTTTACCTTGTCGCATAGGACCGACTCTCGCTTCACACGCTTCACGTCGATGTCGATGTGGCTGTCGATGAGGATAGCATAGTCCCGGTCACATACATAATGACACATGCATATTGATGTTATTGAAATTACGGCTATACCCATACCACAATATAATACAGAGATATGAACCACAAGAACCCAAGACACAAATACAAGATCAAATATGCGTCAAGCAAGGCTGGGTAAGAAAAGTGTGTGTGATTAAGCTAATGCCAAACTATCTTCGCCTCTAAACACGTTATAAACTCTCTTAGCCAGTGCCTAAACGTGATCATACCATTCAAATCGACACGTCAAATCAATCCACTCATCCACCATGATTGTCCTAAATGGAAGAAGGGAAAAGCAAAAGACTGACCTTATTGAGCTTCCTTCCGTTCGCCGTCCCATTTCTCAGAGTTTTGATCTACATTTCCCAAGGAACCGAATCCAAACATACATCAACATTTAGATCAAATTGAATCGAATCGAATCGACTGTAACAGCGGTTAGATCCTCTGGCATCACTCACCTCGCAATCGGCTAACATCCCTTCAGCTCTCTCGACCCCACCCCGCCTTTCAGCCCTTTCGAAGCTCTGCATCAAATCTTTAAACGTCGGATATTCACTGGCGATCCCCATCGATGCGCTGGGCGTTATACCCGTCACCTCTTGTAACATCAATTCGAATGTTTCTGTAGGATTCGACGCTTTTCGGATACCGTCCGAGGGACAGAAGTTTAAATGCGATTTCGAGATGAGTTTGTACTGCGTGAATCCACCATTCACTCGGGAATCAGTATGCCAGTATACCAACGCCACCCTTCCTTCACGGCGAATTGCCCAAGCCACACGTCTCTCCTATTGCTTGATGTTTGATGCTTGACAGAAGCACAGTTCGGTGGCATGGGAGAATGATGAAATCAGATGAAACCGCTCACAGGTCGGATAGCCACGTCTGCCGCGATGTTATACACCCAATCCTCGATATCTTCAGTCTTCTCCACTATCGAATGTACCAATCGTCAAGTCAAGTGCGTCAATCACTCTCCTCTCGCATACTCATATCTAGCTTCCATCACTCACCGTGAATCAGAAAACACCCTTGCTTGACTTGCAGTTCCACCAAAGCCATCTCAACCATCTCCTTGTCAGGTCTCGATTGTATCTGCGCGCCTTTACCTCTACTCTTACTCCCCTGGGTCTGGCTCGAAGTTGCGTTACCATTCAATCCGGCTCTCGCAGCAGCTGTGAACTCCTTATTCGCCAAACTCTTCGTCTTGCTATAATACTTATTCAGTCCTCTGATCATGACTATGACTTGATCTCCCTTTTTCAGGTTCAAAGTCAACTTGATATCGGATATCCAACTGGATAGATCTTCTTGCTCCTCCATCATCCCGTCTCCGATTCCAGCTACGGACGACGAGGCAGAAGTCAAAGTACTGGAGATCTTATCGACGATCTCTTCAGCCTCAACGATGACCAGGACGATCCCTTCCCAAACCCACATGGGTTCTTCAAGCGGTATAAACTGTTTTTTCCCCACATCCCAACGAGCTTTGAGATGCCGCCTGAATTTGATGACTCCGCAAATAGGGGATTCGTCCTCAGTTAAGAAATGAAGCTCAGAGTAATTGTCGGTGACACGTTTTCGGATTTCAGGGAGCGCGGCTGAGATAGGTGATTTAGGATGCGACAAGTCGGATGAGAGGTAAAGGTGGATCTCGCGGACTGTGTCGTTTTTGCTTACTCGAAGCTACGACATATCGTGGTCATGAGAAAATACCTTGACTGACTCCTTGAGCGGAACAGATTCCACTTACTCGATTGACTTCAGCCAGTTTCCTTTGATACGACTTTTCAGCTTCCTTCGCCGCCTGTAGATATATCAGTCCATCAGCCTCAGGTGTTCGGTGATATAATGACCTCCCCAAGATGTCGCTCACTTTAGCTGTATCTTTCTGGAATTGTTTCTCCGCCTTTTCTCTCGCTTTCAAAGCTTCTTTCTCCTCTTTACTCAATTTGTTCGCAGGCGGTATCTACAGATAACAAACTATGAGCTATCGTATGCCTCTAATGTCGAGTCTGAAACAGCAGCTTACCGATCCACCTTCATTTCCCTCTGTTGTCGCTCTCTGCCGCTTCTCCGAGGTTGCTGCACCATCGTTTGAGCTACTCTGACGTTTCTTAGGTTTTTTCTTAGCCTTATCCGGTATATCTTCATGCCCATCTTCAATCGAGTTGAGCTGAGTATCAATCGGAATCTCCAGACTCGAGAGTGAGTCGATCTATAATCACAAATGGATCAATATCAGCTCGTGCAAATACGATGTAACTTGAATGTTATCGATACGTTATAAGAATGAGCATCCACACAATGATCGGGACCGTACTTATGGAGGGGCCTAAAACATACCTTGGTCAAGATACTATCCTTCATTATACTATTCTCGAAATCCTCAAACTCCTTCATCAGAGCTTTCACCTCCATCAAATCCAACTCAAGATTGCCCGTAGTACCGACATCTGTCGCATTTACCGCATTGACCGCTTTTCGTTTACCCTTGCGATCTCTATCTGACTTGACGGCAGCTTTGATCGTATCTGTGGCTAGTCCAACATCGCTCATTACTCTCGAGCTCGATGAGTTGGTTGTAGCTGCCTTTGCGATTGTCGCAGTGTTGATACTAGTTGAGCCTGATGATAAGATCGTCAGAATTTCTTGATTCTCTACCCCAGCTATCGAGTTCGAGCGGATTTGCTCCTCTTCTTCGTCATCGTCTGAATCGATAAAGATAGGTATTTGTGTTTGTGCGGATCTTCGCTCGTTGCATCAATCAGCTCAGGCGTCCCCAGCTTGGTTCTCGTGACAAATGACAGGTTTTGTTACATACCTCGAAGGACCACTTGTCCTGGAATGAGATTTGATTTGCGCTTGAGTCTGTGTGATCCCGACAAAAGCAATTTCTTCATCGTCATCTGATATCTCCTCGGTATCGCTAATTACCACTATATCGCCTATTTTTATCCATCAATCGTTCAGCTCCAGCCATGTGCTCGTCCTTTGACGACTTACCAGGCATCCTGACCAGATTCCGTTCCAAGACATGAAGAGGAGAATTATGCTGCTTATTGTCGTCGAATTGTTGTCAGCCAGAAGATAGTAAGTTGAGTGATGCATCACAAGATCAAACGCGTCGATGCTCAAGACGGGCCTGAGGTGAGGTGGACAATAACAAAATGTTTGCGGTTGAACTTCGGATAAATACAAATAATGGTATCATTATCTGTCTTCATGATGACTACTTGCTGTCTCCCCCATTGCACGGACGGTACAGCTGTATGGCTGACTCGTGATTCATTAAAAGTTAAAAGATAGAGTATAGGGCCAGTAGATGACTACTTTGTGATATGGAAGCAATACATATTACATTTTCCTCTCGTTATTCTCCGCCTCCGCTATGAATACTATTGAACGTGTCATCTATCTTCCCGCCCCAGCCCAATATTACAAACGGGACCCCAGACGAAGAAAGAGTGAGATTAGTGATACTGAATAAATGGAAAGCCGACTACATGACGACACAACAAGAGTTTTGCTACAGAATTCGACATTATTAGCTGTGTTCCTCTTCCTGTCCAGGGCCAAAATGACAGCTGACTCACCTTCTTAGCTGTCTTGTAGAACATCTTACTCTGCGCAGAAAGCGCATTCGATCGCTCTACGAGATTATCCAACTTCTCCCCTCGTTCAAGGACACTCTCGATTGTTTTGTGCTGTCAACAGACAACAGACAACGTCAACGTCAATCAGCTTTGTGCATTTAGCTGGGTTGAGGGAGAGCGGAGGCTCACCAGAACAATCTTGGTCTCATCTAATTCCTTTTGCACCTTCATGATCGTATCGGCCTGTTTGGGATCTTGGTATTTGGATAGATATCCTGATAAGGTTCCTTCGAGTTTACCCTTCTGAGCAGGTGGTAGACCTCCGGCAGCAGCTTGGGAAGGGTTCCCGCCGAAGGCATTTGCCGAAGCTGATCCGAAAGATGGCGCTGCTGAGGCTGAAGGCAAGTTGTTGAGTAACGTGGTGTGTTCGTCGAGGAGTTTGGTCAATAAGGAGAATGCAGGTCGATAAGGGTATTCTAGGTCGGTTATCATTACAGCTATTACCCACCACCCACATCAGCTTATCGTGCGTTTGAAGTCTCGACCTCACATATAGCTGCCTGAAAGCCGGGTAAGATGAGGACACTCACCAGCCATACCTGGACTGTTCGCTTGTCGTCCGGACGTTCTGAAGACATGCGCTTTATAGTTGTTCTCCTCCACCGAGGAAGGTTGGTTCGCCGGTGTTCGCTCGGCAACGGTCTACAGTGATCACCATTTGCTCAGCCCATGTCACGCAATGACCCCAATTCAGGAGATGCTGAGGACGAAAAAGGGGAGGTAGACTTACTTTCGTGAAGAAAGTCATAAATTCTCCAACACTGCTTCGTTGGTAGAAGGAGAAACTGCTTAGATCCTGGGATGTTCCCAACAATGTAGCCTGTGCCGGAGTGGTGGGAGTGACCGAAAGCAGCGAGAGGGAGTAGACCTTCATTGTGGTTTTATTTCCGAGTAATGGCCAGTGATTGAGTGTTGTGGAAGTGGGAAATTCTGTGGGATATGGGATGACCTGTATTGAGAATGAATGAATGTGTAGATGAGTGTGGATGGCAAAACGAGGATTAGAAGTAACGTGGGATTAGGATCAGGATCATAAGCGTTGTAAGGGTAAGACTGCCGTCGTTGCGTCATACTATTAATTGCCTTCATTAATTACCCAATGGGGTAAATTCATTCACCACCACTCGCGACTAGACCGAGAATAGCAACATGAGCAACACCCACCCATAGCACCCATAACATCAACACTGAGGCCCCGTATCCCTCCTCATCCCACTCCCACTTCAATCCTCATTACTCTACACCTGACATATCAGCGCTACTTCTTGTGCACGCATACCTTGCATTGCATCTCTCGACCAACACTCAAGAAAAAGACTTGTCTTGTTCGAAGAAGCCTTACACATCGAAGCAAAGTGATTGCGGATAGACGTCATGTCGGAACTCTTGCCGGAGGATACATGGGTGAACAACTTCTTGCCCACACCACCCCGACCGTTACTCTCAGCATTGCAGCGCCGGCTGCACACCTCGACGACTCATGTCAACGCTTTGGCAGAGGTGTATAAGCAGCGAGCTCAGATCGAGGCTACCTATGCGGAAAGTCTGTCCAAGTTGGCTAAGACTGCCGAACAGGGCGGTCTGAGCGGGAAGAGTGGTAATGAATGGGAGAAAGCTAGCGGAGAAGGTAGATTATGGGATAGTGTAATCTCTGAGCTTTCCGAGGTGAGTGCTTCTTCGCGTTGTCCCATCAAACTATGAAGACGTATCTCCCACTGAAAATGGCTAATTTGATGGACATCATTTTAGACGTCTGCATCTCATTCGACACTCTCGGCGATGTTGCGAACGGACTTCGAGCAGCCTTTGAGAGACTTACCTTCCAAGGTCATAGCATGGAGGAGGATCGGAGAGCAGGATGCTTCACTGGACAGAACTTTGAAAGACTACGAAAAAGTTTCGGGTAAATTGGAGAAAGCACAACAGAAGGCAAAATCGTCGAAAGCCGATCAACTGCATTCCGAGCTGAATCAACTGACAGCTCAATTGGCCTCTCTGTCGCCTATGGTGTATACCACTTATCAAAGACTAGACGAAGAGCGGCTGAGGACGCTCAAGGAAGTCATCGTCAGGTGGGGGACCGTCAAAGGGGATATAGCCACCAGAGATGGGCAGAGGGCAGAAGGAATCATAGCCAATCTACTCTCATGGGAAACCAGCGAAGAGGTCCTAGGTGTGGGTAGAAAATTGGGTAACATCGGTGGTAATGGGAATGCGAATGGGTATACACCCAGGTTGAGTGCGCCGGACAGTGCTACTTCGACTCGTGAGTCACTCTTTCAGCTCGCCAGATGGCGAGCTAGATTGCCGCAAGCTGATATCAGACGACATAGCCGTGTCAAATCGAAGGATGTCGACGGTGACGTCGTCAAGCCAAGCGCAGGACTTCTCACCTCGACCTGCACCTAGGCAGAATGGCTCATCAGCAAGTTTCAACAAAGAACAAAGTGGTGGTGGATTGACGGGAGGCTTTAAATCCATGCTCGGAAGGAAGAAGACCTTGGCTGGTGTAGGCCGCACGAGAAGCGGTAGCAACGCTACGTCTACCAGAAGCGGACGAGACGAAACTCCAAGGGAGGCGCCTTTCGATCTTATGAGCGATGATGTACCTCGAATTCAAGGTTCGACCAGCTCCGTGAGTAGTGAGACATAGTAACATTGGACCGGTTGGAATTGCGTTGACATGTCGATGTGATTCATAGGCACCACCCGTCGACGAAGAAGGTTTCTCTGTTGCCCCTGCGGACAGACATAGAAGTCTATGGGAGGAACCCAACGAAGTTGTGCCCGCTCCATCGACAGCTCAAAGTCAGACACACTTCGGTACCACCTTCACCTCCTCTCCTTCTGCATCACAAGAAAACCTATCCTCGTCAGCTTCTTCCCAACATGCGCCACCCAAATTGAACCTCTCTCTGGCCCCAGCTCCAATCCAAGAAAGCGAGGAAGAGAGACAAGCAGCATTGCAGAAGATGCAGCAGACCCTGCAAATGCCTCCGTCTCAACCATCCAGAAGAAGCACGATTGCCCGAGGTAGAAGGGATGTCAGGAACACCATGTTCGCCGGTGGATTGTCTGAAGAACAGTCCTCAGGTCTGGGCGGATTAGCACTTGGGAAAGTATCGGAGCCTGAGGAGCGTCTGGCCGACTCGCCTACTTCAGCCGCCTCACCCACCAGCTTCACCAACGGAACTGGGAATGGTCTCGGAGACAGACCTGGTCAAGTAGCTAGACAGGTGTCAATGTCATCAGTCACGTCCAACAACCCGTTCGATAGCCCCTCACTCGGCGGTCCAACCTTGACCCAGCCGACTTTACCCTCGACATCGAGCGAAGCAGGTCTACGAGCGAATCTCAACGAGACAATCAACGTCATCATCAAGAACAAGGAAGTCACCAAGATCCAAATCACTGGTGAAATTCACTTGTCACTCCGACCGACCCGCTCGCAACCAACCACCGGTCCTATCCATATCCGCCTGACTTCCTTCGAGACGCTCGAGAAAATCGCTCCTAATCCAGCTTACTTGGCCCAAGTACCCGATAGACCAGGAGAATACTTCTTGAATTCGGAAGTCTTAGCTTCCGCTACCTCTTCATCAAAATCTACGTCGTCAGACAAGGGAGCTCTGTTATTCAAATATGTCGTTCATATCCAACCGGGTAAAGAAGGGTCCAGCGCTCCGTTGATGTTGGACCCTGCGTTCTTGTGTAAAGAAGGTGAAACTCGTATGATCTTGAATTACAGTCTCCAGTCTCAGTCTCAGCAAAACGCCTTGGAGGGACTGAACAACGTATCATTCGTGGCTATCTTCGGGAATGGTCCGGCAGTGAACAACGTACAAGCCAAACCTGCTGGAGGTGTCTGGTCCCCCTCCCAAAGGCGAATGACATGGAAGATGGATCAGCTCCCCATCGGTCAAGGTAAAATAATAGCGAAGTTCATCACGGATGCTACCACCGGAGAAAGTCTGACTCCGCAGAATGTACTGGTGACTTTCAACTCGGAGGGAGTGTTAGCTAGTGGACTGGGAATTGAGGTAGTCGATGGAGACATAGAGGGACATGACTGGAGGTTTGAGGAGATCAAGAAGGGTGTGATCAGTGGGAAATACTCGGCTGAAGCACATGTCAATCAGTCGTAGTCAGTCGAAACCAGAGTTGGGGTTGAAAAAAATGAATTTCTGTTGCGGACCTTGTGATTGTTGTGCAGAATAGTGTAGAAATGGGCCAGGGCAGAGGGGAAGAGACTGTGAGATGAGATAATATGTGGGATATATTCAGAAAAGCGGAGAATACGATTTCTATATCTTTGCTTTAACATACTTGATTCTATAGATCATCAATAATTCACAGACGATCGATATCACTGTTACTACCAAGACAACGCGACATTGAGCAACGAGTCAATAACACTCGATTCGGCGAATACGGGAACGAGAGAAACGCTCAACCGGGAATCCTAATCCATCTCATCAAGACACGATATCGTGTGTATCGACACAATGATGCCATGGTTCTTGTGGGTGAACACGACTTTGCATCGTTGTACATACTCACCGACCGAGAGATGTGTGTCTGCTCTCGAGTCGTGTCATCATTATATGATGGAAGAGTACTGTCTTGTGCATGGTATTGACGCTTCTTCCTCATTGTTCACGACTACTCTGACAAAACTCATTCGCTGATCGTGTTATCTGCCGTCACATATACATAAAGAGCTGATTCCTGTATACTTTAATTCAGCTTCTGCTTCATCTTTCCCCCTTCTTCGCCACCCATTCTCGATTTTCTATCTTTTATTTTGATCGACTTCTGTCTGACTACATCAATTGACCTGACATAGTAATAGCCCTGATGACTGACCTTAGCTCACCTACTAAAGAAACTCCAAAGCCGAATCCACACTCACACTCTCACTCTCACGCTCACTCTCACGCTCACCCTCGATATCCTCGGCCGCCCTCAGCTTCTCCATGGCGTCGAGCATTATCCCTCGTCGCTGTACCTTCTCTGCATCGGACTGCGTCCCCTTTCAGCCCAGGATCAGCAACAGGCTCAAAGGAAAATAAAGACACAAACACAGACAAAGACAAGCATCTTCGTGATTTCATGGATTCTGCACTATCTTCTCATCCCGATTCCGACCCTGCGCCTGCGCCTATGCCTACTTCCACGGCTGCTCTACCTCTACCTGAAACGATCAACCCCATCCCTTTCGCTTCTTTCCCTCCTCCCCCGCCTCCTAGGAACATGGAGCGCTCTTCAAGCCAACCTTTCAGTATCGGTACCAACACTTCAATGATCGCTCATTACCCGAACTCTTCTACGACTAGTTTGGATCATCTGAACCTGAACGATCCTGAAGGCGCAAACGATAGCAACGATAGCGAAAGCGACTACGAAATGTATCAGATGTCGATCGATTCGTCATTACCGATGACAGATGCGGATTTCATATCTGCTCGCGAAGCAGACTCGCAGGCTGCCTCACCTCAAACTGGGGGTACTCGGACTTCCTCGTCGGATTTCAAGGACAGTCATTCTCAAGCTCAGACACAAACTCAAGTCAAAAAGAGCGCCGAAAAAGGCAAAGAGAAGCAAAAAGAGAAAGAGGAAGGGAAAAGCAGAGTGCGAGAATGGTATAATGACTACTTCCACCGCGCCAATACTAGTACTCCAAGCCCAGATTCTACGGATGTTCCACCCCAGTCACCCGGATTGGCAAGTAGGTATGTACCTACTCCGCCACCTGTACCGCACAACAGTCTGGCGAATGAGAACGACATCGACATCAACATCGAGACTGACTCCAATCGCGGTACGGGTGTTGTTGGGAGCGACAATTCCACCAGGTCGACTGGATCAAACGAACCAGCTTGTTTCCCTACTATACCCCGCCGCAACGGAAATCAGCCTTCCACCGACCCGCCTGAAAGTACGAATAGCGAAACTCCATTGCCCCGTATTCGAGGTCCATCAATCGCCCCTTTTTTGCCTCTTCCTCCCTCACCACCGCCACTCTCACCTCGAATGCGGTCTCCCTCGCTGCCCTTTCCGCCTTTTTTACCGTTCCCTTATCTCCCTCGGACTGCTTCCCCTCTTCTGAACGGTCCCGGTCCCTTTTCCACAAGTTCACACTTGCCCCCGAGTCCCTCTTTTCCATGGTCCTTGCCGGGCCTAGTAGAGCCATCTACTCCAATCGGACCTTCAGGCCCAAATTCGATCCCTTTCACTGGTCCGCCTTCCCCTTCTCAGTACACATTTAATCCAGCCTTCCCACTTTCACCGATCTTCAGCCCGCCAATCTCACCTACCGTTTTCGGATCACCTCACGTCTTACCCGCATTTCCGCCGCGGCTCATCCCATGTATAAGCGCACGATCACAGGGTATGTTGTCGCCAGATACGTCCGCGAGCGGAACAGGTCCAGCCTCAACTGCAGCTACAGCTACGGCCTCAGCCTCAGCACCACCTGCGATACCACAAAACGTGCCTCATGTCATCTGGTTACCAATTCCACCAGGTATTGGTATCCCGCCACCGCCCATTCCCGGATTCTCTCATGCTCGACCGATCGGCATCCCCATCTCAATCACTCAGCCATCCAGTATAGACCAAGTCGCGGAACTGGCCCCTGCCAGTATTACGCCGCCCGAAAGACACGCTGCAGTCGCAAATCAAGCTCTCCCATTTTCAAGCGTTGGTCCGCTGCCAATGAATCCATTACCGCCTCTACCATCCGCAGATCCAAGAGCTGCGCGAGAAGAAGACGCTGCTGATCCAGATGAACCCTTCCCTCGACCACGATCAGTCGCAGCGTCTACTACTGCGCCAGTGCCTGCAGACCTCGATGCAGCCGATAGGGATCTGTTTGATTTCACTGTCCCCTACATACCGCCACCTCGGCCGCATGACAACGGAGCGCTTCGAGCCGCTTACGACCACGACCCTGAACGATCGGAACAGACTACCCATGCTGCAAGTATGGGAAGAGGAGCCTCTGCGTCTTCACCTCCGGGACATGTCAATACCATTACCGAAACCAGTACAAATAGCAAATCCAACTGGAAACACAAATTCAAGATGCCCGACATAAGTATCATCCATTCCGATCATAATCCTTCTACCAGTCGAAACTCTCGACGCTATTTCAAGAGAGGTTCCACATCCAATGTCGCCGTACCAGGATCAAGTGTGATGTCAGCTTCTCCATGTCCCTCTCCCGCCCTATGTCTATCGCCGACTTCGCCTCCCCCTCGATGTCTGTCTCCAACTTCTCCTTTCTCTGAGAGCGTGCATTCTGGTACTTCCGATACCACTATCTCTACTTCTACTACCACGAGCACGAGCACGAGCACAGCTGCCACTGTACGAAGATCCGGCTGGCAGCCCAAAACAAGCATCGTTTGGGACGAGATCCATAATGACCCTCAAGGCGACTTGATCTTGGCTCTCCCTCTTTCTCAAGGGGATGGGGATATGAGGTGGAGAATCCAGATTGACAGATTCAAGGCGGACAGGTAGGTGATTGATCGATCGCTAAACGGACTGATACTCGTAACATACCGACTTGGGCTGATGTCATGCCGGATATTATATACGTATGTATTTTGGCGATTTCCAGCGAATTACTCAAACATTTGTCGGCATCGCCAATCAAGAACAAACACCTCTCTCTAACACTTCCTCGACTCCCTTCCACCGCCACCGCCACTACCACTACAACTTCCTCAAAAGCTCCGGGAATGATCACAACATTCTTAAACACTTTGGTAATGCACGACGAGAGCTTCGTAGATCGCTTAATCCTTCCAGAGGATATCGAATCATTCTTGATCCTAAGTGATTACTTCATCACCCCACACATCTCTCGTAAAATAATCAGACACCTCGATACCTTCGGTACACCTCACGCTTGGCCCCTCTTCGTAATCGCTTCCAAGAGAGGCGATGTCGATCTGGGCAAGATATGTCTACGAAATATGGCTAGAGCCACTTGGTGTCCCCTCAACGATCTTTTTTGCGTCAATTCGGATGAAGTGAGGGATATCAAATCTGAATGGCTTTTAGAGTTGTTCAAGTCCCGCTTCAAAAGAGTGGGTCACGGGTTGTTTGAGGAAGTAGAGTGGAACAGAGTAGCCAAGGGGTTTGATCCTTCTGAACTGGGTTGAATTATATTATTTTATGATTGTGCGTCCGATTGTTTGGGTGAGTTGTCTGAGGTGGAAGACTTGCTTGTCTCTTTGTCATCAGGTTTAATGCGTTGTGAATTAACGTCCTGTACGAGTACTGCAGTTGAGTCTCCTGCTGTGTGCTGTATTCACTATTATCTATCGTATCCAAGTCATATCTACATGTCTATGCATACACACTATTGCGTTGTAACTACACATCGAGAGACAGAGATCGAAATCAGGTGGAGCTGGGAATGAACGAATCAACAGAGAAGGAGCACATCCATCTAATACAACAGATCCTTGACCATATATGGTCCATCTAAGAAATACCCTAATCGTCTATAATAATCCCTCGTACCTACACCCGAAATGACCGCGATCCGCCCACTCCCATGTTCTTCTCGCGCGATTCTTTCAGCCTCTTCCATGAGCAACGTCCCGATTCCTTGATGTTGGAATTTCTTCGGGTCCCGCGAATGGACAGGCGCGGCCGTACCGTATACGTGCTAAGGTCGAACCATAATCAGCCAAACCCACCAAATCGATCGAAGCAGGTAGGAAAGGACATTATGCTGAACAGGAACCTCGACTTACCAATTCTCTGACTAGACTACATCCTCCGTCCATACCTACCAACTCCTTTCGGAATGTGCCGTCCTCTGAACACTTCCTGAGACGTAACAGCCCAATCAAGATATCCTGTGCCGGATCTTCGTACGAGAGGAACGTCTCCCATCCTCCGTTCGCCGCGTAGTCTCTTCGTAACAATTCAAGATCTTGCGGCCTGATTCGATTATGTATTTCGTGCAGCTATACGTCGAAACATCAGTATGAGAAAACAGACAAAGCTGTGAATTTGGTTCGGAACGGAATGGTAAGAGAAACGCCACTTACACCGACCTCCCTATATCTCACATCTCTACATTCCGCACCGAAATCTTTCATTCTAGCCAAAGCCAGTTCTCTCAGATTTCCATTTTCCACACCGGACGATACCAAAGGCATGGGTATATCTCTTTGAACCCTATACACTCTCGTCCAAGGGGGTACCAAAGCCATAATTCTAGCCACGATATCCACCAGGGCATTTGGCGGGTAATTCTTGTATTTCCCCGTACGCCATAATTCGTACAAACCTGGAAAAACCAACATCCGAGTAAGCTCATGATGATCACCCGACCAAATCCTGGTAGCTCACCTGTACCTCGGATCACCAGCGTGGGGTATAATTTAAGACCATCCGATCTAAACGCGGGGTTTTCGAAAAATTCCTGGATCAATCACACATGTAGCTTAGCGAATGTACGAAACACTGGTAAGCGAAAATATCGATATCGGCTCACTTGGAACTGCCAAATATCTCGTTCAGTCCCACAATTGGGCAAATCAGGCATCATGTGCGCCACGATCTTGTATCCGGCATCTTTCGACATGTGGAAACTCTCTGAGACAGCTCGGACCGTATGTCCACGATTCGTATCTCTTGCAACATCCTCATACACGCTCTGAACACCGATTTCTAGCCTCGTGCATCCGTATCGCAACATCTGGGAGAGGTGGGGTTTCAAGCAGTAATCCGGTCGAGTCTCGATCGTTATTCCTACACATTTGATCTTTGATTGTTCGGAGAATTTCACAGCTTCATCGATGTCGTCCGTTACGTGACCGCTCAGTGCGTTGTGTAGGCCAGCTGCGAATTTGTGGCGATAGTCCTCGGGCATAGACATGAATGTTCCTCCCATTATGCTAGAGACGGAAGCGCAATCTGTCAGCAGAGGCCTATACCCCAGCCACAGGTGTATATGATCTAGAAAGGATATTACTCACATGATCTCAACCTTGTCTACACTATGACCCAAGTCCTTGAGCTGGTTGACCCTGCCTCGCGCTTGTTCATACGGATCATATCTCGCTCTGATCGCTCGCATGGAAGTGGGTTCGTAACCCGTATAAGACTGAGTCGAGTACTCGAAATCGGAGTCGGGTCCTCCGGGACAGTATCTGTCAATGGTGGTCGACCTCATCAGTCACTGTTCAACGGAATGATCGTGAACGAGAAGAAACGAGAAGTGACCACGAGCGGGAGTATGGAAACGTAGAATCGAAGAAATAAGGAAAGAGCATATCCGCGAAGGCAGAAGGAGGCGGATGGAAATGGGACAAGAGAGAAGATGAATAACCTGCCAGAAACCAACTCACACACAGATATTTCCAGTCATCGCGACATGAGGACATCGATGCGGCTTACACATGACAGCTACGACCGCCACCCCCGAGGCCGTTCTGACGGGTTTCGCCTTGAGCCATCCCCTCAATCTATCTTTCCATTCTTCCGGTACAGCAGCCAACACATCCGTCAGACGAGGGACAGCTCTCAAGCCGTATTTGCCCGCGTATTTCTGTCGGAGGGCGGTCAAGTTCGGTTGTTGGATCGGCTTGGACGAGGTCGAGGCGTCGTTATACGTCGCTATAAGGTCTCGGACGACTGCTGAGACGCATAGGAGATGTAATTCCGATTGCGATGTCGGAGGAGCTATCATCTTGGTGTGTTTCCCCTTGGGTCGATTGCGGTTGAAGATGAAGATGAAGATGAAGCGATGTCAGTACGAGTAGGTCAGATCCTTGACGCCAATTCAACTTTTCAACATGCCGTAGTAGGATGCATATGGTGGCGATCTGCGAACAGGGGATTAGTATTACTCACCCAGGCTGAGATCAATTAATGCCACGTCACATTTTAGAAAACCAAAGTAAAGTTGAGGAATTGTCATTCGCGCTAACCATATAGAAACAGGTAGATGTGATTAATCTCTTACTTCTCTTCTTCTTCTTCAACTATTTTTTTTCTACAGAACGCCCCTCATGATCCTCTCCCTACGAACACAACAGGGAGAGTTGAAAATCCTGAGCGTCTTTGAAACGTGGTGGTGGATCGATGATTCATAGGGTTCAACTTTGGCTCACCTGGAGTAAATACATCTCTTGTTCAGTCAGGAGGTTACGATGATTCGGCGAGTCACTATGACCCTTACATATAGATATTAGTTTAGATTTCCTTAGCAGACGGAAGTAAGATGCATGGAGATGATTTGTGAGGCTGCGGCGGAGGTGTGTCCTTATGACCATTATGCGACAGATTTAATCCCTTCATCGTAGTGAAAGTGTTCAACTTCGTCATCAATTGACCCTCCTTGTAGACGACAATCGCTCCGAGTGACTCGTCACCTGTCAAATAATTCTGACATATGCAAAAGTGTACAAAATGATATTCAATTGTATTTCAAGTATGCAGGGTATAACATTATCGAGACGAGACAACCTAGTCCTCATCAGACATCAACTCGGCCAATTCCCTCTCTTCTTCCTCCGTCAAACCAACCTCCTCCTTCTCCGGCTCCGGCTGAAAATCCAATACAGGCGGACTAAGCAAATCTGTGGTATATCAATCGTCAATAAAGGTCTCAGACTCTTGTACTTTTGCTGGATAGCAGGCGGATTCGCTTTGCTCACCTTGAACATTCCATCTCCGTAACGTACAGTCCAATCCACCACTAACGACATACCAACCCTTCTTCCCCTCTTCATCTCTATACCAAGCTTTGAGTACATTGACATCCCCACAATGACCCTGTATGATCCCTTTCAACTTGGCTGGTCCGCTTCCAGATCCTCCTACATCGGATAAAGGCTCAACGTCGTATATACGTATATCCTCATCCTCTGAGCCAGTGAGCAATAATGATTGGGACAAAGGGAATTCTTCGGGGATAGGTAAAATTGATCGCACGTAAGAAGGGTGAACGATCTTAGGTCTAGACGTGGACGATGATGAATTTGGGTGGAACGGATGGAAAATAGCTGATTTGTCTGATGAGACTGTTCCATCACACGTCTGTATCAGCTTCCACTATCACATGACGTCAAAACCCAAGTTGAGGGTAACAACTCAGAAAGGGGAAGATCAGGAGATGACATGATTCGCACTCACCACTCCAGAATCCCTCTTCGGTCAAGCTCAACTGATTCACACTCGTCTCGTGACCGGTCAAATCCTCTTTGAATACCAACTTGCCTTCTTGGACATTCCATCTTTTGATCAGACCTAACGAGTCTCCCGTATACACATCAATCCCTCCAGTTGGCTTTCCATTGATGTCTACTTCAAGCTTGTATATCGAACATTCTACAGGTCTAGTATGCTCCTTGATATTCTGTATACACCGCGGAGGTGCATCAGAGGTTGAAGTCGAGGAGGAAGAGGCTGAAGAGGAAGAAGATAGGGAGGAGAGATCCCATAATTTGACAGTCCGATCAGACGATGTCGACAGTAATACCGGTACAGGAAGTGGTAGGATTAATAATGATTTTAGGAAATCGACGTGGCCTTGGAGGGTATGAAGCAGCTCGCCGGACTTAGACGAATATGAACATAAGATGTTCGGTCAGCCAATCAAGTCCGATGGACACTTGCGTTTGACACCACTCACATCGGCATTCCAGATCTTGATACTCTTATCCCATGATCCAGTGACAAGAGCTACCCATTTCGTACCATCTGCGTCGCGCATATCGTGCAGCGCGATACTCGTTACTGGGCCATCGTGGCCTTTGTAAAGCCTGATCGTCTTGCCTGTCTAGCACAAACGAAGTAGAAGATCCAGGTCAGTCTCAGTCCGAGTACTTGTTCCCGTCTGGGAAGGAAGCAAAAAACGACAAGCATTCCTTGACTTCCTGGAGATTGAGGATGACGCTGGTCTTGGGCTCCTTCAGCTAATCTTGCGATGGAAGTGTGTGCATGTACGCATGTATGCTCGAATGCTGAATGCTTGAGTAGCGAACGCTTAGAGGAGTCCGACTCACTCTCAAATCCAATCGCCTAGCTTGAAACCCACTTTCCCCCGTCCATCCTTCTTGTCCCCTGATCACCAGATCCAGGACTTTACTACTAACATTTATCGGTTCTCCGACTTTCTCACTCGCCTTCAATTTCTTCTCTCTGTTCTTGGACTGATTCAATTGTTGAGTCGTCTGAAATAGGTGGCCTGGATCTGAGGATTGCATCGTTCCTTCCTTTTCCTGTCGTGTTGAGTCCGTGATTTGCCTTGTCTTATCAATCCCGTTCCCGTTGATTGTTACCGTTACCAAGTATAGCTAGCTGGATTCTTACTATGTTCGCCGTGCTCACGAGATCTATGGATGCATAACTCTGGCGAGTCAGGTGCAGATCAAGGAGGAATGGATATAGTCAGGACCAGTAAGTTCACCGTACCTACAATGTACGATGCCAGACGGAACCGAAATGGCTCCTGAGCGGTTGGCGGTTGACGGTTGACGGATGGCGGTCGACGCGCGGGGGTACCTCACTAACTTACCTACAGATATCAAAATCTAAGGTTCAGTCAGATCTTGTTTTCTCGTTATCTCCCGCTGAGATCTAGGTTCATCAATTACAAGTGTACCTGCTCAGGTCACTTGGCCGGTCATACGTCCATACACACACATGCCATCGTCTACATAGTAGTAAGCCTCTGAATGCTCATTGCTCATTGCGGAGCATCGTCGATCATCCTCACTCCACTGCAGCTGTAGATACCGTAGAAACAATAAGTAGAGACAGGCGCGTGTGAGAAATGCCTATATCCGCCCTCCATTTTACTCGTTTTTGTCTTTAGCGGTGAATACCGCCTCACTAATGCCCATGATCCCGAACTTTCAACCCCGGTTCAAGAATCTCGGGAATGCACGAGGTGTGAATCTGAAATCTGGAAAACAGGAAAAATGGAAAAATGCTTAATTTCGGCCTGTGAGGTAGACGCACGTACGTCCATACGTCCGTCGTCATCGCCAATGCTAGTACGACGCTCGTTACGTTCTTCTATGTTGCATAACGCTTGCATACCGCCTACCGCCGGCCGTATCTTTCAGATCTTCTTAACACCGCATGCTCCATATTTGACCGATGATGACGAATCTGCTTTGACTCCTGTACCTTCTCTCTATGGCCGAGACTAACGGAATTGTTCTTGCCAAGGTCAAAGATCATAACGTTTCTTTGGTAAGAGGGTAAGAGAAGGTGAAGAGTTCCAAGACTTCTCGATATTCGTCATTTTGACTGCCGTTACAATGTCAAGAGTTGACTTGAGAGATACCAAGACTTTTCGCAGGAATTTGTGCTGGATTTGAAAAACGACGAAAGCCGTCTAGAGACGACCAGCGAGATGCGGGACTGAGCACGGTTCTATCAAATGTGCCGATGAAGACGAACTGAGCATGCCACGATTCCCATATTCGACATCGCAGGGCATGAAGAGGAGAATATTCCTTTCCCCTACTTTTTGCTTGCATAATCATAACCATAATCGCTTGACAGGTGATTCCCACACTTTTGCGCCACTCACTGAGATGAATCGATGACCATAGTAGAAGTACGAGGTCAAGCCCAAGACTCGTAGAGATCCTCGTTTATTGTTTTTCCGCTTGAGTATGAGCATGTGGTCCTTCTCGAAACATGACGCGTCATCGAAGAATCACAAAACTCACCAATGAGCAACTCGCCATTACATTTACAATAGTACATTGAAATACAAGCCCACGCTCGACCTGGCAAGCAAGAGCAGGAAATTTGGGTCCGAATTGGCGGATCCGGGTTGTACGGATAATATCTCGAACGCTCCAACAGTCAGAGCGGTATCAACTTGCTCCACAGTGATTCGACCGTCTGTATCCAGTCAAGCAAAAACGATGATCTCCACTACCTGGACTATCACATGTGCTTGTAATTGACCTTGACCTTGAGCTTGAACCTCAGATACATCCACGAAACCAAGCTGCGAGTGGAGCAAGATGGACTGAAAAGTATAGACTGCTTAAAAAAAGTATAGCGCTGATACCGAACTCATTATTGCACCGACGATCTTTTTGGTATGGAATCTAAAGTTTAGTCCCAATCCGAGTCCGGTGATGAGTGGGTCTGATCGTCTTTAGACGTTATTTTGACCGGTAATGGTAAGGGTAATTAATTGCCGCACTACCATCACCCATGATCAAGCCAAGATCAGTCAAGAATGCATTGATCAACTGATCGATGATCTGTGCTTTGTGCTTTGTGCTTGAGTGATAATCAAGGACAAGGTACCCAGCCGAAAGGAGGGTATCAGGTTAGTTTCGTTTCACATATCCCATATCACACACAGATCACAGATCACAGATAACCGACCTGAATTCGTGTTGATCAGAAACATGAGATCAAGATCAAGATAATATCGTAACGTCTGCTTGATGCCGCACTCCTCTTACTTGACATACATGCACACGACTACTCCTGTCATTTTCCTGTTCACGACCGGCGATAGAGGGCATTTCAGTGATCGTTCAGCTGTTAGGTACAGTGTACATATAGATCATCCCGGAAGGAGGGTCGAGGGTCCATTCATCATCAAGCTATTTTAGCTTGAATCGATTACGATCAAAAATCAAGCCACTTGGGATAGATGGGATGTGCGTAGGTCACTCAAATATGCCTAACCATACCGTACCATACCGTACGTACTACCGCTAAAAATACTGCGACGGCTTTGCTCGGCCTATACTTTTGTCATTTCCGTTGCTTCTGTTGCTGCTTCTGCGTAGAAAGGGTTCAGTTGTTATTGGCTGTGCATGCATGCATGCATGCTATGATCCAGCCGCGCACACGAGCGGGATTTGCTGTTTCCTGGATATATTTTTCACTGCCCTTGGTGGGTTTCCTATATGATCGAGTTATACCAGGGAGTAACGTAAAGTCCGACCAGGATGCATCTATTCTTCTTTTCGGTGTTCGTCTTCATCTTTGGCTTTGCAGGCTGAGACAATCTCAGAAGGATGGAAAAATCAGAATACCCAGCTCAAGGTGAACATGAAGCTGACTTGGGACCTGGAAAAGGGAAAGAGGACGAACCCTTACGATAATTAATCAACCTCGTGTTCTAACTACCGCGGCGTCAAAAGGAAAAAGCGGTTACTTTGCTTTCAACAAGGCACAGTCGATTTCAGGGGGATTTAAGGAGGGACTTCCGGTTAGATCAGATAGACCCTTTTACATAATTGACTTCGGATAAAGAAACGATATTCACCGTAGCGACTAAACTACTAAACAATTGGAGCAATGGGTTTAGCGAGAAATGGTAATTGAAGGAAAGGGATATCCAAAGTCCCTTTTAAACCCTTAGCATCAACATCTAGGGTAACCTTTGTAACTTAGTGCCCAACCAAAACATTGTTAAATCCACTCAGGTCGGATCTCGGATACATAGCATTGGCCTAAGTGGTCTTACGACCATATGGCCATCAGTGGAGACGGATGACCGCCTGTTGCTCAGTAGTATAATACTATCAACCCCATCATCATATACCCCGTCCTATTCTTCTCCCTTTCGTTCACACAACCAGTCTTTGATCGACTCGGGTACCATCAACAACATCAACAACTATAATAGCATTGAAATATCCCTTTGTACTCCTTTCGCTTGACTATCGACCATTATGTCTTCTCACTCTTCGTCCCATTCATCCTTGCTCCAATTGAACCGACCCGAGTCCCTTCTCCCTCAACTCCCGACTTCGAACGAGGTAACTCAACAGCAAGCGCAGGCGCAATGGCTAGAACAACACGAGCACACTCAACAGAAGCTCTGCCTGTCGAAAGGTAGTTCCGGTAGTGACATTTGTGAGTGTCAGCGTCGATCAGATCAACCCACTTCGGCCGTTGTGACCACTTCTTCATTTGCCGTAAAAGACATTTGCGCTAGTTGCTCATTACGAGAATCCACCAATCGTATCGTGTTGTCTCCTTTTGCTGACTATAAATGCATGTTGTTAGGCCTACCAACCAGTCAACAAGATGGTTCAACACATCTTTCTACTTCTTCCCATTCTCGAGTGTCTTCCTCGCCATCTCGACCAAATAGGGTCCAACCTGTTGCGTCGTCTTCGAGCGGACTCAACTACCTCAACATGGAACCGGTTACTTCGCCTTCGATTGACTTTGCCGTTGCCGATGTTGCGTCGCCACTGTCAGATGCGTCCGACAATAAACAGATATGTGCCGATCTATTAGCCACTGCCCAAACGGGAGTGATTGGTGAAGTGATCGACAGGTCTAAATGGCAGGTGAGTAATTAGAGGACAATCGGTGAACACAGCAAAGAGAAGGGAGACTGACATGTTGCTTTTTACTTAGCCTGATGCCGACTCAGCATTATGCACCTACCCGTTATGCACGGCCAACTTTGCTCAACCAACCTACTTCTTCATTGGCCCACGTAGACATCACTGCCGGGCATGTGGCCAACTCTTCTGTTCATCACACTCTTCCCAGCGGGGTTCTTTGATCACCACCGATGTTGGGGGGAAACGAAGAGTCGTCAAAGAGAGAGTATGCGATCTGTGCTGTTTAAAGACGAATCCGGAGGACATCGAATTACCTAAATCCGCGCAACAATCGAGAAGGAACAGCTCGTGCACTGAATCAGCTTCGGATGATCATCACTCGGACTTAGTCACCCCTTACGATGAAGAGGGAAATACACTCTTGTCCGGCTCTGCCCTTCTTAGAGCCCAATCTCGCATTACTCTCAATACTACCGACCTGCATAAAGAAACTGAATTGGCACCCATAGAAGACTGGATGGATCGATCGGGAGTATTATCGTTGTACCCCTTAGCAGTCAGTTCCTCACACGCGAAATCTTCTGGATCAAGGAATCGATCGCATTCCCCCGCAGCGCCCTCCGCCGGACCGTTGTTCTCGCCTTCCATTTCGATGAGAAGGCAGGAGAAAGAGAAACAACTGGAACGACTTACCCTCAGACAAAGACGTATGGGAGGACAACAACAGTCTAATGCTGTCGACGAGTTCTGGTTACCCGGCAAATGGGGATACAAGCGGGAAGATTTCGATCCTACCTTCTTACCACCTGGCGAAGTCGCCGACCAAGACGAGGAGATCGAAAAGTACGTGGGAGGTATAGTGGAAGATGGGCCGATCAGATTCAGAACAGGCGTCAAGAGAGTGATCACTCCTCTGACTACTCCCAATGGTGGCCCTCGATACTAGACCTTACACCCCCTCATAGCATCTATCCGATCAGCATCTCATCGAATCACATGATACACGCAGCTTTCACGTCAATTGTTGTATTTTACTTTACCCATTCGTCTTTTCGCTCTCTCTGCCTTGAGGTGATTAATTCTGCTGTACACGCCTCTGCACGATAATCCAATATACCATTGGCTCGTTTGTTGCTATGCTATTCTGTATGTACTTCTGGTATCAACATGAATACGTATGATCCAATAATCATTCTGCATGCTGGAGCAATAAGGATTGCCTGGACTCGGAAATTTGACTGACAAGCCATTGGGATGTTTGTTTTGATTTTCCTCCACTGCTTATGACCAATCTCGTACGCGCAAGAAACTCAACATTTCGTTCCAAAACTGTTCACATTTCACCTATCATCGAAGTCATTTGGTTTATTTAGGAGATTTCCACTTCGATATGACGCGGTATACAGTGGACCACCAAGTGCAAAAGATATAGAACGCCCGATGCAAAACTCCTCTGGCGTGCGCGAGAACAATGGATGAAAGGGTGGATTTTGAAAGTTGAGGGATTGTTATACTCGCACTCGATCGTTCGAGTTAGCTCTGAGCTCTGGGACGATTGACTGGACAATATACTCCGAAAAAGAAGAAGCAAGAAGCAGTATCCTGATAAGATGCTTACGACTCGTTCTCCGCCTTTGACTCCAGAGCCGCCTCTCAGTCTGGAGAAGACACATCGTCTAGTGAGGGAGACCTTCGACCAAACATGGCGGGATTATTACGAGTGGAAGCCGCCCGTCACGCTTTCCATCATCAATGGAGAACTGGAAAGAGGGGCTCTGGCGATGGAGCAAGAGATAGTCGCGAACCATCAATCGATGGGCGAGGAACTTCGACGAATGGTTGAGCAGGAAGAAGGAGACAGGTCAGGGGCAGCCACTGGGCAAGAGGGTACGCAAGGTCATCATCAAGATCTAAGTCAGTCCGCCCAATTGCATCCGGATTGCTTCAGATCAGATCGGGTAGAACAGGAAGAGGGAGAGAGAGAGGATGAGACAAACCAATTCTTGGGATATCAAGGAGCAATAATCAGCAATACACCTAAATCCAGCAAATACTCATTGTACATCAAACCAGCTCCAACTCAGAAAAAAAGCGACGTTGGACCGAAGGCGGGCAGAAGCAGTAGCAATAGCAGCAAGACCCCTCAAATTCGAGGCAGACACTTTGCACCTGTGACAGCGGCAAAGCGACTAAATATGTTTCAAACGACTTCGCCCGCATCGATGACCCCAAAAGAAGGGCGGTACATCCTCGGTCCTACGCAGGACGTGAAAACGTTACCCCCGTACTGCTTCTGTATAGCTGGGGAAGCGAATGTCTACAAGGAGGACGAACGATCCATGCCGTTCATACCGATCTTTGAGAATCCGGAAGATTTCGATGAGGACAAGTATCATGAAAGTTTCGGTTGCAGGACATCATGGACTGGAACGTGGAGGGATCCGAATGGTGAGTCAGCGCAAGTACCATCAAGCTCGCTCTCATTCCAAGCCTGATGCTGAAAGTCAAGCCTGATTATGTTTTTCCTTCAACTTGGGTAATAGTCGATATTATACAAGTGGAAGCATTGGCGAGAATACGCGACAAATTCAGCGATCGAATCACGTCTGAAGAGATCGACAATACCAGGATACTGCCTTTGGAGGTGGCCCGAATCGAGAACCTTGATCTCTCGCGAGACTTGCCGCCCTTCCCCCTCGAACCATCACATACTGAGTCGGAGCAGGCTACTCCGTTGCGACCGTCAAAGAGGAAATGGAATCAGCCTCTAGCTGTCGATCAAGATAGTGCAGATGAGGAAGTAAACATGGATGACTATGGCGAGTTTTGGTGCGGAAGACCAGGTTGTACGATGTATGGATGCCCGAGGCATAGTGAGTTCGTCCGTACCAACAACCAAGGGCACACTCAAGACTATCCCACGGCCCTGCTCTAGATTGTTTTGCTAAACAGGCGCGTGTTAGGTGCTTTGGAAAACAATCACCTCTCGCTTCACTCTTCAAGCGCAAGGCAAAAACCGATCCACCTGTCTTACATCCCGCGCACCCGAGCCAGACTCCCCTCCAACCCTGACCCGTGCTCTGCGGAATGCTACAGTCTCGTCAGGCGCGACAGCCTGAGGGATCAAGCTGCGCAGGCCGCAATTTGGCCCGACGGAGAGATACAGTCCTTGGTCGAGATCATGGGGTCCGATCAACCGATGGAGGGAGACGATCTCTGTACGCTCAGGTTAATTACCAATGGGCGGACATGCCGAGAGGTCGTCGTCCAGATTCTTGCCCTCACACTGAAAGACCCAACTACCCCTGCGCCCACTCTCACGACGGATTTGACGTCCACTACGATTGCAGTCCCGGCTGCGACCGTTCTAACGGTCCCGCGGCTCAAGTTGAGAGTAACAACGGGCATACATACCGTCGGACCGACAGTGGCTCCGAATTACCAGGAGTGTAATCATCCTGGACCGTGTTCTACCGCGGATTGCTGGTGCTTTAAGGAAAATTGGATGTGCGGTAGGAATTGCGGTGTGAGTTATGATCATCATCATTCTCCCTGTCCTTTCGTCCAGGGTTCAGCAGGCGGACCGACCATGGGTGAATTGCTAATAGATGCATGATCATCTTTCATGCTGCGTAGTGCTCATGGGACTGCGAGAGACGGTTCAAGGGATGCCAGTGCTACAAGCTTACGAGTGCAGCGGAAGTGGCCAATGGCCATCGGCCTGGCAAAGCAGTCTGTCTGCCGGATAAATGTCCTTGTGCTAAAATGAGCAGGGAATGTGATCCGGAGTTATGTGGACCATGCGGTGCTGCGTAAGTATCGTCTCGTCTGCTGTTCCCAGCTCAATCTGCTCAGAATAGATGAGCACTAAAGCTGAGAGACATCGCTCAATGCAGGGAAGAGTTGCAAGATGCTAGAGAACACAAATATGATGCACTTTTAGCGGGGAGCGGGAAGGGAACACTGAGTATATGTGGAAATGTGGATCTGCAAAAAGCTATTTGGCCCGTAAGTCGGGACATCACACTGGCGCTTCATTCTGGCCGTTGACCACTTGCGTAGAAAATCATCGTTGGCATCAGCCCTGTCTCGGGATATGGTATCTTTGCTCAGGAGTATATCGAGAAGGAACGTATGATCGGTGGTGAGTGGATCCGTGGGCTATGTCTTCCGACGAATGAAGAGGACTGAGTGATCTCGGATTCGCAGAATACATAGGCGAGGTCATCTCGTCTGCTGAAGGATTAAGGCGAGAGTGAGTCGGCGGTGCATGATTGTTTCTCATCATCATTATCCAGGAACATGGAATGCGATGTTGACGACGTGTTGTTGATTCTACGGTCACACTTTGTATCACCAGTCAGATCAACGTGAGTTTCATCCTGTCTTTGTTCCACCCTTTTCCTGAGCCCGCGATTCTGAGATGCAAGTAGCACTCGTTGTATTCCTCTGTAGCGTATTTGCTTTCAGCAGCTAATCGCTCAGTCAATAAATCACCATGCACAGGACAAAATAGGTCGACAGTACATCTTTCGCCTGGGAGCCGACTCAGAGGTCGATGCTGGTTTCTACGGAAACCTGACAAGATATTTCAATAGCGCCAAAGGCAATGCGGTCAACATCGCTGCTCGAAGTGAGTTCATCCGCCAACCCCAGTACCACATACAAATGATTAGATGGTGTATTTGGTTGTGTGGATGAGCTGCTGAATCGGTGTGTCGATGTCATTGCGATTCTCTTCCTTCCCTTCCTTTCCTCCATCTTGCGTGCGCGCTCTTAGCCATTGTCGTGAACAATGAACCTAGAATCATCTTTCGAGCGAGTGCGTCCGCAGGTCTTTCCACTTTTCTCCAACTTGGCGTCCGCCCGCGAGAGCATCGGCCCTTTCGACTGGGAAGCCAGGTACTGACATGATTTCTGCGATCACCTATCTCTTCTTGGGACACTGACACTCGACAGCTCGCTCTATCAAGATTGGCGAAGAAATCCGATTCGATTACGGGTGAGTCCTAAGTTTCATTCAGTTCTGAGATCAACCCTCAAATCCCGGGTTCAGGGTTCGAGACTCGAGACTCGGGACTCGGAATTCCAAGTTTGGTCCCCATTGGATGCTCTGGCCATTGACTGACTGACTGACTGACTCGCGACTCGTATCTCATCATGTACACAGGGAAGATTTCGATGAGCATGCCATGGACAAGGCTACCGCTCAAAAGTCCAAGAAGAGATGAGATAATCGACTTTTGTCCTATGGCTTAGGGCTTATGGCAAACTACGCTATGCATCTGTGCATCCTTTGTGACCCACCAGCCAGATAAAATCACCGCTGCGCGAGAATGCACGAAACCAAAACCAACTGTTATGAATATGAATACATATGTGTATATATTGTGTACAACGAACGGCTGATCTCGGACAGCCAACTAATCAATCTCAATAGGTTCACTCTGACTACTATTCAAGCCGTTCATCATCCTAGCCTTCTTCGGACTGACTCTGACTTCAACCTCAACTTCAACTTCAACTCCGACCGGATCTTCATTTTGTACCTTTTTTTTCTTAGGTACGATCTTCTTCCCCTTGTATTCTTCCAAGGGCACCACCTCGTAATCCGGCTTAGCCATCAACTCTGCCCTCCGACTCTGGAAGATCGTCATATCGATCGTGTCCAGTGCTAAGAGCCTATGGATGTGTACTTTCTTCTCTTGACCATATCGTCTAATTCGACCGATCGCTTGAGTCTCTACCGCTCGGTAGTTTAACAAGGAGTTGGTGAATAACGGTCCGAGGAAGATGACGTGGTTGGCGATCGTCAAATTGGATCCGGCAGCACTGGCATCGTTGACTTTCAGTAAGAGCACACGGTCGTCGGTCGTATCGTCCGGATCCGACTGCTGGAATCTGTCCAACGTGTTCGCTCGACTTTTTACTGATCCACTAAGCGTCACATGCGAGATCTTGCCAGAAGTCAACGCTTCGGATACTTTGCCTGCCAAATCTTCCCATTGGAGGAAGACCAAAATGCGTTGATTCGTAGGGATGGAATGTATCAGGTCGACTAATTTCTGTAATTTGGCACCGAATCGTCCAGAAGATAATTCGCCTTCTATACCGAGCGATTTCACCTTGACGATATTCGTATGTCGAACAGCGGAATGACAGTCGGATCCTTTCACACAGCGCTGTTGGTCGGCCGAGCGAGTCATACATTCCAAGCATGACACATGTCCACAGCAGGACAAGACCGACATCTCTTTCTCTGGATGAGTAGATGGTTTGTGTCCGCATTCAGAAGCTTCTAACACCGCTCTTGCCTCTGATCCATTGCGTTGTAGCTTTCGAACAACTTCGAAGAACCGTAAAGACCTCACTCTGGCTACTAATTCTTTCGAGAGCTTTCGCAGAAGGTGCGATTGTTCCCGTAATTGCCATTTGACATCATCGACTTTTCCACCTTTCTCGACCTTGGCGGCCTTGCCGTTGACAGGATCAGAAGGGATGACTCCATTCTTGATTCCGCACTTGGCTAAGACCTTGATCAACCTTTCGGCCGCTTCGGAATCACCTTGATGTTTCGCAGGATCGCTCGAATCATCAACCCATTCCTTGAAGTGTTGCTTTTCAGTCGAAGGTCCGAATCCGCCCTTCTTCTTTATATAGCAATGTAATGCCACTGCTTCGTTGATAGATCGGTATAAATCTTCTTCACAGCCTATCAGCTGCTTGGATCTAGCTCCAGTGATGTGTTCGCAAGCTTCTTGAGCTGATTTGGCATCTCGCTTCTTGTCCGTCAGATCCAGGGTAAAGTGACAACATCGTTTGAGAAGAGCTTCTTCGGCTGTTTTGGAATCAACTAAAGCCTCTTCGAGTCGCGCATTTCGATCACCTTGAGTGACATTCTTGAACTTGGTTTCTCGCCGACTAGTACGAAAGACGAGATCAGTAAAGCCTGCCTGCAAATTCTCGTCACGTAGACTTACGCTTGCATCTCCAAAGCTTGCAGGTGGTGTTCCAGCTCAAGATATACCGCTCCCTCCGAAGCAGGCAGCTTGATCTCGTGAATATGTTCGACGGTCGGTATATCATCTATCTCGGCAATATTCTGTCTGACAAAGACATTCAAGAACTCTTGCGCCAGGTCATCTCGTCGTCTATGCCAAGCTTGTGAATGAATCTCTCTGAAAGCATGGAACTTTTCAGCTTGGGTTTGTTCTTTGGCCCTAGCTTTTTGAGCTTGTGCATTTCCTTCAGCATCGTCTGGCATACCAAGGTGAATACCCATGAAAGCCGCGATACTAAAAGCATAACGCAAATGAGCACTCCAATGTATACTCCGACCGGAGAAAAGGCTCACCTTCGAATAGCTGGGAAATCGCTGACGGGCGGTGTGCCCGATAAAACCCATTTATAGCAAGAGGAAAGTCGAAGTAGTGCAGCAAGAGATTTCTTGTCAAGATAGGTGAATTCATCCGCTATGACTCGACGGAACCTGTAGGGTTCTTCATTAGCTTTCGTCTTCTCGCCACTGCATGTGACCGGCTTACCTGAACATATGCATGACGGGGCAGGCTAATTTCTTATAGTTGTCGTGGACATTCGAGTTGCCGAAAGACTCCGTGCCTTTGGCATTTCTGAATGTAGGAACAGGTACAGCAGCTAATTCATCCTCGTCCTCCTGAAATGGATCCATCAGTATGCAGATCGGCAGAGGAGGAATGATTAAATTGAAAATCGAAGCTTACACTTTCTTCCTCGCCTTCAGAGGCTTCCCACTTCTCTATATCCTCCACGGTGGTCTTGTTACCCTTTTTCTTCGATGCCGAGGATACATCATCGTATTTATCTCTATAGGCTTTCCCCTTCATTCTCTTGCCGAACTCTGAGGTCTTATGCGCTTCTTTCTTCTTCTCAGATTCTTCTTTCAGCGATCTTTGACGGTCTTTCATCTGTTGTTGAAGTACCTCTGAACCGTCTTCTGCTAAAACTTGAACTTGATCCCTCAAAGTCGAATAGGCAGTCTCGAGTCGATCCGAGAAGAATCTTCCTCCTTGTTTATCGTTCAACCAATCCTCAGGTTGTGAACTGAGGTACTCGAATCTTTCCCAGTACCCATCCGCTTCGAATATCTCGGAGGCCATCACTATGATATCCGCCTTCGACAGATCTGAGATGGATTTTAATTGCAGGTCTCTCATATTTTGGATGACAATGATGTTGAACATCTTGCCTGTGAACCTTGTGATCTCGCTGGGCCATTGTTTACTCAGATGACCAGGTACAACGATCAAGGTAGCTTTCAAGTCGATCAATCCACGAGGTGCGGGATCTGGAGCAGGCAAGTTCTTCGATTCGGCGATGAGGGCAAGCGAAATGATGGTCTTTCCATATCCGACTTGGTCCGCTATGACCCCTCCTCTGATCATCACTGGTCTTTCAGCTTTTCCTTCTGCTCTCCATCCTAAAGAGGGAAGAGCAGCCTCGGAGATCTCTTCTTCGACGAATGTGTGCGTCTTACCCGTGGCGGCTTCCTGCTCTTTCATCCACCATAAGGATCGTAATTGCTCGACTCTTAGAGGTAGCTTGAAGCCTTCTGGTTGAGCATGTTCGGGATCCCGCTTGTTACTGGGTAAGATGAATACTCGAGGTGGTTCGGGCACGTCAGCGACCTGACCAGGTGTGAGTTTCCAGGAGAGCTTGATTTGCCCTTTGTTCGCGTTAACGGGCAAACGAGAAAGAGCCCGGTGAGCAAGAGAGACAATGTTGAGACCGATCCGGAACGATCCAATGTCCTTGTCAAGTCGTAGCTGCACGACGAAAGGAGCAGGTCGGTTCTTGAGGGCATGTTCGTAGCGGCCGGCTTCAAGCTTATCCTCGAATGCGATAATAGTGGCTTTCGTCTTTCCGCCGTTCTTGTTCAGCTTTCCAGCTTTCTTGATCCAGTGGATCTTAGGTGGTCGAGGGGCACATCTTTCGCAGGCGGAGCCTTCAGCCTACGATCACCAAAAATATATCAGCTGTTCGTCAAAATCATCGCTAAACGGAACGGTAACGAATAGCTCACATTGATATCAGCTAATGCCGTCCATTTACTCAGACCGTCAAGAGGTGGCAGACGTTCAGTGATCCAAGCGAGGTTTGAGAATGTAGCATTTCCCTGGTGGAGCAAGTCGATTTCACCCCATGTGTTGGGTCTCCACATGCTTTCCGAATGCGCAGGATCAATAGGAACCCGGCATGACAACAGCGCCGATGCGTGCGTACATCCTTCGTTGGTAAGGTTGACCGAGATGGAGCCAGCTGAAGGTGGAATGGCGAAGGTAGCGGTATCTCGTTTGATCGATTGCGAAGACTGATCCTGCGGAGCGACCACTATGGTATTTCCGCCCACCGCAGTCAAGTGAGCCTGCTCGCAGACTACCCAACCTCCTCGTATATCAAGTCGGACTTGCTGTTGGGCCTTTGAGCTTTCCCTCCATTTGGGTTCCAACACAGCCAGAACAGCTCTTTCCGTCCCATAATCTATTCTTTCGATGGAGGTCGAGAAGACATAAGAGTCATCATCCGATTCACCACACCTGGTGGGGTCCAAGAAGAAATACATCTGAGCCAATCCTTTATCGGCTGGCTCAGTGTCCTTTTTATGAAGTGATGACATCGCTTGTCCACATTTAGGTAAGAGCGTGTAGGTTCCTGATAGTTTCCGGTCAAGGGCCGCCTCGGCTTCTTGAGGAAGAACAAATTCGATTTGGGACCATCTTTGAGTTTTCTCCAAGCCAGCTTGAAGACCCAACGCAGCCTGCCAAGTCGGCACAAGCTTTCCTCTACCGTTAACTTCGACCTGGAATGATTGTCGGGATGGAACGCAAAGTTCCCATGGTCCACACAATACATCCTGACCTTTCGTATCGAATCGTAGCCTGGCGACAGGATGAAGGAGTAACGCTCGAAGTCTACTATTGTTATTTTCCGTTGGCGGGGCTTTGATGGTCAATCGCCATTCAGGTGTCTGGCCTTGCAAGAATAAGTCCAATGTTGCGTTGGGGGCTTCATATACGGCGGTCCAGGTGTATTGACGCTTGAGATACCTAAACCTGAATTCGGCATCGTTGACGCCTTCGATGACGGCTTGACTCCATAAATTCCAATCTTTCTCGTCGACGGTGCCTTTACCCAGTTCCTTCGCTTTTTGCCTGACTATCGATAAGGAAGATTGAGTAATTCCAGCAATCTTGACTCGCATGGGTAACAGCTCCTTGAATCGCTTTTCGAAATCGGTCGGTTCGACTCGAACATTCTGACATGGGACATAGTGGTGATCTGGTCTACCGCCACAAGCCTTACATGCCCTGTAACCACACGCTGAACACTCTTCAATTGGTGAGGCTGTTCCAGATTGACCTTCGCATTGACAATGTTTCGAAGACCTTTCGGCCAAGTCTAGGATTTCTTGCAAGTCGGCTTTAGCAACTTTGGCCAAATCAAGATCATGCTTTTCCAAGTTCTCCTCTCCCACAATCCGCTTAGACACCAAATCATCGTTGATAGCTGCTTCTTCTTCGATTTTGGCTGCGTCGGCTATAGCATTCTGTCCGGCAGATATCCGGTCCACAGCGATCTTGAGTGCGGCGAGCATCGAGGCGCCAACGACTGTGGTTGTCATGGCATTTCCTGCGAGATCGGCCAATTGATCTTCGTTCTCACTCGTCAACAGCAATTCTCGCACTGGTATACCTTGAAGAGCGAGGGCTTCTCGGCCTGTGACTGGTCCACCTCGAGTAGTCACCCAAGGAATCATATTGGGAGTGAGACAAGAAGCGAGAGCGGTTTTGGACGAGCCAGCTTGACGATCGACATTTTGACTGACATTCCAAATGCAAGCTTTGAAACCTGAATCTGTGCCTTCTTTAGCCATTCGCAAGGTCGAAATTTCGAGCAAGTCCAACACTCTTTCCGTTTGCGCAAGCAGCCAGTCGTTCCAAGTCCAGTCCAATCCTTTACATACTCCGGCTTCTTGCCACGAGGTCAGAGGCCGCAAGATACCCAAAGCTTCATCTTGTCTCGCTCGATGATGTCGAGATTCACATCTTCCCCAATCGGTCGCCTTTCGCTGGGTACCATCCTTCTGCTCCTTAGCCGAAGCGAGATCAAGTCTGGCCCGATGGATGTTGGGGTCATCGGTGTGAAGGAGGAAAGCTTCAAACGGAGAAGACCACGGTCGACGAAGGTCTTTGACCACGTTGGCCCACTTGTCGGCGAGATGGGAATTGTCATTCTTCTTGCAAGGCGTCGCGAAAAGGTAGACTCGAGTTCGGGTGTGAGGAATGTAAAACTCTTTCGTATCGAGCCTAAGATGATATCAGCTTGATATTCTGATAAGTCTATATCGAGCTTACCTAGTGAATTGTGCATCATAGTCAATCTGAGCGAAGTATCCAACGACCTTGTCCCAGGGTGCGTTGCACACGTTCTCTAGTATGACAATGGGCGGTTGATGCTTCTTGACCCATTGTAACATTCCCCTAAATGTCCTACCAGATTCACCGTTGGCATCGATATCCTGCTGCACGTTGTTCAAGTTGGAGTAATCGACGCAAGACGTTCCAGCGATGAGTATCTGCAGTTTTGGGCACGTCAGCTCGGTCACGGGATCGTAAACATCAGAAGTGCTCACATCGACGTTTCCGGGTACTTCCACCAAGGAACCATATGCTGTATGCGCCTTCTTCTTTCCCAGCTCGGTTACATCTCTAAATAGGACAGGGGGAGAAAAGTTCCGTTCGATATATGCTTGTTTGAAGGGCTCGATCTCGCAAGAGAAAACGTGGTCAAAGGACAGGGTGAGATCATGTTGGGCCTTGATAGCCTTGGCTATCATGTTGAGTGCAAGAAGAGGTGACTCGGTACCCCTAGATCCGGCTAGCATTAGCCGACCTAGTTTCGCACCAAGCCAAATCCAAAGAAATACAACAACTCACGAGCACATAGTAGCCACTCTCAATTTCCTGCCATTGAGTCTCTTCACAAGTTGGACTATATCCGGCATCTACACAATACCATCAGTCATTCGCCTCAGGCGCATCGCTGTGAGACTCACCCTGGACACCAGATGATCAAACATGATCTCAATGTCATTCATGGGGGGAAGATCCTCGCTCATAGCCTTGATAGCATTTCTGATATCCAGCTTCTGACCAAGGGGTTTCACACCGGTTTTATAGCCATTGCTGCAAGCACGTGAATATCAGCGATCATGCAACGCTTTGGGGATTGTCAAGGTGTATACAGTATGCTGAGTATGAAGAAACTTACAGATTGACAGGAGCCTTTTTGGGTGCTTTCACCTTGACATTCCAGCCACCGACCTTTCTCGACGTTGACTTCTTGACTTCTGTTCATGTCGCAATGTCGCAAACAATCAGCTTCTGCCCGATTGCGCCGATACCGCCGCACAACCTGTTGGACGGATGGATATAAGAGTTACGGAAATGAGGGCAACAGATTTCCTCACCCTCTTCTTCAGGCTCGTCTTCATCCTCTTCATCGGCAGCTTCGCTTTCAGCATCAGACTTGAAATCCCCATCATCATCATCGCTCGCAGCCTTATCGTGCCCATCCTCCTCCTCATCGTCCATGACGAAATCGCTTCCCGCATCATCGTCACTCGAGGACTGTCGTTCCTCTTCATCTTCGTCAGGCGTAGCTGCTTTCCGCCTCTTTGCAGGGGGTTCCTTGGCTTTAGCCATGTTCTTCTCCTTCCTCTTGGAAGCCATTTCCGTTTCCGTTTTCTTAGCGATAGATCGGCGTGGGGTCGATCTTGCTGAAGAAGCGTTATGCATCTTGAAGTCGGTATCGATATCAGACGAAGGATCTGGAGTGGGCACGATGTTTTCTTTATCCTTTGATGTGGAAGCTGAGGATTTAGTAGGTGTTTTCTTGTCCGGTATGGTGAAGAATCCTTTTATACCTAGCGCAGGATTAGGTTTTTTGTTATTCGGCGTTCTCTCTTTCTCCTGCGCTTTCTCTTTCTCTCGCACTTGCTTCTGAGATTTAGCATCGGTATGTTCACCTTGAGAATGGCTGCTATTTCCGTTGGTGTATGCATCGCGCCTTGTTGAAGATGAATCTGCTTGCTTTGCGGCGGACTTGACGTTTGATCGATCAGGAGTGGGCTTCGAGGTGTTCTTGGAAGGACGCGATGAAGCGGGCGAATCCGTCGCTTCGTTCAGCGAAGCTGCATTTCGGGTTATCTGCGATAGAGCCTCAGCACCCAATATGGATTCTGCTCCCGGTTTCGTGGGGTTCTTTTGGTAATATGCCAATACGGGCGGATCATCGTTTTCGAATTGGGATGCTTGGGTCCATGATCTGTCTTTCTTCGAATATCCAGTCCAGTGGATCAAGTATTCCAAGTTCTTCTTGCCCCGGAATTTGATGTAGCGCGAATCTACTATATATTCCACTTCGTACTCTTCGTCATCTAGCCCGTCATCGGTATCCGAAGACGGAGCTGAAACTGGACCTGAAGGGGGGTTTGCTTCCTGCTCAGATTCGGGAGTGACTGAAAGCTCAATCTGGAATTCGAAGGAGAAGTTCAAGTTCAAGTCAGCTTGTATGTAAAGTTGATAGATGACAAGTGGTCATAATCAAGCCACAACTCACTCGCTTCCTCTTCACCCCGTTCGCGGGAGCGGTCTTGAGTGGTCTGACAGAGTCCCCGTCAGCCTCACTGTCCACCGTGAGATCCACGTCTACGATCTTTCTGTGCGAAGCTGAGCGCCTGAGACTAGCTCGAGCCGGACTAGCTGATGGAGACGCGATGGCCATGGCGTCTATTGGACTGGGCAGAATTTGGTCAGACCACCTACTTGAATGTGGAGCTATGCTATTGATGAGAAGGCAGGAAGCATGTGAGGGGAATGACCAAAATGTGAGACAAGATAGAAGGTATGCAAGCTATCAGAATCGTTGAAGTTGAAAGACAGGTCTGCGTGATCAAGATAATGTTGAAAAGTCAAAAGTCAGGCATACGAGCGAGTAGCAATCTTTGTAATCGCGTCAACCGGTCACCCACCGCTCGGGGAGTCGCGTCGCATACACCGTGCAAAGTAATGTTCCGGATACAACCACGCGTACTCGTAATACCCCTGATTAGCCATTTCCTGATCCCTGATTATATTGGACATCCTCGTGACTAAGGAGAAACACCATTGAACCCAATTGAACGATGCATATAGTAACAGCAGTCAATTACAGGACACATGATGAACAGATACATAATCGATATATTGAAAGATCAAGTAGTATTTCATGCACGTCTCTCCCGGTAGGAGGTCTGGCTCTCGGCCTTGTTGAACCTCGCTATCCTCTTTGCATCTCATCCTCCACATCGCGCCTTGTCATCGGCATCTTCGTCTGCCATGAATGAATCCCTCGTTTTCCAACCAACCATAGACACATGCGATGCTATCACCAAGGCGCCTCAAATCGCCCATCATCGTTAGCTCCTCCTTTATCTTTCCCTCCCAACTCGCCTCCCATCTTTCGTTTCGTCTTCGACTTCCTTCCTCCTAGGGCTTTATACCCCTCTCTCGCTTGCGCCTTTCTTTCCGAGCTGCTCAAAGCTCCTCCATCCGAGTCATCTTGCGCCCATCTAGCCGCATTCCCGCTTCCCAGTCCCTTGTATGCGTGTCCGGTATTCGGCGTCGTATATCCCGAAGTATGTAAACTCGATATATCCACTCGACGGGGATCAATTTCAAGTTCAGCCGTTGGATCCGTTCGTTTGAAGGTTATTTTGAAGGTGTTTCGCCAGTCTTTCTTGGATTCGATCTTGGTCCATACAGGCGTGGACGAGTTGGGTAAGCTAGGTTGAGGTAAAGAAGATAATCTGGGTGTTTTATCGTATGGGTCGAAAAATTCTATCTCGTTATCTAATTTACGGGTCTTGCCTCCAGGAGAATCTGGTAAGAGCAGTTTAGGTAGTACCAATGCACGATTTTGGAGGAACCACACTGTACACGTGCCGTCCGAAAGTCAGCTTGTATACACCACAGCCTATGGTCAGCTACTTAAGGGAGACTCACCGTAATTCAGTGTTGATGATTTGTGCCATCTCTTGCACACTCGATCGCATCGCGCCAACGCCCGGACATCGAGCTGTATGAATATCCTCACGGCGATGTGTGTCGGTAATGTTTGTAACTACGTCAAAGTGACCACGAAGTCAGCCTTATCCCCTGATCAAGAAATTCGCCGCTCCCCTGAGAACAGCGCCGGTTGAGTATGTCCACCCCGTACTGAATGCGTGCACCATGCCATAGATCCATTGCACACGTGCTCAGTGACATGTACTATCGTACTATCGCCTTGCTACACGTGATCGCATCTCCCATGCGTTCTTCCACTCTTTCACCCAATCATCCATCCAAGCAAGGCACAGAAGAAGCAAAAGCACTTACAGGATCTCTCGTGTTCTTCCCTCCTAAAGCCCTAGGCAACCTCTGACCCAATTGCAACCCTAGCCCTCTTGCCCCAGCCGTCGGGGTGGACGGTCTCGTCCCTTTGCCCACTTGTACTAATTCCTCATCGTCCGTCTCTCCCTCGGCATCGGAGAAGGGTACAGGTGATCCGCCTCTGGACGAATCCAGCTCGTGCTCGTGGTAATTCGAGCCAGAGCCAGAGCCAGGGGATGAGGGTGGTTTCGGCGTGTGCGATTGTTGATGTACCTGTTGAGACACGTGCAGATTCTGTAATGCTGTATGGAGTAATGAAGAGGTCGACATCTTAGTCGATTGTGAGCTAATCACTAAGTACACCGTCGCCTCTGGTGATCTGTGCGAGAAGCTATTATCTAGGAGTTGTGATTTTTCGTCAGTTGGTGTTCAAGTGGTGTAATAATACCGTGCTTTGTATGCAATGTACAATTGTGTTATGATGGATATAAGTTATGTCAAGAAGAATAGAGGAAATCAGCGATGATGGGTCTGTTTGAGATGCTTTCGAGTTGTAAGATCTGTGCGCATGAGAAATTTAGGTTAAATGACTACAGTATCACCGGTTAGTTTGGTAAAAAGGCTCCGATGACATCATTGCGACTCTGCACGGTGAATGCCATGTGGCTCAATGCTTTCAATCAGGCAAACATGCATACACAATCAAGTCAGACTGGGGGAGTACCAACTAACAGGCATCACAAAGTCATATCAATCGTACATAGTACATACGTCTACTGAACTCCGCATCATCACTTATACCCATTCACAACCTGCGGCGAGTCATCCGCCTGCTAGGTCTCCAGCATGCATTCATTGAAGCACTATCAAATCACTCCGCTCCACCAAGCTTCATAAGCGCTTTCAGGCTCTTCGCTACTCCGAAGGAAGCACTCGCAATCTGTTGTCTAACAGTCTTCTCAAATCCACCACCTTGTGCCCCTTGTTGAGATGCGTTCTCCTGAGCTTCACTCAGTTTATTCGTATTACTGACCAAGTCTTTCAACAGTCCATCTCCTTCTCCTCTGAGAGAATTTGGCAGGGCATTCGTGGATACAGCCACGATCGACGACGCTATTGCTATGACCTCCGACAGGTGTTCGTTGAGAGCTGAAGGAGATGAATTTGTACGTATGGCCGCTAAGAGGTTCTGTATCGAGTTGACCAATGCCGAGGATTGGGCGTTCAAATATGGCTAATCACAAATCGAATCATCAGCATTAGAATTGACCATGAACCTTGTGGATGGCCGCTTGCTATCTTGTGCCATGGATATTACGCTCACCTTGAGATCTTCCCATTCTCTCGCATCGTCGACATCATTCCCTTGTTGCTCATCGTATTGGTCCTCATTGAATTCTTCGATTTTTTGGTCTTGCTCTCTCTTAAATCCTCCAGATCCAGCACCGCTACTCTGCGTTTGATTCGAGTTCAGACTCTCCCTTTCATTTGCTGAGGTAGGTCCGAAAGATCCAGATCTGGGTTCGACCAGGTGTCTGGAGCTCGGATTACCATTCGTGTCCGACATCATGGAAGACTTGCGTTCTAAGTCAAAGGAATCCGATCGGGCCACCGACGATGTAGACTGGAACGAATTTATGCGCAATGCTGCTGGGGCAGGTCGTTCAAGGGATGAAGATGGGGCTGTCGAGGGTGTGAGGCCTGAACCATTCAGGCGGTTCTCATTCGGCATTCCGCGCGAAGCGGGCCTATCGTTGGATGGTTGACGGACCAGAACCGGTGGATTTTGAGATTGATTACTTATTGGTGCTGGGGACGATCTGGCTTGTTCATTCAATCGATCGGAGCTTCCATATTCCCTATCCCAATTTCCATTCGCAGCCTTCGCATCCCGATTCACCATTTCCTTGATGCTCATCGAGCTTCTTCTCCTCGTCAACTCCCTGTTTTGGTTCGATCGTCTGATCTTCAGGAGCTTGATGATCTCAACTACGTTCGTACTAAGATGTCCCGCGGCCGCATCAAGCAAGGAAACAGGCGATAGTCCTGAAGCCATCGCATGATTCCTTGCAGCTTGCATCAAAGAGTTGAGCCTATTTGTCGATTCGTATTTCAACGATTCCAACCTGGAAACGTCCACATCGAGATTGGGTTGGGCTTCAAACGCTTTCACATCTTCCCCGATATCCGTGATAGCTTCAACGATAGCTTTCATTGCTGGAAGAACACCAGAAGGCTGGGATGATCGAGCAGCTTGTAACAGCCCATCGATGGCGTTTTGAAAAGCAGAAACACTGGTATCGGCGATGTTTCCGTCCGCGGATGCTGGGAGGTGATCATCTGTGAGGGGCTTTGAGACAAACATGGTGGATGTCGCTTTGAGGTTCCGCAATTCGATTCTAACAGCATCGAATTTTCGCTTGTACTCCTCTACTCTAGCTTCCATCTCGTTCATGCCCATTGCATCCTGCTCTCGTTCTTGCATGAGTTCGTCATTCCTCATTGAAAGAGCATTCAGCTCGTCTACAAGTGTGTGCAATTCCATCTTCATTTCGGAGACCGCTTGACGGGACTACGATATACTTTTGTGTAAGCGGCTCTCTTTCCGTATGCAGGCTGCGCGTTGACTCACCTCGGGACCCGATGAATTCCCTTCCATACTGGTCTTTTCCTCCTCCAACCGCCTATACTCGTCTTCTAACGAATCATACCTGTCTCTCCATTGAGCTATCTCCTCCTCGGCCGTACGTGAAGCTTGGTCTGCTCGTTGTTTGGCAGCTTCCACGGCGTCTTTCGCAAGATCCAATTCATGTTGCAGAGACCGCAAAGCAGATGCATGTGTCGCAGCTCGCTATTCCAGACAATCAGCCCCAAAACATCAACCTGAACCTTCAATGACTGTGCTCACCTCTTTCAACCCTCTGACTTCCTCCTCCCATTCCAGCCTTCTTTCCTTTTCTGACGCTTCCGCACGTCTAGCCTCATCCCGTTCCCGCTCAGCTGATACCACTTTCCTATCTAATCCTGCGATCCTGAACTCATATTCTGCCCGTAACTTTTGTTCCCGTTCTTCATCCCAGCCTGTTTGTGCAGCCAACATCTTGGACTTATTCGTCACATTCGATGAGAAGGACATTCGATCGTAGTAGACCCTATCATCCGCAGATGCAGGAGACATCAATTCATTGGGAGCTTGAGGTGTTTTAGATCTCTCCCTGTCATCGGTGTAAGATGCTCTACTATCCCTTCCAGCAGAACTTCGACTTGCAGGTCTGGACGATGATCGGCTCTGGCGCGGATCCATCATCTGACTGTCCCTGGCGTATGGAACTTCTATCTCTTCTTCCCTCAAGCGTGATTTGTTCGGGACGACCACGTCACTCGTAGTGCCCATAGGGTTCGCTTGTGGTCCCCTACTTGTTCCTTCATCCAGTATCTCGCGATCTTGATCTCTGGAGGGTCTCGAGCGATGGCTGCTCTGAGACATTCCTCGCGAGCCTTGACGCTGATGCTGCGAGCCAGAGGACACGAGACGTGCGTTCAGAGCGCCTGGTGGTGGTGTGGGATTGGTTCGATCACGAAGCGATTGAGAGGAAGAATTTTGGGAGTAAGGGGGTCGAGTGGGTCCAGGTGCAGGTGGTGGCTCGTCGTATTGGCGGTCCTGTTAATCAAGCCGGCTGTCAGGACTAGAGGAAGTAGGATAGGTTGCAAGCTAAACTCACTTGATCCTCGAATTCCGGATACCTCCTCTTCAGCTCATAGAACACGTCACTCGCTAGGTCCTTGAATCTGTTCTTGGGCAAGGTTGCAAGCTTCTGTCTAGCTTGATTACGCTTGGGGTGGAAATCCTCTCTGACGGGCAAGAAGGGGACTACACAAGATCGACCGTGAATGATCAGTATCTCTCCTGCGCGAAGGACGATACGAGAATCTGCTCACCATTCCCGTCTGGTTCTCCATTTTCCACGGAGGTGCGCCGCATCAACTCATCGTAGACGTCCGTTGACAGCTCTTGGAACTGCAGCTTGGTCAGACGTGTCAACTTCTCCCGTGCCGACGCTCTGGACGTCGGTGACTCTGCAATTATACAATTTCGCGCAATCAGTACTTCTTCAGATCAGACATATTATCATGAATGGCGTAGGCGTACCTTTCTCAATCCAAGACGCTAAAAATTCTTTCAGGGCTCTCCAATGTACTCTCGCCACCTCTCTGCTCTCCGCTTTCCTATCACCGCTAGCTCCGCCTCCCCCTCCACCTGGTGGTCTAAGACCACCGCTGCTTCCTCCAGTCATACTCCTCGAAGTCGTACCATTGACTCGCGCTTGAGGAGCGAACCCTGCTGACGAGGTGGATGGTTGTCGACTTGGTGCTCCGCCGCCAAAGGACGATTGGGCATACTGAGAATAGCCCACCGAAGAGGCTGTCGTTGGGGAAGAGGGGTAAGAGGGTTGACCAAATCGTGCAGCCATTGGTGATTATCGATGTTGCGTATGTCCTTGTAATATATGGATGTCAGTCTATTCACCTTTGTCCAGCTTTCTCCTGTGTGCTTGATCTCGTTTCAGGTCGTGTCGTACCGTGTCGTGTCGTTTCCTTCCTGAAGACCGGATTTACTGATCCATCTTCGTAGTCGTAGTAGTCGGTGTCGAGTATGAAGAATATCTGAGATGTTGATTGAATGCTTGTCTTGCGCGTCACCGTTATCTTTGATCTTGAGATCTGTTGGAGGTGGTCGTGAGAATGATTGAAATTGAAATTATCTAAGACTTTGAAAATGTGAAACCCAATGATACTCGTGTAGGCGCACGGTCCTCGCGGTAGTAGTGACAATTATGTACCCTTATTGTCTGTTCCTCAAAATTGACACTAGATCCCTGGGACAAGCGTTGAGGTCTGATCTTTACCGTAGTCGACGGCGATGACTACTGGTAGTGAAGATGACAGGCCGACTTCGCAGAGTGGTTGTGCAGTAAGATTGATACCTTTAAGTGTGTATGACGAGTAGATCAGAGAGAGAAGAAAGGGTTAACAGAGTAATGTTTTGAGTGCAGTGAGTGATTCGATTGTTTTTCGTTTGGTGGCGGTTTACACTAGTCACACGCGTTGGTTCACATGGATCACTAACTAGTACTCGCAGGGAAACGCGTACGAGTAAATCAAGTAATCGAGCTATCTCGACACGCTCTGATCACATCGCAAGCGTAGTAAAGGTCCTGTACTCTGCATAACATCTCGACTATCTTACTATCTACCTGTGCCTCAGAGACCGGTATATGTCCCAGCACTGCGTTGACCAAACGATCTGATCTACGCGGCGATGAAATAACTACACGTATTCTCGGCACCTCTCTGAGCGACAGGTAAGATGACACTCTGATGGTTCGACGCTGACATGATAGTACACAGTCTATACGCGCCGGCAGGTACACCTCCCTGGACATCGATGGTCGACAGTCCGTTGACTGAATATCCCATACACCAACATCAGCTCGCTCACATACTACTCACCAAGAATATCGCCTAGACTATTGAAACTTTACACTTTACTTACCATCACCAAGATCTAATCCCTTGAAGAAAGTGAAAGTGTTTGGATCAAGGACAGAGGTATCGTCGATCGCTTTCATCGGTTGTAAAGTCACATGTGCATGTCCGACGATTTGACTGCGATAACACCCGAAAATGGAGAACGAAATACAATGTCAGCTTTCGAAATCAAACCATACAATAGTGATTTGTGAGAGGATCAAAGAGACACTGACCCAGAACCATCGATTTGCTGGGGAGCAGCATAGTAATTCTTCTGAGCGTTGACGAAGGATCCTGCAATATGCTCAATATTAGCAGACGGCCAAGAAATAGCTCACAGCCAACTAGGAAGATAGTCCTACTTACCCATTGTCATACCGGTGGTCTGAAGACCGATAGTGAAGGTCTGTCCAGCTTGGATCGTTTCCATATTTTTCTGAAATGCGATCAGGAGATATCAGATGAATCATCGCATGAAGAAACAAGCCCGAATCAATACGAAGCAGATAGACGACTCACTGGTGAAACGAACATCGTCGAGATCATATTCTGTGTCGAAGGGATCTGACCAATTGGCACTGGGCTTCAGTGAACGACAATATGGTCAGTTGATATTAATGGTCAGGATTAAGACTGAGACTGCCCATTTGATTGAGGTATTGATCTCACTCACTTGCAACTTCCAGCTTTATTCTGCAGACCATTGGTAATAGTTTGTCCGACACAGAACTATAATAATGGGAATTTCATTCATCAGCTACCGCTCATCGGCTCTCGCACAGCAAAGAACAAGCGATAAGAGATGCAAACTCACATCTATGAAGTTGTTATTCGAGACAGCACTAGCAGCTTGATTAGCAGTAGCGTTCGGGTTGGCTTGGGTACTTTGGATAACCGCATTGTTGAGTCCTAATTCCACCTGCGTCAGCGTGAACCTCGCCCAATAAAGCGTTTGCTCATTCTCCACTCACGAGTACCACCGTTGAATTGCAGGACAGGAACAGCAGGTCCGGGAGCACCGTTCTCATTCGCAGCTACCGGAGGAGCAGCAGCGTTACCGGCGTTGTTGTTGTTTCCCGCATTCGCATCAGCACCGGAATTATCGCCTCCATTATTGTTGTTGCCGCCTCCGTTGTTATTGTTGTTGCCGCCATTGTTGTTGTTGTTATTAGCACCACCACCATTGACGTTATTGTTTCCGCCCGCCGCTGCGTTTCCACCAGCGCCAGCACCAGCTGCCGCTCCGCCAGCCCCACCAGCATTAGCACCGGCATTTGCATTACCTGCCCCGCCTCTATTGCCACCTCGACCTCCTCCTCCTCGTCCGCCACCTTGGCCGAATCTCCCACCGTTGTTCTGTCTACCTCCAATCAACACCCTGGCGGCTGTCGCATCGCTTGAGCAGTCCGCGCCAGCGGCTGAGGAGGAAGCCGAAGTAGTTGATACCTGTCTCACAGCAAGATCTGGGGCATCATGTCGCTACATTTCGACAAAGCAACGCAATAGTCAGCATGTCGATTTTCCAAATTATGAAGGAGGTGGGTAGTCTGCTCACATGTATACCTGGTCGAGCGATAATTGCATCGCTCAAGAGAAGTAACGAAGTGAGGAGGGAAATGGTGAAGCCTCTCATTTCGCTAAACTTGCGATGTTTCGCCACCTGAGGGGTCTGGGATTTACGGGGCTCGGTATAAGGACTTGACTTGATCAGATTGGAATGAATCTCAAAGAAGGACAATCCAGTTGTCGAGTATGAATATGCAAAGTTACGTTCCCTGTCGGTTGAAATCGCTGGGTCGCTAGGTCGAAGGTTGAGATCGAAATGAAGTAGATTGAAGTCAAGTCAAGTAAGGTGGGTGTCGCCAGGACGGATCTTTCAAAGATCACCAAGTGAAAGAAAGACGATCAAGAAGAGGGACAGAAATTAAGACGAGGTGTACAATATTGTGGATATCGATAGGAAGGGGAAGAAGAAGGATTATAGTGACTGCGGCCCATACTTATGTATACCATACCAGTCCATGTTGTGTCGGCTCGAGGTCAGCATACATATGCCGATGACTTGGTCGTGTAGGTGACGGATACTATAAAGCGATGGAATTGAGCAACGATTGCGATGGGAATTCGCCGAAGTGGAAACGAATCGACGGTGTTTGGTCACTAGGTTACTGCGAAACTTGACGACTGTGGATATCCAAAGCTCCTGCTTGAATCTAAGGCTGATATCTAAGTCTCAGCGGCCAAGGCAACCGAGCGCACTCAGGCGCTCGTGCATATTCTTAATTTATCGGTTGCACATGCGAGGTAGAAGGTATAACGAGGCAAGCTCGTTCTCTCAATCACACCCTCACGATCGTTCTTTGTCGTTGTCAAGGAATGAGAGCCGGTGTTGTGCTGGACAACGCCACTGTGCTCCCACAACGCCGATATGTCAAGATTTTTTCCTTCGACACATGTCTTATGTGCAACTATGCAAGGATATTCAGACACGACCGACACGATGATTGCAAACCGATATTGTAGATGTATAGTCGCTTGTTCTATCTTTGTCCGACCTCATGCGACGTAATGCCCTTTACAACAAATGCACAGTGTCGCTACAGGAGCTTTTCATCTCCACACTTTGTCCTGCAGCGCAATACAGTAGGGCGTGTATATGTCATCGCGCTTTGCCAGGTATCTCCCAACCTGCGTGTCCAAGAGTCACTCTCGTCACATTCGACGACTGCAGAAGAGATGCATCCTCCCGTGTACCCGCTCAATCTCCATACTACCACGACCCTCAGGGACAAGCAATGCTATACACAAGAGGATGTCTGTGCGTGTAGGTCATACTGATTGTGGCTTGATAGGACTAGAAGTAAGGGATCTCAGTGAGATCATAGGGAAGGCCCACACAACCTAGCAGTGTTCCTGCATTGCACCCATCTTAGCGCGGATCTCGATCTTCGAATTTTCGTGACTCTGTTTTGGCAAGTAGTTTCATTCAATCCTCTAAGACAGGCTTAAGGATGTTATCTCTTGTTCCACTATGTGTCAGATTACCTTGGAGGCATGGGCACTCGACTTCACTTAGACGGCTGCGATAACAAAAGCTGACCTCCGCAAGGTATCACATAAGACTGCTAGACTGAGCTTTGACCTTAAGGTGCATGCCGAGTGATTCAAAGGAATCTGAAAAGGGTTGAATGTTTCGAAGCTAGGTGACTAGATTAGGTTGCTGATGATCATTGCGCCCCGCCCTGGATGTTGCTATTTCGTGTACCACTTGGTGGGGTTCTTGACTTCCGCAGAACAGCTATCTAGGAAAGAGTATGGCAGGAACCGCACAAAAGCTTTTAGCAGCAGAACTACCATAATCAATCATTGATGATCTGAGCCCTTATCCCAAATCTTGTTTACGCTGAATGGTTTACCCATTTACACCCCCACTTCCTGGTTCTCAATCGCAATCGTACCACTATGCATATAGACATCCTACTTCTACCTCCATTAGCAGCACCCACCATCAAAGTCCTCATCCGGACAGGCTTATAAGAAAACTTTCCTGCTATCCGCTCTTTACTTTTCGCGATCAAGAATCTCCATCAACGCCCTTTCCTTCGTCACAAAACGCCCATCGCTTTAGTTTGGTCAGCTTACTTGAAGTAGCGCCCATACACAGCAATTATCGTCATTATCGTCATTATCATCATTCTTACTCCCCACGACACACAAGGACAATTCAACCTAATTTCGTACGCCACGACGATCACGGCACTAAGTGTGAAAAGTACAATCAAAGATACCTTTCATTATCGACGTCTGGACAAGTCTCAAGATCCCCAAATCTAATCTGGACCATAAAAGCAGGTATATAGCTGGGAACGCCATCTGCCTTTCAGCCTGGCTTTGTCTCAGTTTCAAACAATTTAGATAAGTGTCACACCTCAAGCACAAATAGATCACATTCCAGATCGACAAGCGAATTGTTACACTTTGAACGTTATCTCATCTCATCAAGACATCATGTCGTCTTCCCCTGCATTGCCATTCCCTGCTGTACCACGTACCCCGCATGCTATTGTCACGGACAAAGACATCTCCTTTGAAGATAATTGCGTGATGGTCGATTCAAACCCTTTATCAGGAACAGAAACGGAACAAGCAATAAATGATCAGCGCTCGTAAGTTGCTTTTGTCTCTCCATCTCGTTCACAAATACCCTTTCAAGCAATTTTGGCCTGATCTCATATAGTTATCTCGTAAAACGTTCCCGGACGTCGATCACATTATCAAACTTTGCTGACTTGCCATTCTAATTTTTGTCCAAATTCTCAGGTATCTCGCTAATTCGAGGAGAAGGCATGACAATCCCATTACGGTAAAAAATGATTCAGGAACCCAGCAATCAGGTTCTGATCCGATCTCAATCTCAGGAACCGGTACCGCTGGGGGAAAAGAGAAACCTCAATTGAGAAGAAGATTATCGCTATCTGGTCTGGTGACCATCAGCTTGCCCTCTCCACCTATAAAGCTCAGAGCACTCGCGAGGAGATTATCCAATTCTTCCCCTCCTTCTCATACTTTTCAAACAACAAGATCGCAAAGAAACAAATCATCTCCCGCTTCTCCAATCCCCACCTCCCCTTCCACCGCCGTCAATCCTATAACCCCGACAACCTCTAGTAATCCTCTCATCCCGAAGCAATCCTCCACAACAATGCCCTCTGTACCTCCCATCAACACTTCTACCGTCCCATCATCTCCCACTTGTGCCGATTGTTACCCGGCAATCAAGCACTTCTGGACCGGTGATTTACCCTCTCCCGAAGAAGAGGAAGAGTCTCTCCGAGTAGACATCAAGGGATCTATCAACGGCTCGATGACCGCCCTCAGCTCTTCTGTGTCCTCTTCCACCCTGACCGCACTGGACGAAGATGTTGTCTGTTCTCCACCAGCCTACACCCGACCGCAGGCAACACCATTGGGCAGCTCGCGTCGAACACCTTTGATGTCCCGAAACTCTTCTTTCGCAGACGACCTGACCGCACTATCAGAGGTTGACGAATCCGTACACCATGATACCGACCTCATGACTCCTATTTCACCAAGCGCCAAGTCATGTTCGGGAGTCTGGCTCTGCTCTCCTCCGACTGTCCCATCAGACGAGAAAAGCTGTGTCACTCCCCGCTTCACCAGCCGACCGGTCAACAAAACCAAGAACAGGCCTTTGGTTGTTCGCGCAATGTCTACGGGGAGACTCTCCAGTGAATTCGACGAAGACGGAAGGGTGATTTGCCTGAGTGGACATTCCGATAGAGTACTGAGATCAGGTGTCTCGCCACCCAGGTCATGCGGTTTCAGTTCTAGACCAGCTTTGATCACCAGTCAATCTACCCCGGGTCTAGTCAGATCTAAATCTTATCAAGTCACTCGATCCAAGCCTATCGCAACTCCCTCACTCAATACACTACCACCTCTTCCAGCAAGATACACCAAGGAGCACCAACCCTCAACGGAAAGACTGGTCGAGACACCCTTGACTAGGACGCTGTCTGTGGGTAGCTGGAGAAAAAAGGCTTGGTCGGTAGGCAGAAGTGTACGAGTCTAGTGTAGCCAAGTCTAGTCGTTGTATCGTAGGAAAAAAAATCTTGGGCTTTCTTGTGTATAGACTTGTGTCTTTTCTGTTCGATTGTGTAGTGTTTTGTGTATATCTGCTCGGAAAAGGGAAGGATGACTGCTGGCCGGAATTCATTGTAAAATCAGCATCTGCATGAATGGCGATGATCAGGAATTCGCGACCTTCATGAGAGTCTCTGTCACTTTGACAAGTATTTGATCACTTTTGCGTCGCCGCGATACCACGCTAGGAGTTCTTTCAGCAAGCGGACTCCATGCTATGGGAAGCCAGGGCTCCCAATCTCAGAGACATCCAGACGACGTTATGTACATGAGACGTTTATCAAGATCCCCCCCCTCGCGCTGCAATTGCATGTTGTATTTGGACGTGTAAGGCCAAGAAAGCGTCATTGGCACTGTGATGGAGTTGGTTACCATATCTGTCTAACAGCCCATTTGGGGTAGGTTCACAGAAGGTCGCCAGTTCGAGCCTGGCCGGAGTCATTCTTTTTTCCACCCTCCGAACATCCAGTTATGCCTTTTCGGAACTCTGCTCTTGCGAGAACCTCAAGGCCCTGCCGGCCCTGGTTGCCCTCTGACCAGCCATTCTGCTCACGATTGAGATAGACAGTCATGCTGTAACGCCAGGAAGTTGTGTGGCGGATGGCCTTAAATTGTAGTTTCCTATCTCTTCATCGCCAGAATCCCGGATCGGGACAACGACCGCAATGCAACACTGTGCAAGGTCGTCGGATAAACGAAAGAGTTACACGATTATACACATGCAACAACTTGTAAGCATGTCTGAACGAGTACCTTGATTGCAGACTTGTATCAGATTCGTAGCTATGTCTATCAGCTTGCTCCCACAAGTCATTGAAGATACGATACATCGGATCTCGAAGACGGTATCAGCACGTCACCACCTGAAATCGCTGCCACAAACCACAATGGCTTTCTGGACTCTACTAGGTGTGTCATGCTGCTCGCAAGGTTAAGCAAGCACTTACGCCCGAGACCGTCGACACAATCATAGACTCCTTGCTGCTCTGCTGCATAGATTCTGTTGGCTCGAAAAAGACAAGTCACGTGGTTTCTTGAGGGTGTAGCTGTTTTGGCAGAGCGCGTCATTAGAATTATTTCTGTATGGTTGTCTTTACGAGTATTCAAATTGACGAGGTACCCAATTCCCTCCTTCTCCGTTGATCGCTTCTTTCTTCTGTTGTTGGTGCAACAAAAACGCACATTATATCGTCGTCAAGAAAGCCAAAAACATCGATGGGGATGTAGCTCATTTGGCAGAGCGCGTCATTAGCATCTCTTCAGAAGTTGATTTGACGAGGTACCGGGTTCAATTCCCTGCTTCTCCAATCTTTTTGCGTTTTGCCAAAATCAGACTTGTACACCTTTGATCGGTCGTGCTTTAGAATACGATGGCGGAGGTGTTCCGACATGGTAGCACTGAGATGTTCGTATGTATGGTGATCTGACGACATGGTGCTGTGCTTTGACTGAACCAGGATCCTCTATTAAATGATAAATCAGAAAATCAGGCATCTAGGGTTCTATGCATCTCCTATATCTCGTGAGCCGCAAGGACAACGAACAATAACAATCAATGCCGCGACAAGTCAAGGTCCTTGGTTCCCACCCGTTCTGCCTGCTCTGTCGAATGCGTGATCCAGATCAAAGCCTTCGGACCAGTACCCTTCCGTCGTATACCGTTATGAAGCTGAAATCAAGCCAGTCAGCCTCGCTTTCGCTCTTCATTACCTATCCGTACGTACCCATATGGCATAGATGCACCATGGCCTCGAAATGGAATGAGATGGAAGTAAGATAGAGAGGCTTGACAACCTGGACTCACAGTAGTCTGTCCTTGGGCAGGCGGTAACATTTCAAGCAACGATCTCTCCACTTTATCCGAACTATCCGCATCTAACGCCGAAGTGGGTTCTGAATATCCCAGCCAAATCAGCGCATGCCTTCATGCCTTGAAGTAATCCCAAATCTCGGTTGGAAGAGCACGAAGGGACATGACATACCATCAAGCAATAAAACCTCTGCACCGCCTATCGCGACCGCAACAGCCAATGCGATCCTCTGAGACTCGCCTCCACTCAATGTCCCCCATTCTCTCGTCCATAAAGTCTTGTCGATCCCCCATTCTTGAGCCAGACTCAGCGGGTCCAGAGTATCAGAGCCTTTTGTCTGTTGTTGGAGTTGGGCATCGTGTGTCTCATCTTGCTTTTGTTTCTCTTTCTGTTTCTGCCTAGCCCTGAGATTGCGAACGGTATCGAGGAATTCCAATGGTGTACCAGGTAACAAGCTCGGTCGTTGAGGTACATAAGCTACTTTGATTCTCCAATCAGGTATATCCCATTCCCTCGACTGTTTGCCATCCAGACTGATCTTCCCTTTGTGGTAGAGGTTGAGCTCGGCGATACATTTCAGTAAAGTCGATTTACCGGATCCTGAGACGCCTCGTAAGACTAAAACTTCGCCCGCGGAGAGGGTGAAGGATAAGTCGGACAATAAGTGGGAATCGTTATCGCGAAGTACGGTCAGACCCTCAACTTCTAGTAGAGGGGATGCCATCGTGTTCTCTCTCGATATCTAGACTGGTGCGCTCCAGGAAGTACTGTGTTGACAATATGTGGACGGACCGCCAAGATGAGTTGATTCAGCAAGAAGTGATACAGCGAACGTGATGACGTTTGACATTTTGTTATTTATCTGTCAATCCGTGCCTGAGAACATATGGCAAGGTAATATGGTTTCGCCAGCGAATTAAGTCACATCTATACTCTGCACATGAATATGCTAGATGTAGTCGTAGATGCCGCATCAGCTGCATGGGAGCTAGCGAAGCATGCAAATGAGTATACGCGAGCGAAGTCAAGCCGAAACCACGTTGCAAAGTAAAGGCAGATGAATGAAATATACATGGTCCGGAATATACAAATATTTCTACGATTGCCAAGTGGCTGATGATCAACGGACCCTCAAACCACAAAAGCTACTACTGATCACCTTTCTTCTTCTTCCTTATATCCCCATCGCCCTCTCCAGCCTTCCTTTTTGTACCTACCGCCTCTTCTCTTCCTTGTATACCCACGAGATCACCTCCTGCTTCAGCTTGAACTTCTTCCAGGACTTTATCCGCTTTCCTGGCTTTTTTGGCATCTCTCTTCTTCTTGTCCATCTCTTTTCGATGTTGTTTCAGCTGTCTAGCAGTCCAGCCCGTCGTGTCAACCTCTTCTTCCTCGTATGCTGGTGCGGATGCAGCTTGGTAGGCGGCAGCCTTGTTATTCGCTAAACGAGGTTGCTTGACTGGTCGAGTAGGTTCAGGAGATGGGGAAGGCGATGGGGATACCCTACTTGGAAGAGTCAAAGTGGTCTCCGCGGGTGGGGGCGCATTCCATGGATCAGATAAGAGGGAGCCAGTGAGCGAAAGCATTTGATTGGTGACTTGCATCCTGCATTTACCGTAGGCATATTGTTCGTCAGCTCCAGTCCTTCTGTCCCTCAACAACAGGGTTTCAACGTTTCACGTAGATAAACAGCTGAAAGTGCGGAGCTTTGACGAAGACGGAGATATCTCTGGACTTACCCAATTACCGTAAATTTGATGCCTTTACCGCCATCACCCAGGGATTTACCAGTACTTTTCTCTTTCCACCTTCCGACGTCCTCCACTATCCCATTGCCCAGGATGAACCCTTCTTCCTCTTCATCCTCACTGTCCGAATCAGCCGCTTCATCGGTATGTTCAAACTCATACAGGTCTGTGGGTATATGGTGCAGAGGGATTGAGACGTTGAATGTCTTGCTGAACAGCAAAGAGAGGTGAGAAGGGGAAGATAAGGAGTGTGTACCGTCTGCGAAGCGCATCAAACCCGATCAGCATCGGAATTTATGTTTCCTCTCTGCGCATCATCTAGTCCCGTTGCCCGGTCCACCATGGCCATCATGTCAATCGCAAGGACGTAGTTTGTGGACTCACATAGCTTTTGTCCTATTTTCGGAGCCCATAAAATCGAATGGAATTCAACTTCTATCACTCCTGACGGACATTCATTTATGATTTTTGAGGAGTCGTCTATGAAGCAATGATCCCAATGTGCCAGTAAGACCCCGCCCATCTGAGATACATATCTGAAACAAGGCAAAAGACGATTAGTCGGTGATCAGCCAAGGGTTACAACGTCTAGCCTATATGTCCCTTCTGCTCAGGTGTACGGCGTCTCTGCACCACTACGATATACGTTCATCGTTGCGAGAATTTCTGTCAACTCACCGCATGATCATCCCGTCCAATTTCTCCCTCACACCCTCCATCATATCTATCGAGAATTTCGGCGGTATCGATAATCGCATACTAGACAACCTATGTTCGAAAGGCGACTTATCGCTCTTCGATGACGAGCTTGATGCTGTGACATGGTGACTACTATTTTCCTTGTGTTTGTGTGATTTGTCTTTCTTATGGCTGTGCGACTTGTCTTTCTTTGACTTATGTTTCGACGATGATGCTTGGGCATTTGGTTCGGGCATCTCGAAAGTCTCGTCTTTTGCTTACAACGGCGATGCTTGCGGTTTCGTGAGAGCTCTGTCGGTCTCGTCTGTTTTGTGCTATCTGATTGTGTGAGCTTGCCTCAGTCAAATTTGCTTGATTATTTTGATCTCACTTCGAGGCTCATATCAACGAGAAGAAGAAAGCTGTTGCAGGTGAAAACGGAAAAAATGTTGCTGAATTTTAGATTTTACTCGTGACATCATCACTTTTCACAAAAATCATTCGCAGGCATCCTATATCCTCTTTCGCAACTAGAAAAGGTCTCTATCCTCAAAAGTGACCGCTTTAACGCCCAGTCACTGCTTCAGCGCAAGAGTCCGGACTGAGTTGATCAGTCATAGCTCGACTCTGTTGCCCTCTTCTGCCTTCGCTCGATAAATCGCAAAAAGATGTCATTCGTCCGACCTATCTTTCCCTACCCAGCCAAGATCCCCTCATGGTTCGCAGGCCACATGTCCCGGTCATTACGCGAGCTTCCGACCTTGCTAGAAAACATCGACCTGGTCATCGAAGCCAGAGATGCACGATTACCGCTCACGAGTATCAATTCGGCTTTCGATCAATTGCTCAGTAAAAGCCGGAAAAACCTCAAGGGAAAGGGTAAAGAACGGGAGAAGATAGTAGTTTATACGAAGAGGGATCTGGCAGAAAGGCGATTCGAAGAACCGTTGAGAAAGGCGTTTGAGCAGCATGCAGATCAGAAGATCATGTTCGCCGATACGAGGTCCGATAAAGATGTCAGAGATGTGCTTAAACATGCTGTGCGTGAGTGATCCTTCCAAAATGGCCAGATCACTGTGTGAGATGGTTTCGATTATCGGGTAGTTGAAAGCTTATATGGGTGCGCTGCATGACATTCAGGTATTGCGAAAGATAATGCAGAAATAATACCGGATCTGCGAGTGCTTGTAATCGGTATGCCGAACGTTGGCAAGTCCTCTCTACTCAACGCATTACGACGAGTGGGGTTGCGGAAAGGTAAGATGGCTTCCGCATGACCGCGCAACGAATAACACGATCCTGATGTGCCCGTGTCTTTGGTTGCCCGATAGGCAAAGCTTTCCGCACAGGCGCAGAAGCAGGCATCACCCGGAAATTGACAGGGACAGTCAAAATATACGACGAGCCCAGCGTATACGTCTACGATACTCCCGGAGTAATGGTCCCATATCTCGGACGAGGTGTTGAGGGTGCTGAAAAAGGTTTGAAGTTGGCTTTGACTGGTGAGTTGCTGTACTATATACGTTTCGCTGCCATTATGCCCTTGAGCTCGAGGCTGAATTCTTGATCACACGTATACTTGACCTTCCTTTACTGGATAGCCGGCATAAAAGAATCGCTATTCGAGCAAGACGCAATGGTCGATTACCTCTTATGGAAACTGAACAAGCGGCTCGTAGCTGTATCGAGTCTGGACGACAATGATCCGAAGAAACGTGAGTCTCGGGTGAATGCCAATCTGACACCTAGATCTAAAGGGTCGCATCATCTTTAAAAGGTCGCAACACCGGAAATCGCTAACTAAACATGAATGTATTCCTTCGATCCAATGTGTAGATAAGAGCTACTTGTCGCTCTTACCGCTACCACCCGATTTTCAACCTACAGACGACTTACCTACACTCCTCGACGCTCTGTCCGAGCGACTGGGCTTCCTGCAGAAAGGCGGAGAGAAAGATCACGACGCGACGTGTAATTGGCTGATACGGGCTTTCAGGGAGGGTAAATTGGGTGAATTTACGCTGGATGATTTAGTGCCACCCGGAACTCCGATTATGAATCAGCCTTCACAGCGAGAAAACGATATCGATCAATCGGTGCCCTATCTACGGATCCCATCTACAGAGACAGATCCGAGCTCAGCCTCTGATCCAATATCAGCAACAACGCCAGAGCCTGTATCGAGCTCGACCCCAGATCTTCGGAACCAGGGAGAGGAAATCCCATTATCTGCGTCTACGCCCAACGATACAGATCTAGACAAAAAAGTATCTCAAGCCGTACAAGCATATCTGTTTGCCAATGCCAACACCAACACCCAAACAAAGTCTCTTTCTTCCGATGCATCTCGCGGGGCAGCGGCTTCCTCATCGTCATCGGGGCCTGGAGTAGGGATATCCCTGAATCAGCAGAAAAAAGCCGATAAGCGCCAAAGGCTCGAAGAGCGGGATGAGAAATTACGTGCAAAAGGGATCAATGTCCCGCAGAGGACATGGACGAATGCTAAAGGCGGACTGGGGAAGGGTAGTAAGACGGGAGAAGCTGGGAAATTCGCTAGAAGTCGTCGTTGACCACCAATCATCAGCATCAAACACCAAACATCAAGCATCAACGATGATCGGTCGCCAATGCTGTAACATTTGACTTGGGTAATCCCTAATTACACTCTTCAGCATACAGTATTGCAGTATACAATTCTAGGTCTCTCTCATTGTTGTATTTCCATGACTTGATTTGACTCAGCATGATAGACCATGACGCGAGACATGTATCAGATTTTGACCGCATCACCTCAAAGTACACCCCACACTCCATTGAGTGGACCATCTGACATGATCGGTAGACATTGATGCCTTTACTCAGACAGCTTTTCCAAAACGGAGGTGAAACAGGATACATTCGACGCATGACGATACTTTGATTTTCTTCGTTCTTATCGTACATTGACCTCTGCTTTGATTTGACTTCTTTTTGCACCTCGAAACGGAGACGAAAAATACGTGTATGGACAAAGAGATGTTTGGGACTCAGTGATAGAGAACAAATGAAGGGAAAAGATTTGACAGGAAGACGCATGGGACGCTCGAGACCGGCTACAAGTAGGCTGCTAGGCTTTCCAGTATCATGATGCCATCCCCGTCTTCCTACAAAGCCTAAACGGCTGGATCGTAGAACCTACGGAGAACGATTCAGTGTGTGGTCTAGCATGACATTTTGACCGGCACTCACCAACAGACTAAAGCGATAGACAAGTAGGCCATCATCATGACGAAACCTTCCAAGTAATTGGTTCGACCATCCGAAATGGCAAAGTTGACCAATAAGAGGGATACGACCAAGGTGATACTGCATCAGGCCGCAAGTCAGCGAGGTCTACCCATTACTATACGGCAGCACATGTAGTACCGATTGAACTTACGTCTCGAAGTTGTCGAAGAACAGCAACATAGGTTGTCCGATTGCCCAGCCCACAAGAACCAAGATGGGCAAAAGACAGAGGGAAACTTGAATGGAAGATCCGACAGCGATGGACATTGACAAGTTCAATTTGTCTTTAACCGAAACGGTTACCGCAGTGATGTGCTCCACGGAGTTACCGATGACAGGAAGTAAGATCAGACCGACGAACTCCCTCGATACGTTTCCAGTCTCGGTCAAGCCGTCGATGGAGTCGACCAAGCATTCAGCTGTAAAACCGGCAAGACCAGTGACAACGGTCAACATGACCAAAGCATACCAGAACTTGACTTTGGGTTGGACGTGAACAGTTCCATCATCGTCGATGATGACATTATGCTCAGACGACGAGATTGAAGCAGCTTCGATATCCCGATCATTGTTTGGCGGGTGTAAAGAGGAATCGTCCGTGTGATTTCTTGAAATGGCCGGTGACACCGTGGCAGAGGTAGGACTTTGTCGAGTGACAGTAGGCGACAATGTCTTTTCTCCGTAGCTGGAGTTGGCGTTGGTGCCAACGACAGTGTTGTCCTCCGTATCCGCTTCGGCGCCGTCACGTGGTTTCTTGTGTTTTGAAGAAACGCTGAATCGCCTGAACCTCTTGAAGGGAGATCGACCGGATCGATCCGATCTTATCGATGAGCCAGACGAAGAAGACGAGGAGGACGAAGATGAGTCAGCGATAGACGACACCCAATGAGGTCTTGGGAAGACGTGTTCGTGGTGGGGTGCAGGACCAGGAAGAGGATGGGCGATCTTCTCTTTAGGCACTCGGAAGAGGTATGAGTGAGCTGGCGAGCAAGCAAGATCCGTTAGCAGCGCTTCATAAATTGCTAATAATTGTCACTCACTGTATAGCTGGAACATCAGGAACATCGCGTATACAGCCAGAAGGATGAAACTCAGACCTCGGGACATCTTGAGCAGATTGGCGAGTTCTTCACCTTCGGGTTGGAGGCCAGAACGAGCGTCGGAGACCGCGCCTCGCACATTAGGGTAAGCTACGTGGTATGCCGCTGGAAGCACGATAGCAAGAAGCTAAAAATACCCAGTCAATCGGAGAGTTCATTCCATGTCGCCACTCAGACTTACAGAGATACCCAAAAGAGAGATGTGCATTTGAGCACCAACGAGCGTATACAGTTGTTCATGAAATCGCAGACCACCAGCCTGAGGTAAATCCCGTATCAGCGGAGTACACATGCAACGCTTAAAGCGTAAAGGTTGACTTACAAAATAACTCATACCCAAAACAAGGAGTACTGTATTTCAACTAGTCAGCACTTCTGATTGCGAGGAATTAGGGGAGACATGGCTGACCATTACTGAGGATACTTCCTACCATACTGGCTTGTACGATGTCGATGTCACCCTTGACCAAGGCGAGAATGGCAATGAGCAATTCCACAGCGTTACTGTGAGTCAATGTTAGAACCGAATGATCGTTGTTAGGTAAAGTCGTGACTCACCCAAAGGAAGCATTGAGAAGACCACCCCAAGCTTCACCGACTCGGTGGGCAAGTTCTTCGGTCCTACATCAGGGGATTTGTCAGTCAACTTCGCATTGATACGATCGTGCAGGGCCGATCACTCACGCAAATCCAAGACCACCAGCCAAGGGAACGATGGCGATCAGAGAGGTGACAAACACCGCGACGGAATCTTGATGGGTGAGATGTAACGCCCATGAGATCGGAAGAAGCACAGGCATTGCCACTAAGAATGGCTGTGACTTGATGGTATTCTGCGGAGAGCATGAAATTAGCCCAATTCGAAAGTGAGGGTATGAAAATCACCCATAGTGTGGACAAGCTGGAGGAATACTCACCCTGAAACTCTGCTTCCAGGTAGGTTCGATGAAGGTCCTCTTGACTGGGGTATCTTCGCCCTCAGGGGGGCCTCGTTTGGGTGGCAGAGGGATCGAGACCGACAAACTCTTGAGAGGAGCCAACCTGTTCTTGCCACCGAGATTGGGTGCAGAATTGGATCTTGCAGGTGGGTTGAAATCGGTTCTATCGTCACCTTCGACGGTGGCTGCTCCCTCTTTGGACGCTACACCATTGTTGGCGTTGGCGTTGCTATGACTGTCGTTGTCGTTAGCACCAGTGATGGTGATTGAAGGCATTCTTGAGTGACCGCGATTGGATCGTGGTTTCAAGATAGTCCTGGCAAACGACGATGATCTACTCTGTGGGTGTTTGAGTATACCTTTGCCACCGGTCCTACCTTGTCTGTCGCTGGCTTCGGTATTACGCCCCGTACCGGACATGACGATGTTGGGAGGGACATCACGAGTGTTTGTGTCTGTAGTGGGTCGAGTCGTGTTGGCGAGAGCATCTTGATTGCTTGATGCGTGTTGCTTCTCGTCGAGAGAAGGTTGAGTGTCCTTGAAATTGTGTTCACTTGTCTGTGGGGTATGTACAATGGATTGATTGTTATTGTTGTCGTTGATATTAGTGGTTATAGTGGGAGTAAAGCCACCTATATCTGGTTCGGGTTCAGAATCTATAACAGTGGGAGTGATCATCGAAAGGTGGTGTGTCTCTTGTGGGCTGTCCGAGTGGGATTAGCTTGGCTTGGCTTGATATATGTGCTGTGCGAAGGCAAGTCGATTCGAATCAACGATGCTGTGTAAATGAGAAGAAAAGAGAAGTAAAAGGAAACAGTAAGCAGAATGCGATCAAAGGAGGTTGAATGATAAGGATCAGTCAGTTTGCATTCAGTAGGATATGACCGATGACCGTATCTGTCGATGCACCATGCATCATGCTGTGCTGATCTACGGTGTTTCCTTTGATAGTTGACTGTGTAGCGTGTCACCTTGGGTCTTGCGTTCTACGGAAAGACTTAGTCAACCCAAAGGAGGGAGAATTGTCTTGGCATTCATCATAGCGTGTTCCGGAACTTTGCAATTGACGCATTAGTCCAATCGGATTGCGTCAATCCACGCGAACATGATGCATCCGAGCGCACGTGGTGAGTATACCTTGTGACTCACTTCTGTTCGTTTGGGTAAGGAATCAAGATGGAGCTGCCTTACCTTGTCTCGAGGAGTTCGAGAGGTAACATGTCAAGAGCTAGCAAAAAGGATACCATCGCTGTGTAACGCGTGATTGGCAATATGTACCACAGTGTCCATTTCGGGACAAAGTAGATTGCTCATTCTCATCACTCAGTGCCGCTATCTACCGTACCGGCTGACCCGGTCACGAAAAAGTCAAGTGGGTGGGTACCTCTCCTTCGTCTGGTATTTTGTTTGTCCGAGGGCGAGGGCAACGAGCGACTTATTCTTAGCATCCATGTACGATGTACGTAAATACCAAGAAATTCGAGGATGCCACTTCCACGTCTTCGTCTTCGGGATACATCACTTCCGTCTTATCCCTCTTCCACGTAATCCGTCGATCTACAGACGAAAAACCAAAAAGAAAGCAGAGGAAATTACGTTATTGCCAAGATCAGCGACTGCGTAAGTGACCCCTATATAAACTTTGATCATACGGAATCAAAATACCATTTCTAAACTTAGGTCTATCAGATGTATTTCGATAAGAGATTTGCTTTTAATTGATTTGCGTGTGTATGCTTAGTTGCTAAGCCAGACGTTATGAGAGTAATCTCATCGTATCAGAGTAAACTCATCGTATCTGCTTCATGCCTATCAGGTCATAGTGAGGGTTGGTTGAAGTCAAGTCGAGAAGACGTATGCATGCAATTTGGAGCAAGTCTAACCCTCTGACTCGGGAGAAAGGAAGAGCAGCGAGACGCAGACCCGAAGACCCAAAGACGCAAGGACGAAAGGACGCGAGAGTAATGTTTTATTCTTGGCACGGAGTTCCGGGCCCTTGTGGTAGTATCATCTTTCCCTCGGGTTTGATGCCGTTGACAGTACATCGTTTTAAGGATCAAGGAACCAATCGGATTATAGTTCAGGGTCCAAGCTACCAAAAAGATGCCAAAACGATCTCTGGGTTTGCTTGGCATTTCTCGTTTTGTAGCGTCCTCTTTCCAAATATACCTCTCCAACGCATCTATCTCTTGCTGCAAATCCATGTTCATGCAGTCAGTCTCACTCTTATGCTCTGCTAGAGCAAGACACTGCCCTGCCTGAGTCTCTGAGTGTTCGCCTTTATTGATTCGAACGAGGTCAAGCGAAAGAAGAAACGACCGTTGGGCATCTCGGGCGGTTCCAAATTTAGCCAAGACTTTGTACTGATCCTTTTACAAGTCAAGAATAAGAAATAAATAGACTCGTCTCCCTCAAATGATCTACCACCGTATCACACCATTCCAGACGGGAACAAGGAGACCGCCAAGAGATTCATCAGCTTACCTCTTTTCTTTCCCATTCTTTCCCATAACACTTATACATAAACCTACTACCATCCACGTCTCTCATTCCCCCAAACGTCCTACATTCCATAATTGACATCTATACTTTATAACCTCAACCAAAGCATCAACAATTTACACGACTCGAAGTAACAACCATTCAAGTGAAGAAGAACACTTGGACAAGATGACCACAGCCGGCCCATCTTCGCGACACGCTCACTCCCACTCCCACTCTCCACACCCTCACCCTCACCCTACTCAGACATATCAGCAACAATACCGCCATCACCCATATGCGCCACCTTCAAACACCAAGAGCGCTCCTTCATCCTCTCGACCTGCTCCCCCACACCGCTCTTCACCTAACGCCAAAGGAGACTTGCCGCCTTCACCGCCTCGATCAAGGCGAGATGGCAGTGAGACGTCCAGCATCGGCTTAGGCGTAGCTTTCGGCGGATCAGCAGGTGGAAAATGGTGGGACGAAGAATTGGTAAGTGCATTTTCCCGGAATAAAGATCATCCTCGAACGAAAACAAGGCTAACGAAGATGAGTGATCTTAATTAATGCAGCCCCCTCCTCCAGCTTCGTTATCCAGTATACTCGACTCGTTCCGCAAATCAGGAGAGGGCGATAGAGAGTTGTTACTGGCTATACTGGGCGCCAAGAAAGCCGAGGAAGAGGTGAGTGATCACACGGTCTCCTTAACAGATCACATGAGCAGAGGCCTACGTGTAATGCTGATTATGTTGATTATCACTATTAGCGATTATCCGCTTTGATCCAAACTAGACTCACTATCCTTCAAGCTCGACTTTCTCTCCATTCCGCCGCTGCCTCTCTGTCCCCTCCCCAAGCATTGGAGAATGGTCCCACCTTGCCATTGTCGAACGGCACTGGCGAAGCACCTTTACCTGTGGAACGAACTCCGTCACTCACTTCTTCTCGAGGGGGAGGTAGCACCTCCAGTGGCATGCCATCACCGCCACTCCCCCACCAAACAGGATACATCCAACCTCCTCCCGCTGTACAAATCAACGGCAACGGCACCACCGACAAAGACCAATCAATCGGTGCCGGTGGACGAGGTTATTGGCAATTACCAAGTTTACAATCCTCCCTCCGGGCGCCTTCTTCGCAACACAGTCCGAACTCCAACTCTGATCGATCTCCAAGTATGGGCGGAGAAAGGGGATTGCCCTTAGCTCCAATCAGAGAAGTCAGGATCGATGAGCGAGACAGACGATTCAACCGGGAACAAAGAACAAGCGGCTCGCTCTCGCCCAAATCGACCGGTAGTGATGGAAGCAAACGATCTTCATCTGGCCTTGAGATGTTGTTGGATGCGGGACGAGTAGTCAATGAGAGTGCCGAACGAGAACACTAATCGACCACTCTCAACTCTTTTCTTCTTCTTCTTTGGGTGTGATGTGTACATAGTTTTCGCTCCTTCTCGCGAATGGGCAAGTGAGCGTATCTAGCTTTAGTTGTACTAGATCTATTCATGTGGTATTTTGTGAATGTGAATAACGAGACGAGTTGTGTGAATGAATAGAATATTCTTTCCCACTGAAGTGCAAAAAAATCCGTCAGATGCTTTCCTTCGGAGTCTCTCGTCGGCACCATACACTTGCGGGGTCCGCTGTGCTGAATTTATATACCCTATCTTACCTCAGAAATTGATCATTCCACCAACTTCGAAACTCTTAGCCCCGCCTTGCCCATAATATAAAATGAGACCTGGTCACACCGAATGCATGTAAGGTACAATACCGACCGAAGTATCATTGGCTACTGTTAGAAGAATTGGTTATCCATAAAGCTCGGAATCTTGGCCCGAACCACCGCTCCAACCTTGCACCGTCCCAAACAACCCTTGCCATGATTCCGGTTCTTGAATTTGGACATGGTCATCTGTGAGGTCAATTTGTAACACAGCGCAAGGATATCTCTATCAGCCGGTTGCCTTTTTGTTTGTCTGCTATATTGTCCACCTGTTTTGTTGACTATAGCAATGTATTAAGGGTCTGTCGATGACTTACCTATATTGAGCAACTTCAGTACTATCTGGGCGAGGGCAATCGCATCATTCCTATTATCTCCCTCGACACACCATACACTTATCGCTCCGTGCGGTATTTGAGTGTCTTGCAGAGCTGTGAGGAGCCGTCGAGTGAGTCCTGCGGAAGGTAAGAAGGGCGGGTATCTCGACGATGACGATGACGGTGACGATGACGAAGAAGGCTCATTACTTGGTCGTTGTACTTGAATTTCTTCGGAGATGTTCAGTCGTAAAGGCGGTAATGTCTTTTCTATGGTTTGTATTAATGTATGAGAAGGTGAGGAGGGTGGTAAGATACGTTGATGTGGTGTTCTGCATGTACACGTATGTGGATTCACAAAGGTTCCAATTGGGTCGACACATGACACACGATACATGATTGTCAGCTTGACTTAATTGTCTCCATTTGATGGAGGGTTGAACAGACGACACGTACAGCAGTTGGGCATCATCTTGGTTCGCTGCGTCCAGACTCGTCAGGAACAAGACCGCACCAAACGAACTTGAAATGATGAAATCGCGTATCAGCTCGACATGTTCATCCTTCTTCGTCTACATTGACCCGTCATGCCCTTCATGTCAGCTGAAATGACCATGTAGGATCGGGACATAAACTGTCAACTGACCTTCAACGTGGGCGACCGTTGTTGTATAACATATAGTTCTGAGCCTTCATTTCCGTAGACTAAGTACAGATCATCCCGTAAGCGTCTGCCTCCCAGATACGAGTTCAAGTTGGACAGCCCAACTAAAAAGATTGGAGAACAGACGAAGACATACCTTCCAGTCCACCCGTAACGATTTCCCCCGCGTCCCCTCGTCCAGAGAAGGGCACGACTGTATCCCCTTTGCCGATGTATCCTATACGTCTCAGTCCGAGGGATGTAATAAGTAGGTCGGTAGTCAGTTGAGGCACATTTCCTAGAGATACAGCCGGCTACCAGATTCCCAATTTGTCAGCTTGGCTGGAGAGGCGGCCACTCAACAAATCACTCACCAATATCAGTGTAGCATTCTTCAGTGAGCTCGAGCTGAAGTTGCCTATGGGGTAGAAGGTAGTCATACTGGATATCGGCAGTCCTTATCTGTGCTCTGTAAGTTTCAATGTGGAGATGAAGTGGTCTATGAGTACAATAGCCTGAAATATCTGTCGAGTAACGTTACTTCGTATAGGACAGACACTTACGTCAATATGGGAAATGATGACGTGGAAGATAATTTCCCGAAGTCAACCTCTTTCGAAGGAAAAGTAGAAGTGGTCGGCTTGTTTTCGTTGAAATTGAGAGGTATGACAGCTTGATCGTCGACTGTCGAGATTGGGAAGCTATCGAGGAGAAGCAACTTGGAAACATATACTTGAGTATGAGAAAGTCAAATCTGCCTCTGATTCGGTCCATTTTCGGAAGACAGTCCATCTGCCGCAGATGTCATTCCACTTCATCGACCTCTTCTTCGTCATCATCGTCAAGCACTTCACAAGCTGTCACGCCCAGACTCCGATTCGCGCCTTCGCCTACAGGTTATCTACATCTCGGCGGGCTACGTACGGCTCTCTTCAACCATTTGCTAGCGAGGAAATGGAAGGGAAAGTGGCTACTACGCATCGAGGATACGGATAGGGTATGTATCTCTCGGAACCTCGATGCTCTGCTCGAATAAGCTCCAGCTGAGACCACTGTAATTGCGATATCAATGTATAGACTAGGTTCACGGAGGGTGCTGTAGATAGTCTGAGAGGAGCTCTGGAATGGGCAGGACTGGACTACGATGAAGGTCAGCTTATGCCAAGGAGTTCTACCTAAGAGCACAAGCTGATGGAATGATACCCCTCTTCAAGGTGTTGGAGTAGGAGGAAGTCATGGACCATATACACAGGTAAGTCACGATACAGCTCTGATAGGGACACATTTGATGATATGGCTGACCAGTGACGCGCAAACAGTCTGAAAGGCTAGATATCTATCATCATTATACGAACGAGCTTTTATCTGTACGTTTACATGCTCGATTAAACCCCACTTTTCATGCTCTTTTGTATCGCAAGCTTAACGGAAAGTTTAGCTGACCTGTTCTGTATTCGTTGATAGCGGGACGAAGCGTACGAATGTTTCTGCTCCCCAAACGAACTCGAAGCTATCAAGACGTCTTTGAAAGCTCAAGGCCAACGACATAGCTACGACGGACGATGTAGGCATATCACGGATGAAGAGAGGGTCAGGAAAAAGCGAGCTGGTGAGAAGTTCGTGGTGCGGTACAAGGTGAATCACACTTCCACCTCCAGATTTGAACTTGCGCCCGATCAACATGTAACGCAAATCGCTCAACTTGCTGACCTGCATCCGATGTTGATCTACTGATGGACAGTCCTCGAACGAGTCTATGGATATACCGCCCGACCTGATTTTTGGCGACCATCAGCCCTCGGCGCCGACGTCCGGATTCGATGATTTCGTATTGATGAAGTCGGATGGATGGCCGACGTATCACTTGGCCAGTGTCGTAGACGATCATCTGATGGAGATCAGTCATGTCTTGCGAGGAGAGGTATGTTGCGTTATCCTTAGATCAGCAGGAGGAAATGGAGCAACTTCTAGTCCGATTGTCATTGCTAACCCGTGAATGTGCGTAGGAATGGCTCCCATCGATACCGAAGCATCATTCACTATACAAAGCTTTCGGCTGGACACCCCCGCAATTCGCTCATCTACCCTTGCTGTGTAATCCGGACGGCACAAAGCTGAGCAAGCGGAAGGGCGATACCTTCGTCCAGCATTACATGGTGCGTCAGCCCATCCGCTATCGCCCATGCACATTCTGGTCATCCGGACACTAGCTGACATCACAGATCAATTGATGTTTCCTGCGCAGAAACAAGGCTACGAACCGGCAGCATTACTCAACTTCCTCGCGTTGATGGGATGGGATTATCACTCGGCCTTGTCAACGAAAACCACCTTGGATCCGCATATACGTAATGACGGTAACTCATTGTACGAGCTATTCAGCGTTGATCAATTAGTGGAATTGTTCGATATTCAGCATATAGCGAATCGGAAGGCGTCGGTGAATATCTCAAAGTTGGATTTTCTGAATAAGATGACGCTCAGAAGGATGGCGGATAGGCTGGGCAAAGATGGTCATATGGTCAATCTGGGCAAGGAGATCACCCTTAGCCAAACTGGGCAGGGCGAGAGTAAAGAGAGGATGGGGTTGATAAGGAGGTTCCAAGTTGGTTTGAGGGAGGAAAAAGCTTTGAAGGGGTGGTGAGTGGCCGCGAAAGCATAGATTAAGACGATGCCACAATCGAAGTCCGAGTTTCTAATGAACCTGTCTGTGGTAATCTGCAGTGAATTAGTGGAGGATCTGTCATTTGTTGGGAAAGTATTTGATGCAGAGCTGGTGAGTTGATGGTATTTGGCTGCAACACATCGGCCACTCCCTGGACTGAATCTTCCTTTGCGTATGCGTAGCCCCGAACGACAATATTGAAGGAGATGCCTTTACATTCCATCTTCTACTTCTTACCGCCAACATACGAGTGTCACGAATCGCAATCAATGTTGAAAGACCTAAATCTGAGGATATACTGTAAGTCGTTTCTCCTTTGTGTTCCAATTCCGAAATAAAGATCAAGAGGGAAGCACGAAGAATGCGAAGAAGCGAAAGATGCGAAGAAGCAAAAGATTCATATTCTAATGTCTGCATGTTCTTGTCATTCTGCAGGTCAATACGTCACTCTCTTCGCGGATACTTTACAAGAACATTACACGTCGACGTCGACGAAAAAGCTAGATGAAGATGTGGTATGGGACGTGATACATCGGTTATTGGATCAGCTTAATCTGGATAGGAAGCCTAAGCTGCTGGTTCCTATTCGACATGCATTGACAGAGAGGAAGGTGAGTATTTCACTTGTCACCAAAGCTCCTAATTTCGTCCTGTTCCCGCACCGTTCCACCTTCATTTGATTTCGCTTCCCCGCCGTTTCACCCTCTCGCCCTCTCACCCGCCTGCCAATCCGCTCTTCCCTTTCACTGTACCCCACACAAATCCGCCCCGTCGATCCCTCCCCTCTCTGCCTGCCATCTCCCGTGCTCCTCCCGCTCCTCGCATTCAACCGCCCATCTTATGCCTATCGTTTGAAAGCTGGACTGACAAAGCATTCCCCGTTGATAGAAAGGACCAAGCATACCGGAGCTAGTCACCATCTTGGGGTTGGACGAATCGTTATCAAGATTACGCAGAGGTGTGGAATATGTAAGAGCACTAGATCAAAGTAGGAAGGGGCAACAGTAAAAGAATATCCATATATGTCATTGCAGCTCATCGCTGTCCGCCTGCTCATGTATGTATGCAATACCATCACCACTTGCTCACTGCATTAACGAGAACTTGATCCACAAATCCGACAAACACGAGCAAAGCAAGAAAATCACCGTGATGCATGAATTTCTTATAAAAGATCTGTTATGATCTGATTTGCCTATTTTACTTAAGCCTAAGACTTGTCATACTCAATAAGGAAGGGCTACACCGAAAACTCCGGAACACAAAGACGACACCACAACCACCCACCTTCTTAAGCGTTGTAAGTGGAAGAAGAGACGTTACCGGAGGTAGCGGTCCATTTGACGTGGACGTCTTCACCTTCTTTGAGGTGGTCGTTACCCATACCAGGGACGACTCGGAAGGTGTGGGCACCGAAGAAGTCTCGTTGAGCTTGAATAAGGTTGGCAGGGAGGGTCTCGGTTCTGTATCCGTCGAAGAAGGACAAAGCGGTGGTGAAGGCTGGGATCGGGATACCCCAAAGTGTGGATTGGGCAATAACTCTTCTCCAACCGGCTTGAGCCTTGGCGAGGGCGTTCAGGAAGAAGGGGGAGACCAACAAGTTCTCAAGTTCCGGGTTCTCTCGGTAAGCGGCGGTGATGTCGGAAAGGAAAACGGACTTGATGATACATCCACCTCTCCACATGGCGGCGATACCGGCGTTGTTCAAGTGCCAGTTGTTGACCTTGGCGGCCTCTCTCATGAGCATGAAACCTTGAGCGTAAGAGATGATCTTGGAAGCGTAAAGAGCTTGCTCGAGGTCACTGGATTGGACAAACATCCGATGAGCAACCCATTCTTATCTACAAGGCCTCTCGAATCGGCTCAATGGATGATTCCACTCACTCAATAAATTGTTGCTTGTCACCTTGGAAGGGTTGTCTCTCGGGGGCAGCGATGATCTTGGAGGCTCTCACTCGCTCGTCCTTGACGGCAGATAGACATCGAGCGAACACAGCTTCACCGATAAGGGTAAGGGGCATACCGTTGTCGAGAGCATCGATGGCAGTCCATTTACCGGTACCCTTTTGACCGGCTTTATCGAGGATCTTTCGGACCATGGGGACACCGTCAGTGTCGTTGAACTTGAGGATATCTCGGGTGATTTCAATGAGGAAAGAGTCGAGGACACCGGTGTTCCACTTGGTGAAGATGTCGGCGATCTCAGATTCCTCAAGGTCGAGACCTCGCTTGAGGATGTCGTAGGCCTCAGCAATCAATTGCATGTCTCCGTACTCGATACCGTTGTGGACCATCTTGACGTAGTGTCCGGAACCGGTCTCACCGACCCAGTCACAACATGGTTCACCTTGGGCTTGGGCGGCGGTCTTTTGGAAGATCTCCTTGATGTGGGGCCAAGCGGCATCGGAACCACCGGGCATCAACGAAGGTCCGTTTCTAGCACCTTCCTCACCACCTGAGACACCGGAACCGACGAAGAGGAGACCCTTGGCTTCGAGCTCGTGGGTTCTTCGGATGGAGTCGGGGTAGTGGGAGTTACCACCGTCAATGATGATGTCACCCTTTTCGAGGTATGGCTCGAGTTGAGCGATGAAGTCGTCGACGGCTTGACCGGCCTTGACAAGTAAGATGATTCGTCTGGGTCTGGCGAGCTTGGAGCAGAGTTCTTGGATAGAGTGAGCACCAATGATGTTGGTTCCTACACGGCATTAGAGGTGACGTAAGCAATGTCCTGTCCCGGAAGCAGCGCTATACAGCTAAAAGGACTCACCCTTAGCTTCGTTGGCAAGGAAGTGGTCGACCTTGGAAGTGGTTCTACAAGTCATGAGTCCTGTCAGTAAATCCGCTTCGAAGCATATCGGTGGAAAAGCTGTCTGACTTACCGGTTGTAAGCACAAACCTTGAATCCCTTGTCGTTCATGTTAAGGATCAAGTTTTGACCCTGTTAAGTGGACGCCGGAGAATCGATATTTGCAGGCATTGAGAGAACAGGGGCAAGCAGAAAGGGGGTAAAGGTAGAAAGAGTACGGTGTGTGTCTTGGTCAGCAACTGAATCTGACCATTGAGATGCAACCTCGGACGTACCATAACGGCCAAACCGATAAGACCAACATCAGCGCTACGGAAAAGACAAGCATTAGCGACGAGTCCTCAGTGGTACTACTCAGACAAGGGCAAGATTGTGTGTGCATCAAGATCAAGTTGAGAAGGGAAGTTGGTGACATCGGGAATTAGCGGCCGATCAGACCGTCATTTCCACGATCTTCCATGACGGCCTGTATGACGGAGAGGTGACTCACAGTTGTTCAGAAGCCATTTTGATCACTTGTTTTTAGGTAGTCTAGGTGAGAGTGAGAGTGAAAGAGAAAGAGAGGAGATGAGACTGGTTTGTTTATTCGAAAAGAGAGGAAGCAGAAAAGAAAAGATAGAACGGGAAAGAATCAGAGTAAGAGAGCGGTGATGCATCCATCCCATCTCATCCACGGCACATGGATACCTAGACCGCATAGAGGGACAAGACTGGATTCAGGGTCCAATCCCACTGTCAATGAGATAGTATGACGCCGTAAGTGGCAGAATGCATACAAGTCCCCAAAAAAACACCCGGTGCATTCCGCGTTTGCGTTTTTCTGTATGACGTTTTGTGCTATCTTTTTGCTATTAGACAGGAGTACTTCGTGACATGGGCATAGTGATCTATAGTATGAGCTAATGCTCGAGCAGATCCTGGTGTCCCGTCTTCATCGACCTGTATACGCTCGAAGATCCTCGTATGCAGAGTGAGGCATTCATTCTTCACAACAAAAAAATATCCCAAGGCCAGACAGAGAGGAGCAGGAATGAAAAAAACGCCGTCGGGCCGACGTACCGGCGGGAGAAAAATCCATCAAAAAGCAAAAAAAACACGGCAAAAGTGATAGGTGACCAACGGAGATAAGCAAGAAGGCTGAGACGAATCAAAATCAGTCATGTCCGGTACCGGCACTTTTGTCCGATGTGTGTTGTGATGCTTGGCCGGGGTCGAGACTTTTGTATATGATTCTCGAATGGGTCAGCCTGAAGCATGAAGCATGAAGCATGAAGCATGAAGCATCAAGCATGGCACTCAAGTGAATGTCACTTCTCCATGCGCTCGTGCAATAGTGCTTTATGATCAGGTCCAGAAGATTGCGACTATCAAGATATACAACAGCTTGCATATCCACCGTTGCCGGACAAGAAGAAGTATCTCCATCGACTATGTCTGATGGCGGATGGCAATTATAAGATATATATATATATATATATATATAAATATACCGATCAATCATACTTCTCCATTCATCTGCGTAATGATCTCAGAGACTTCCTGGATGTGGATTCTCCCCGTCCCTCTCGCCTCCCGGATCTTTCAAATGCCCAACAGTGGATGTCGATACATGCTATGTGGTGAAGCCAACCATGTTGGTCAATAGAACAATCAGATCGCAAAACGTTGCATCGATCGAGACTCACCTTATCCCAATCTGACACAGCAGCATTGATCCATCCTCTTATGTCATCCAGCGCTCTATCCTGATCGAGCGTTGATGCATCTTGCGCTTCAGCATCTTCAGGATTCACCGATTTTTCAGGTTGTAGCTGAGCTTCTTGACTTTCCTGCGGGACCACATTCTCTTCGGTGTCCCGATCTGTATTGTTATCGTTGTGCGTTGTTAAGGCTGGTGCTGTTGCGGTTGACGTTACCGTTGCCATTGACGCTTGTCCGTCAGGGTTCTGTATGGTTGAGTTTGAAAAGCCTGAAGGACCGGTCAGAGGATGTTGAGTTTGAGGCCGATGACTGAATGGGGAAGGAATGACACTCTTCTTTTCGTCCAATTTCTCCCTGACGCCTCGAGCTTGTCTACGCAGACTTTCAATCTCCCCTTTGAGATGATCTAAGATGGTATGCAAGCTACTGCGCTCCGCTTTCGCGCTTTGCAATGTACTGAATTTCTTCAGAAACTCATCCCTCGCTTCCTTCAAGTGTTCGTCGTCCCCTTCATCTCCTCCATCTTGCTGCGCTGTATCCTCCTTGCCAGACGATAAGGGAGTGCTCGTACCTTTCTTCAGCTCTGCAAGGGTGATGTTGCGCTCCATCAAAATTCTTTTAGTATTGTATAATTCGTTGGTGAGCTTGTCGATGTAATTGTAGTCTATACCTGTACCCGTTATCTCGACTGCATCGCTCGGCTCATCTACAGTGATCGGTTGTGCGGCCACTTCGACTGCGTCATTGGTTGGAGACGTAGAAGAGGGAGGACTGGTCCCATCGTTACCCCCTTCGGCGGGTGAAGAGAGTGATTTTGAGGCTAGGAGAGTTTGCAGTCTCAGTCGAAGTTGAGCATTCTCAGATTGCATATCTTCGACCTGCTGTTCCAGTGCTAGTCTGGTGGTGGAGCAAGACGGTCAGCAACCAATTCATGACACATAGGCCAACACGATGGGATGGTACAGTGTCCAATATGCGGATTGGAGATATGGAAATGGAAATGGAAATGGGGATGGAATTGTAAGTGGAATTAGGAGCTTACTGTTCAGCTTTCCGTTTATGTCTACTCCTTTCGGCAGCTTGCTTATTCTGCAATTTCTGTCTTTCCCGCTTCTCCGCATCCGTCATGCCTTTCAAGCTCATCCCGCCATTTGATCCTCGGAAGGTGCGGCGATCCCGTTTGCTGACTTGGACCTCAGGCGCAGGGGTGGAACTTTCAGGCTGCGTTGGCTTTGGCGTTCTTGCCTCTATTGGCGGTTCCGATTCCAATTCTATTGCCACTTGGGGATCGATTTGATGTGAGCTAACATCGATATTGGCATGGGCATTGGCATTGGCATCGTCATTGAGATTGACTGGTGCATCCTGCCTGAGGTTATCGTCGTTGGAAGGTTGGTCATCGGGTATAATCATAAAAGGGGATTCATCATGCTCGTGGTCTAGGATTCCTACGCTATTCGGCCTGTGTATTTGGGCATCGAGGTGAGACAATTGTGACTGAGATGGCAATAGGGATGCCAGGCCCTCGTGGGTTTGAGAATCATCGATGTCATGATCATGATCGAGTATAGTCGGATTATCGAATTCAGCGTCGACGTCTACGTTGACATTCGCATCTAACATAGAACGGTAATCCAGCCTTGACATCTTCTGGGTCCCTTGACGGGCTTCGGCGGAATGATTGGTTTTAGTCTGATCAGATAAGATAGTCGCGTATAGAAGGAGGAGAGTCTGACGTGGTTATGAATCGGAGAAGGATGCCTTTATTTTGATACTTGTCAAATCACTTCAAAAGGGATGATGTGGAAAACATTGACATTTTCAAAATGCTCGAAGTTGACCTTACGTAACCCTGCCAGACCCATGACCACCTCCACCCGGTCCGGCAGTGACGACATACTCAAGAACGATGAGCAAAGTGAACATGCTCGATCAAATACAATACTGAAAGATTCCTAATTATCCCAGCTTGCTATAGATTGTAGAATCATCGTAACACACTAGTCAAGATGGGTGTCACCGAAACTGCCAAGAGCGTCACCATCAACCATGAGTCTGTGAGTACGGGCCAGCACCCGTTCATTCAGCTGAGTGAGGGATCGTGGCTGACGACTTCAACTCAACAGGGATCCAGTGCCGAGATCTAGTATGTACAACTCGTTTCAGCCTGTAGCTCCGGCGCAGGTCGGGAGATTTGGATAACTGATTGCTGAACATCATTGACCGATGACGCAGTTACTACGGTGCTCATGTCGTTTCGTGGAAAGCTGGGGGCAAAGAGCGACTCTTTATGAGTGGTAAATCCGCTTTGGACGGCAGTAAAGCTGTACGTAGCCTCCATCTTGTTGCCTAATCGTGTCAAGTATCATCTCTCTCATACTGACTTTTGACATCTACGCAGATCCGAGGAGGTATTCCCGTTGTCTTCGTGAGTCGAGGTTTCAGCTGCTCCTCATCTTGACCAAATTGCATCAATGGGCGGGGCTCTTGTCCGCTCGCAGAGCAAGATAAATCATTCGCATAATGTCTTCTGGTTGCGATGGGATCTGTATACCGACTTTCATCTGGTATTTGTACCTAGCCAATCTTCGGACCGCCTCCAACCTCTCCACCAGAGTACGCAGCCCTCTCTCAACATGGTTTCGCGCGAAACCAGATTTGGAAACTCGACAAAGTCATCATGGACCGACCTGAGGGCGTATCCATCCGATTCTTGGCGCCGCCTCCCCCAGATTCGTTCGCACACAAATACAGATTGGCCTACGTGATTACCCTGAGCGAACATCAATTGTGCACCGATGTTCACATCATCAACGAGGACGACAAGGAGTTTATCTTCCAGACTCTCTTGCATACGTACTTGGCTATACCCGATTACCTGAAATTGAAGGTCTCTGGCATCGATAAAGGTACGACGTACAAGGATAAAGTACTAGATGGGAAGATGGTACAATCTGAAGGGGAAGATATCGTTATCGACAGGCCGATTGATAGGTATGTCGTGATTTTCATCATGCCATCGACCTCTTTCTGCTTGGACTAGGTTTTGAACCTGGACTGGCATTCTGGAATTGCTTTACAAGCATAAACACACAAGAACGACGCTAATTGTACCAGGGAATTGTGCAGGGTGTACCACAAGGTACCCTCCCAAGAGATTCACGTCGACGATGGAGCCGGATCTGGCTTCAAAGTGAGATTCAGAGGATTCGAAGAGTAAGTCTTCCTATCGTATCACTCTACACTTTCGACTTCATCGACAACCGTTATCTCTCTGAAGCGGAGGAGACACCGCACGATCTTGTGCTGGGTATCTGTATTGATCTATTTCTTCGCCAGCGTGACCGTCTGGAACCCTACCGAGGAGGTCGGAAAGGGCATCGTCGACATGGAAGACAAAGGATGGGCACGTACACTTTCTCTGATGTCCGCCGCATTGACAAGGAGTGTGCTGATGAGACCTTTCGGTTGTGATAGGAAAAATACATCTGTATTGAGCCTGGATACGTCCGTGATTTCAAGTCACTTGCACCTGGAGAAGAGTTCTTGGGCCAGCAAGTACTCACTGTACTTTGAGATCGCAACGATTCTGAGGATCAGCAGACTATGAGTGAAAATGAAGTAGTCAAAGAAAAAGCGCGTATGTAGCATATATATCATGATGCTTGTGAAGATTCGCATGTATGCATGTGCGAAGTTTCTTTTGAATCTTGAGTCATGCTTTGCGATGAGGATTCGATGCGAGTATCGCTTCCGCGGGGTTGGGCAGCTTAGCTATCTAGTGGAAGCTTCCAGAGACGTCATACCCTTTCCCACGTGGTTGGTCGAACCGTGAAACCTGGATTCGGTTCACCGTTTCGAAGGTTGCAACTTCCCTCTCAGCTTGGACTACTTCAACACTTTCATCACTGCCTAGCAATAAATTGCGCTTTTCTCGACTCGACGCAGTTCCATTCTTCTTCTTCAAGTAGACTCCACAGAGAAAAAGACATTGATCAAGATGGCACCTATCCACCCCGAAATCACCTACGCTGAGCGATGTAATGCCACTGAGCCGGAAAAGGTGAGTTGAGGTGATCTGTAACTTTCATTCCATCGACTTCTTCCACCATGACTCGTCCAGATATGAGGATATAATCTTCCTCCGCGTATGCCTCGTCAGCACTGGGGGGCGGTGTAGTATAGCTTGCTGATTTCCTCATACTTCCAGAACATCATCTACTTCACCATCAACACACCTGATATTCAAGGAGAACCGAAATTAGATATCAAGCCTACTGAAATTTCGTTTGCTGCTAAAGCTGGAGAGTGAGTCTTTTTATCCTTTTGGAATCACAATCAAGTCGATCTGCCAGTTGTCATCGGCTTGTTTGGAAATATTCAAATTATATGCTGATTACTGATTGGTGCACTTTGTAGCGCTTCAAAAGGTGTACCAGAGAAAGAATATGCCTTTGATCTGCAATTATACGACGAGATCATCCCTGAAGAAACTAAAAAGGTCATCACCTCCCGAGCGATCGTGTTGGTTCTGAGAAAGAAAGAGCCTCGATCAGAGTACTGGTTGAGATTGACAAAGGAGAAACCTAATAGAAATTGGGTCAAGACTGATTTCTCCAAGGTGGGTTCGGTTTGGTTTGGTCTGGGTCGGTCGTCAACTCCAACTCTCACAACCCCCAGTAATCCCATCTATCCTCGTTCTTCGCCTTTCACAACTCCGATCACATTTCAGACCTATGCTTGTGTGTCGTGGTCTGTGGTCGGCTGCTGATTTTTGGTATGCTGTAGTGGGTTGACGAGGATGAACAAGAAGGTGCTGAAGAGTGAGTCTTGCTCAACTATGATTGCTAAGATGAATGAAGGGGGAATAGCGAAGCCATACTGACATACGACCTATGGATCATAGCCCAACTGCCGGTATGGACATGGCTGGTATGGGCGGAATGGGCGGTGGAATGCCCGGTATGGAAGGTATGGGCGGTATGGGCGGTATGGGAGGTATGGACTTCGTAAGTCGAATCAGTTTCTTTGACCTGCACAGCTTGTGTAAATGTGTAAAGATGAGATCAGGCTAATTCGCGTGACCTTGATGGTGCAGTCCAAGATGATGGAGCAGATGGGAGGTATGGGCGGTATGGGAGGAATGGGCGGAGGTATGCCAGATTTCGGTGCGGGCGAAGACGACGAGGCAGACTCGGATGACGATCGAGTACCTGACGAAGAGGAGATCGAGGAGATCTCTACTTCCGGTGCCGCCGATAAAGGAAAAGCGAAGGTCTCTGGGGTGAGTGATTTGAGTGATTTCAGCTAAATATCAATTCCACATCCTGCGTATTCGCATGGAAGGATTTCAGCTGATCTGTGTTTGACTTCGTTATAGCTCGATGATGTAGAGTAAATGTATGTCAACTGAGATAGATGAAAATGTACATTCACGCCGAGAATGGCGAGAGCGGAATCAACTGTGTGAGGTCGAGGAAGACACTAATTGGGGATCAGAGCCAGGCTGGAGGGAAGGAGACGCAAGATAAAATGTTTGACTGTTTATGCATAGCACCAGAAATAAATGTGTACACTGATACCGCTCGGTCATACGTTCATGCCGAACAACGTTCTTGGCTCTTGGGTCAAACTCGATGTTTTATTTGACGACGACGGTATGACTGATCGAGATCAGCACAGCACAGCGTATGTTATCGAGTTGTTCGGTCGATGATTGTCAGGTCGTACAGGCTTTCGGTCGGATGATCAATGTACGCAGGTCGGGCACAAACATCATTGTTCTTAGCTTACATTCAACGAGGGGCCGTGGTTTCCCATATGACGTTGAGGGATTTTCAATGAGTGTTTTACCTCTGCCCAATTGCCACTGCATATCTGCAACACTGAGATACATGTGCGTGCGAGAGATGTTCGGAGCCAGAGTCTTTCTTCTGAAACCCCGAATTGGCTGGGATTGATTGACCAGCGATTCGCTGTGATGATGGCCTAAATGGATCGCCTTCTCGGCAGATGATCTGAAGATCCCTAATATACATTCATGAATATATACATGTTTGAACTATACTATGCCCATGCCTATGGCTATGGCTATGGCTGTTGTGGTATTGTCTGCTTTGTCGATGTTGACGTTGTAGGCGAGGAAGCGAACTGCGATGATGGTGAGGAGAATGTTGATGTCGATGGTTCGGGTGACCAGGGATGTTGCCATTTATGCGGTGTTGTGAGTACGCCACCCTGAGCATTGAGGATGCAGATGGGCAAGTCAGCGCTGAGGCCTGCAAGTCGACTTTGGTATACCAACGCATAAAAGGGAGATGGATCTCTTGAGAGATGTCTCAATGGTGATGAGTGGACAATCAGACTCACCCTTTCCAAGAGTTTGACAACACTCCTCGTAGGTTGAGCCCCGACTCCGAGCCAGTAATGTATCCTATTGACATCCCACTTGATCTCTTTCTCCTTCTTTATCAATTCACTGCCTCCTCCTCCCCCTTCTGCAGGAGAACCGAATACGTTTGCCTCGGAGGGAATCACCACGCCTTTCCTTAGTCTCGGTATCGGATCGTATATCCCTAATGTCTCCAAAGGTTTGCCTTCTCTCGGACGCTTCGAGTTGATCGCTACAATGTGATATAATGGGTTCTTCTTGTACCCGTGTCGGGCCAGGCGGATTCGGACGGGCATTGCGGGTTATGCGTGTGAGAGTATACGGATTTATGGTGTGGCGGGTGGAACAGGGAGCTTTTTTTATGGAGGACCTGATTCAGTGACTTTTTCGAGAGGGTTGCAGGCTTCTCTGCTTTCTTCACTCAAGGTATGTTATCCTTGCTGTATATGGGTGTCGTTGTTCTTTGCCTGCTCAAGTTGATTTCTTGAACTTTTGGATATTGTCAAACCGACCTTTGGAAGAGCGGGATCAAATGATCGAGGTGGTCATCTCCTTATCAAACTCGGATGAACCAGCTGTCGGTCCAATTTACTCCACATCATGTCTGTCTCAGCTAGCCAAAGACCACGCGACAAATTACGTCAACCTCGTTCCGTACGAGCCCAATGCTTTTGCCCCGCGTTGACCTGTCCTATTCGCAACAGAGCCACTTGCTTGCCATACACTCAGCTTCTCAAACATCAAGTATTACACTTCTTATCATATCTTCGCTCGAGTGATACACTTACCAGGGACTCGGCTCAAAATGTCAAAAGCGCCAGGCCAGCTGAACGTACAGCTCTCGGGCTTACTCGAGAAGGTAAGCTCAATCTCATAGATTAGGCAATGAATTCACCTCCACTCTTCCTTGCTTGAGTATGAGCTGACGGGGCTTATGATGGTTGCAGATGAGGTCGACCGACTCGGACCATCGAGTGATGGCTCTCATCGACTTGAACAAAGAGCTGACCAGGTCTCTGACACCTATACCAACATCTTCATCGTCATCGACCCCTATACCAGCTCCAAGACGACAAGAGGTTAATTATACAGATGAATATACGGAAACGACATTAAGCGAGAACGTACTCAAGCTCTTGGGAGATTCCATTGCTGAAGTCAAGTCGGCCGCCGTATCATGGTAAGTCTATCAGCAGTATGCCGTTGTCTTTTCTGCGTCGCTCTCACTCCTTGAGTATCAAAGGCATACCTTCATATGGCTAATGTTCGCAAATGACAATACAGTATCTCCTTGATGGTCCGCAGACCTCGTCCAAACGTGATCACAAATATCGTCAACTCGTTGCTGGATGGTGTGTCTAGTCATGACGAGGAGAAAAGGGATATATCCTGTCTTGGTGAGCTACACCGGCCTTTTTGGAGTACCTCAAACGTCAGCTCATGTCATCTAACCGACTATTAGCTCTCAAGTCGGTGGTATCGGAGATGCCGGTGGACGGCCAACAAGTGACAGTGAATGTTGAGAAGATAGTAGCTCGTGTCTTTGCACTCTTCAAGGTGAGCTTACACCGCCATCGCTAATTCTCCAGAGGTTCTACAATCTGAGCTGACGAGATGGATGTGTAGAACGACATCAATCCTCAACTTGCTTCTGAGCTCCTCCAAACCCTTACCGACCTGTTCAATCGATTCGCTTACATCGTCAAGACCTCCCAAAGTCTGCAAAATACTTCCATTACATCCCTTACAGATATCCTGTCAACAGGTAGACCTGCTATAAGGAAAAGAGCCATACCGACGGTCTCGGCGTTGGTGTCGTCCAATCCGGGACTATTTGATACGGCCTTGAAGGCGCAAATTGTGGGAGGATTATCAAATGACGCGGAATCGATCCGAGTCTGGTTAGGTGTCATAGCTACTTTGGCTCGAGGCGGAAGTGTACATAAGATTGGGACGTTGATGGCTGAAGGAAACATCGGGGATGTCATCCTGAAGCAGACGCAGAATCCTGAAGATACCGAGACGGTAGAAGCTGCTTTAGTTGTAAGTCCTACAATATACGCAAGAAGCGCAGGTGACTGACTGCGGAAGGCAGGCTCTGGAAGTTCTGGTTCTAAGGTGTCCTACCGAGATTGCGCCATATGTGCAGGCTATAAATGAAAGAGCTTTGGCATTAGTCAAGTACGATCCCGTAAGTGATGATGCGCTTGGCCGTCTCTCCGTCGTCGATCTAGCTGACGTTTCCATGCAGAATTACGTTGACCTTGATGATGATGATGTCGACATGGACGGAGAAGAGGAAGGGGACGAGGATGAAGATGACTTTGAAGACGACGCGTGAGTCCTGTGCATATGTTGATTCCAACCGCGTGCTCACCTATCCATCCGGTCAGCTACTCGGACGACGAGGATGATTCCTGGAAAATTCGACGATCAGCAGCCAAGTTGCTACTAGCCTTGATTGGAACCCGGAACGAACTTCTTGTCGATTTTTACAATACCGCTGCGCCCGTCCTCATCTCCCGTTTCAGCGAACGGGAGGAAAGCGTAAGACTCGAAGTCCTTGCTGCTTTCGAAGTTCTCCTCAGGCAGACTGCTTCCGCCCGTGTTGCAGAAGTCGTGTCTGGCGGCCGGAACAAGAGGAAAAGAAGCGAAGGCATGGACGAGGATTACGCCCCGGATGACAGGTAAGTGCAGATAGTTCGTTTAACGCCGAGTGGGCTGATATCTGTTATCAGCGTGGTATCGTATCTTCGAGTTAGTCTGCCTCAAATCACTCGTGCTATACTCAAGCAGATCTCTTCAAAATCTGTATCAACCCGTCAACAGTGTTTTGTGCTTCTTCGAGAGGTATCGAAGGCGCTCAACGGTGGGCTGGACGATTCGGCAAATGCCATCTGTGCGGCTGCGACCTCAGCAATCCGATCGGTCGATAGTTCCACTTCAGCGTCTCTCGCCATCGCAGCATTATCTTTCCTTTCCGCTTTCTTCGTCGATCATCCTGCTCGCGTATATGGCGAACACCTGGGTCAGCTCGTTCCTGCGGTCGTAAGGTGCATGAAAGACAAGCTACAACGTATCAGCTTTGAGGCTTTCAGTGCGGCATCAAGTCTCGCTCAAGCTGCTAGACCCAAGAACAACTCATCACCCTTGCCTCCCGCTTTCGATACGCCTATCCGGCAACTCTTCGACGCTACAACCGAGATCTTGGCCGATAATAGTGTGGATGGGGATGTCAGAGAGAGAGCTCTGGACACTCTTGGCTACCTCCTTGTCCACGAGGGAGATGTCTTCATCTCCTCTTATACGACTGCTCTTCCCCTCATTGCGTCGCGACTCGCCAGCGAAAACACAGTCACCACCGCGGTGACGGTCATCGGCAAGCTAGCGGAATCACCCCTGTGCAAAGGATCAGAATTCGAGGCGTGGTTATTGCAAGTCTTACCTGAAGTGGTTGTCGCTCTTAGAAGGAGTAAACGATCAACGACGAAGACTTCAGAGTTCACCTGCCTCTCACATATCCTTATGAGACTAGGCACTTCTCTGCCCGAGCAAACAGCTATAGGTATGATAGGCGAGTTGCAGCCATTGATCGAAACCCCCGCGGCACTCCAAGTGGTTTCTTTGATTCTGTCTCAGCAGCAAAAATGCAGGGAATCAGTGGATGCTCAATTGTCCCCGACGATAATGTCGCTCATCAAGACTCCTTCCTCCAATCAGCACCTCGCGGAAGCCCTTGCCGCCTTCTTTGCGGCTTACGTCGATGGCGATCCAGATTGCGTAACAAGACTTGTGCCTGCCCTCGTAGAAAATTTAGGAAAACATTCGGCTCTGCCCGACGCTACTAGAGGCGGCACATCGACATATACGACCACAGCCAGAATTGTAGGGACCGCTGTCGCTCATTCCCAGAGGAACGCTGCTGGAGTATTGGCATTATTCCAAAAAGTCATCAAGGTCAGTCGTCTGCGGTACTCTGTACAGCATATTTGCAGCTGACACAACATTGGAACATAGTCAAGCAAAGTCACCGAACCTGATGTGTACCTCTCCTTGCTCTGCATCGGCGAGATCGGTCGTACGGTGTAAGTCGGCTATCATTGTGCCTGGACCTCGTCTCGAGCTTATGCAAGACGTCATCAGCGATCTTTCCACCACGCCTGACCTTCTTGACAAGATCTTGAGTTTCTTCTCTGCCGAAAGCGAAGAAGTGCGAAGTGCAGCTGCCTTCGCTATCGGCAAGTATATGCTGATCGACCAACGGTTTTCTGAGCTGACGGCGATTTGCAGGTAACCTCGCTGTTGGAGCCCCCAAAGTGTTCTTGCCTGCTGTCATCAAGCAAATCGAGACGGTCTCAAGCGAACCTACAAGACTTCTTCTCCTTCACTCTCTCAAAGAGGTGAGCTTTCACGATTCAATAATTGATTGGGATCAAAGAGTACCGACACCTCTGATTTAGGTCATTCTTCACTCATCTCCCGCTCAGCTCGAGCTCCTCGCGGACACTTTATGGAAGCCCCTCTTCGCCGACGATGTCTCGACAAAGGAAGGCGACATCGGAGATGACGGAGTCAGGAATGTCAAGGCTGCTTGTATCGGAAAATTGACAACGACCGCCCCAGGCAAATTTTTGCCTCAGCTTCAGGTTGGTCAAGATTTCATGGTAACCCATTATTCATGATCAGTGGAAAGCTGAATCTGAATCCGGATGATCCACAGGAGCTGCTGAGGTCGAGTCCCAAAAATCGAGCGATCGTGGCTGCTGCTGTTAGGTATACGTTCATCGATACTTCTTCGTCTTATGATGAGATTATCGCTCCCATCATTGTCGACTTCTTGTCCTTGATGCAGGACGCCAATCTGGTAAGCCCATCCAAATCTTCACTGCATCCATACGCTGCTCACCATGAAGCACAGGTTGTGAGACGATTGTCGCTTGCGTCGCTCAACTCTGCGATCCAACACAAGCCTCACTTAATCGTCGACAAGCTCAGCGCGCTCCAGCCCCTGCTGTACAATGAGACTCACATCAAGAAGGAGTTACAGAGAGAGGTAGTGATGGGTCCTTTCAAGGGTATGTGCCGCCGAGTGACATCGCATAGAATGGGCATTAGCTGACGAACCGGTTCAGTCATCGAGGATGATGGCCTGGAGAACAGGAAAACAGCCTATGAAACCATGTACACCCTTGTAAGCTTGATCATTTGATGCTTGTTCATGTCCGATAACTAATGTTGCGAATAGCTCGGCACATGCTTCTCCAAGATCGACCTTCCAACATTCACTGAAAGAGTCATGGCCTCACTGTCGGATGTCAACGAAGTCAAGATACTCGGCTTGATGCTCTTACTCAGACTCGGGCAGATGTCTCCTACATCCGTGATATCCCGACTCGATGACGTCGTTGTGGCTATGAAAGGGATGATGAAAGACGTCGAGGTGAAAGATGATACGGTCAAGCAGGACTTAGAGAGGAAAGGTGAGCACATTTATCCTTCTCGTCTTGTGTCTGTGATATGTGAAACCCAGTTGTTGATTAATGTTATTGATTTTCCGCGGCGGTCAATAGAGGAAATGCAAAGATCGACTCTGAGAACAGCTGTCCCATTATACAAATTGTCGAACCCGCAACAGGCACCTCAGTTCCATGCGTTTGTCAGTGGGTTGTTGGCGAGTGATAAATGGAGAGATTTCAAGGATTATCAGGGGTAGTATGAGGGTTAACGAGTAACGAGAGACGGGTGTCAGTATCGAAGTGGGGATATTGTTTAGACTTCCCTGCAACCACAAGTTGATACAAAGTCAGATCTTCGTCCACTCAAACATTGATCTCCAGATTAGTGTTAAATTCCCGATTGTGCATATTTTCATTCTACGTTTACGTTTACGTCGACGTATCCGCGCACAAACAGGTCGTAACGATCACATAAACTATTAAAGCATTGTATTATACCATGTAAATTTCCTATGAGAGCGGTCACCTGCTCCTGACGAGTATACGAACGGTCTGCAACCAACGTTGGCTGGCTGGGCAAGACACTGACCTGTCCAGTTATCGTAAATTTGTACCATAAGAATGCATGGAGCGTGAAGCATGAAGGCAATGCAATCAATCTGAAGATCTGAAAATAATCCAAACAGGAAAGAAACCATATCAGACCATGTGGATGTGGACTGGATTGGAGTGATATACAATTTACAATTGTAACATACACAAGCAGAGGCAATTCACATTAAGGACCAAAAGTTATGGATCATCTACCTTGTATCTTATAACCACCTAGCAACTTGATTCCAATCTCTGATCGGCTGAGTAACTTCCAACCCCAAAGCAAATTCAAAGCATTCTTTCGCCTTGGTATAGCGTTGTTGCGATTCGGAGATCTTGCCTAGGTAATACCATCCGTGGGGCACGTCCCAGTGTTTCTCATTGATCAGCGAGTTGATCAAGGTTTCAGCCAAGTCCGGTTTACCCAGATGGGTGAAATATAATTTAGATAATTCGATAATGGCGTATGGGTTATCGGGTTTCAGTAGGATAGATTTTACAAATGATGATTCTGCCATTTGGATCGATGTCGACGTTAACGTTGACGCTAAAGTCGAGGTTGAACCTGGATTTCCATCTTTTTGTTCGGGGGTTTCCGTATCTGTATTTGTGTTTGGCGATGTTTCTGGACTGGTCGATCGATACACGGCAAGATGATATAACCCTAATTGAATCCATACATCTGAATTCTCCGGATCTAGGACTTCAGCTTCTTCAATAGCTACTAGACATTGATCTAATTTGCCCCATCGGCGGAACGTCGCGGAGGACATCAACCATAAATTACTGAGTATCCTCGACTCTGCGGGCGTTCGGCCGTGCTCCTCGTGTGGCTGAGAAAGGGGAGGAGGTGCAGGAGGAGCTCTTTTGGTAGATGAAGATTGGTTGTTTCGGAAATGCGAATGAATAGCTGTAGGAGCTAATGATTGGGCACCGGAATTAGAGATTGATCTGGCTCGATTCGGAGTCTGACCCTGACTCTGATTCTGCTGCTGTGATGCTGAAGGGGAGGATAGTCTGCGGATGCTACTTGGTCTTGAGACTGGTGCTGAGACTGCTCCGCCGCCGCTAGTAGGCACGTGCAGGTGCTTTGTGGTGTTCTTCGATCTGATAGATAGACTTCGACGAGGTTTCTCTGTCTGTTCCTCTCCGCTTGTACCTGCTAAAGCGGGTTGACGAGTAGAAGGGGTGGGGGAAGGGGAGACGATGTTGATAGGTGGCTTTTCCGAATCAGAAATCGGTTCGGCAAGTGAAATGGGATTGACAGACTTCTCGCCCATCGGCGTTGGCGGTTGAACTACACCAAACAGATTTGTCAATCAGCTTTACTGATCCCTCTTGATATGTACGACTTTCGTATACAAGCGGGCAGTGACGTAGGAGAGAAAGGGAGACTCACCGGAAACCATTCCCCCTTGATCGACAGCGACACTAACGAAACTGCCCCCCAGATCCTCTTTACCGCCATTCACCGTTGTATTACCAATACTTGGACTGACGAGTGCCGTCAGGCTGTTGTACGAAGTAGCAGATTTCATTCCGGTGTTCTTGCCGAATCCACTCGAATAACCTAATTTGTTCCTGTTTTTACCAGATCTAGCACTGAAGAAGGCAAACAATTCTTGTTGTTTGAGCATCGCCAATTCCGGACCTTGAGTTTTCTCAATTATCGTGTTCAGTGTCATTCGAAGCCTGATCACATGTTCGAGTCTCGCTGACTTTGTCAAGGGGGTGGTTTTAGGCGGAGAGATCTCCAAGTATGGGAACGAACCATCTTTCACTAGAATCTGTTTGTGTCCCTCCTCGGATGGTTGTTCGCGCTCTTGCGAAGGGTCTGTAGATGTTGAAGATTGGACAGCAGCGAAGTCTTTAGCCTCCACGTCCGAATCGATGGTGTTCAGCAGATCTTCTTCGCTCGCTGAAACTTCCTCATCTGCCTCCCAAACGCTTATCCCTGCTTCGCAAGCTTTGAGCGCACCTTCCCAGTCTCGCCTAGATGTCAGCAGTAATGCAAGGAGATGCCATGCTTGGACGTTGGATGAATCTAACTCGAGCGAGGATCGTATACTCTGAGTGGCAGCGTCGATAGAACGAGCGTCGGCTTGGCAATGAGCTAAGTGGTAGTAACCTGATGCAGAAGGAAACAGCTCGACAGCCGCTATGAGGTGATTGATAGCTTGTGCTTGATACGTAGGTCTTTCTATCGTGTCTACGGCTATATGTAACAGGCAAATTAGTATGCATCCTGCAGATCAGGCCAATACCATTGTGGGTGCTTCACTCACTGTGCACAGCCATACCCATCCGAACGATCCCTTTGGCTTCTTCAATCCTAGCTCTCAACTCATCGTTGATCCCGGCACCTGCACTTGATCCCAAAACATCTCCAGCAAGAACAGCATATCTCCACGCTTCCTCAATCTCTCCTAAATCCCTGTTCAGTAGCCGCGTTCCTCCTAGCAGAGTCTCGATAAACTGTTTATCGTTGTCGATCTCGCTTTCTGCGCCTTGTTCTCGCGACGCGGAACTCTCATCCTCGGCAAGCTGTTTACGTATTTCAGCTGGAGAAGCAGCATCCTCGTTAGTTGGCCGCCTCTTCAACTGTAAAGAAATTTCGGGTTGTTGTGTTTCCCTTGCTTTCAAGACTAGCTGGACATATAATTCGAAGATCCGCCTAGCATCGACCGAATCGCCAACGTCTGAGAGGAGGTGACTTAGATGTCGAAGGATAGTCTGGGATTGGAAAGTCAGGTTCATTGACCACCATAACGTCGAAATGACTTCTCTGCTTAATTCGGCACATTTACTATACAGCGCGACTGCTAGTTGGGTAAACTCTGTCACTGGGCGATTTATCGATCCTGCTCTGGGGAACGAAGTGGTAGACTGTAGGAGGTTTCGGCCGTTGTGTATGATTTCTATGACTTCCTTTTTCCACAAAGCTCTGGCCGGTATGGCTGAAGGCGTAGAATAGAGTAGTGGTGATTCGAGTGCGGGTTGGCGAGGCAAAGGATGAGAGGATTCAAGACTTCGAAGATGCAGTAGTAACATTCGTTGTCGTTGTATGGGGCGAAATGTGGGCGGCCACGAAGAACTAAAAGCGTGATATGTTCGTAAGATGCGCAAGCTTCTCTGGCCATCCTGAACCGAAGGTTTCGGGGATCGAGAACTAAGGACCGCTGCGCGAGTGAGAGCTGTCGAAATCCATCTGTATATTTCGCGTTGAGGTTCGAAGGGCAATTTGGGCGAAGGCTGATTTGTGAGGTATGAGGGCATTGGCGGGGAGTCAGCGGATAAGGACTGTAGCAGGGGTATGATCTTGAGATACGATTCTATCGATTTGGCGTAGTCCGGACGTTGCGCTAATTCGTAACTCAAGCCTAGAGCAGATGTCAGAATCTCACCTGTTTGCGTTGTGTCCGATGGGGAAGCTGCTTACCCTGCAGAGTTCGAGCCCGTATCCTGTCCAGCACAGCAGCATCGCCTTGAACAGCTCCGAACCAATTCTCAGCGTTCCAGTCTATCCCTTCGTAAATCCGCAGAGCATCCTCGTGAGATCCAAGAGCATGCAGATGATATGCCAAGATGAAACGAGCAGACTGAGCGGGAGTTCCGACCGGGTATTAGCTATGCGAAGGGGAACGTGCGCGAATAAGAAAGTATTAACTTACCGTTAACTCATCTTGAGATAATTTCCCTCCGCTGATCAGGCTTTCCAGAGACTTGACACCCTCTTTGACCTCATCCACGTTTTCGCTGCTGATTCCGTTCCACCAGAGATTGCCCTCGGCCCAACCTCGGACATCGTCACTCTCATCCCCGTCTAAATCACCCGAACTGAGGTAACTCGCTTTGGACGTGCTGGCCGAGTCGCCGCGTATCGTGCTGCCAGACGTTATCGTCGAGGCGTTTTCTTGCGGAATATCGAGCGATGATTTCTTTCGATGTCTCAAATGTGGATGCGGTATATGGACGAAAGATGAATGTGATCCCGTGCCTGTATTGCCTGAATCATTGGAAGAATTGCTGGAACCTGGGGCTTCATTTGACAAACCCGCTTGAGACGAGGGGACGGTGATGTATCCTGAAGAGGAGATTGCTGCGTGTGATGTCGAGGACAGGTATAAGAGGGATATGTCGCGTAGATGATGTATCAATGCGGTGTCTAAGTAAGGTAATTAGCGCAAGCCAGCCATCGTGCGAAACACTACAATAGGATTTGATTTATCTGCTGATAAGGTAAATGTATGACGATGGTCATGAGAGGATGAGGAGACTCACTACCACCAGTATGCTTACCCCACTTCCTGACTAATTCTCCCCAGCTCAACTCTGTCTTGTTCGGCGCATGACCAGGATTCGATTCTGCCCAAGCACCTCGGATCAAGGCGGCTGTGAGAGATGAGTTGTAATGAGCGCCTTTCGGGTTCGGGGTAGCCGCAGCCCCGATAGAAGCCATGTCGACTCGCTACAGGCACTAGCTCTAAGATGCAAGTGCTACACCTCAGGTGATACGTCGTCAGTCGTGCGAAGATGTGGTATGCTTGCAAAATAGGTTGAGATGAAGACACAGAGAGAGCTGACTGACTGCGCGGGTCGGGGAGCAAGCAAAGTGATGATGCAAACGCCAAGAGTCTGTTACGTAATCAGCGTCTGACTCGGTTGAATCGGATCGCAGATCTCTCAAAAGTTGGTCCGAGTATCAACTAACTTTCTTCGCTCTGCATAAGTTTGTCTTCCTCCTATCCTGGTGATTCCAGCTTCATAGCAATTTATCCTCTCAATCAGATTACCTTCAACAGGATCACGAACCGGCTTTAAGTCTAAAGTCTGAGATCTTCGTCTACAGTCTGCAATCGTCAAAATGGTAGCCACGGATGGGTCAGTGCTTCATGTCTTTTTTGGTCTTCCCCTGCTCCGGAAACAGGCATACTGACTTTCTAAACCGGATCGCAGGCTAGCTATTCCAACAAGAGCCAATGGGATTTCGTCCTCTTCTTCACATGGTTTCTCGAAGTCGCCTCCCTCGTATATGGAATACACATCCTCAGCTCCTTTTCCTCCTTCGTCAAAACACGATGACGCCGAAGAAATCCCTTCGCATTTATACGAGAAGCTGCCCGATCATATAATGGAGACGAATTCGAAAGGTCAAAAGGTACCCGACTACCTGAAGATGATCCTTATGTGTGAGTCTTACTCCGCCATCTAATTCGCATGCTGATTTGGCTGATGCAACGGGGTTTGACCTATAGCGAAAGTGTATGCTGCACCGTTAAATCTGAAGGAAACTCCCTTGACTCATGCTGTTAATCTATCGGCTAAGCTCGGAAACGAGGTATGCCATCTGCCAGACGAATGTCGATCAAACAGCTCATGACTTTCCATACAGATATGGCTCAAGCGTGAAGACCTGCATCCAGTGTTTTCTTTCAAGATTCGAGGTGCATATAATATGATGGCTTCGTTGAGCGAGGACGAGAAGAAGAAAGGTGTCGTCACTTGTAGTGCAGGTATGTTCGAACAATCGTCAACCACATATTCTTGCCTGCATAAGTTTAATCGCATTGCGATCTTTATAGGAAATCACGCTCAAGGGGTAGCATTGTCCGGACATTCACTCGGTATACCAGCGATAGTGGTTATGCCCGTATCGACACCCTCCATAAAATGGCGTAATGTCCAGCGACTAGGTGCGAAGGTGGTCCTGCACGGGAGGGATTTCGATGAGGCAAAAGCGGAATGTAGCAGATTGGAAAAATCAGAAGGCCTGACGTTTATACCGCCCTTCGACGACCCGTATGTGGTAGCTGGACAAGGAACGATAGCTATGGAGATCTGTCGTCAAGTGAGAGACGCCAACGAGATTTCAGGAATATTCGGATCGGTCGGAGGAGGTGGCCTGACAGCTGGGATCTCAGCCTACATAAAAAGGGTAGCAGCGCCCAGTGTGAAGGTGTTCGGGGTAGAGACTGTAGATGGGGACGCGATGGATAAATCACTGAAAAAGGGTTCGAGGGTGCTGCTGGATGAAGTGGGTCCATTCGCGGATGGGACGGCAGTGCGGATAGTCGGTGAAGAGCCCTTTAGAGTGTGTAAGGAGTATCTGGATGGAGTGGTATTGGTCAACAACGATGAGATTTGCGCAGCCATAAAAGACGTGTTTGAAGGTGTGTGATCTTCTCGTACTCCTTTGAATCATCTCTCGAGATCGGGCGAGCGGAGATGTCTCGCTGATACACTGAGATACTATAGAGACCCGATCTATACCGGAACCATCTGGCGCTTTGGCCTTGGCAGGGCTGAAAGCCCATATCCTGCGGAATAACCTTGTGGGCGCCAACAAGAAATTCGTAGCTGTCATCTCGGGGGGAAATATGAATTTTGGAAGGTTGAGGTTCGTAGCTGAGCGTGCGGAGATCGGTGAGAGGCGGGAAGTTCTGATCAGTATAAAAGTACCAGAGAAGCCTGGGTCGTGAGTCCAATTCTGCTGTGGCTTGTACAGTGTGTATGGTGTAACTGACTGACATTTCTGCTGATAAAACTAGTTTCTTGAAGTTTCACTCGCTTTTGGAAGGTCGAGCGGTGACCGAGTTCACCTATCGATATTCCTCCGCACAAACAGGATACATCATCTGTTCCTTCATCTTATCGTGCGCTTCATCATCTGCTACTGGTCCGACACCCGAAGCCAGGCAGAAAGAGATAAATGAACTTTTCGATAACCTGAAGAAAGAGGGTATCGAGGCATTCGATCTGAGTGAAGACGAATTCGCCAAATCGCATGTCAGGCATCTTGTAGGCGGAAGGAGTGATGTGGAAGATGAACGATTATTCAGATTCGGTATGTCTTCTATCCGTCCTTTCTCCTTCTTCTGCTTCAAACACTTCAGCAGAAAGTGAGTCGAGCCTGGCTAAACATGGTACTGTATTCGCAGAATTTCCTGAACGACCCGGCGCATTGGGTAATTTCTTGAAAGGTATGAAGTCAGATTGGAATATATCGATGTTCCATTATCGAAATCATGGATCGGGTGAGTGGCGTCTCGACTCTCGCTCTAGAGACAAGGCGAGTCATAAGCTGATTATGCCTACAGATGTTGGAAAGGTGCTCATCGGTATACAAGTACCGAAAGACTCGTATGATGCCTTTGGGGAATTCTTGAACGAGCTTGGATATGTCTATGTGGAAGAAACGCAGAATCCTGCGTACACCTCTTTGCTGAGGACACAGGCGTAATCATAGGAAATTCGCGGGAGTTCCGGCTCTCCCCTAGGTATCACTTTCATCGGTCTCTGCAGAGCCATTTGTACATTATGCATCATTGAGTGCTCTCAACGCTATCAAGGCGGTCTTCCTCACCAGTTGCTCGACTCGGAGATGGTTTGGTTGTCCGACTTTGTTGATCTGCCACGCGACATACTTTACCCCGCGTTGCGTTGATGTTCGTGTCCGGATGACTTTACGATGACACTCATAAGCTGCAATATCAATCTTGTGGAGATATCTTCGGGAATTCAGCCATCCATTCCAGAAGGGAAGTAGCTTAGCGGTTTTGGAAGGTCAGAAGAATCAAAGACCAAAGATCAAAGACCAAAGACCAAGATGCCCCGACCAGTGACGATAACATACACGCTTCATCCCTCCTACACTTCTCCGTCCTCTTCGAACCAGACCAACCAGATCCTCAACTTGGCTATTCAAGGTATAAAGCAACACTTGCCCTTGCGGAACTTGCATTGGAAGTCATCAACCAGAACATCTTTGCGGACAATACAAGAGGTCGATGTGGAGTTACTCGAATTGGGCGAGATAAGCAGTACGAAACATAATCAATTTGGAAGTGAGGGTAGCGTATTAGATAATCCGCTGGTCAATCTTTGTTTGATAGTATGCGAGGTGAGCATTCTCTTCACAATTCTCACATTTCGTTGTTTGACACTGTACAGCTACCTTCTATTGCATATGGCCCGAAGGCTGATTGCCATTCGGCATTTTATCTGTTTCGACTTGCAAACTCTCGCAGGACGGGGAAGTATACAAGAACCAAACCCGCAATTTCATCAGAGACTGGCTCTCACTCTTAGCAGCTCGGCGCCACCCCCACGCACCCTTCATTGTACTTGTCAACCCGCCCGCGCCGGGTGGACAAGCAGGCAGTAGTAGTTCAGGTAAAAGCGTGTGGGGTAAAGACAAAGGGGTGTTAGGGAAGTTGAAGACAGATTTCAATGTTGGGAAGAGGGATAGATGTGTACAACTGAATCTCCCTCAACCGGGAACGAATGACCCGGCAGCATGGCCTGAATTGATCAACAAGCTCAAAGAGTCTTTGGTATCGGCGTTCGACTCGGCGATTATAGAAAGGGAAGAAGAGGTGAAAAGAGGGGAATCGCAACGGTTGAATGTCGGGTGGAACTTCTGTACTTGGTTCTTACTGAAAGTGAGTCCTTTTCATATTCCTGTACCATGTTTGAATGAGGTCATACGATGAACACCTAAAATTCAGCGATGTTGGACTATATATGAACTAGTCAAGCAGATACTGACCCGTTATTGCCTTAATGCGTTAATAGGAATCCCTAGCAAATTCGTTCGAAGCTGTCAACCTCCCTGAAGATTCATTGATCATATACGAAGAACTCGAAGCGTCCTTCTTCCAGGTCCTCAAAGAACAGAACCTATCATGGTTCGGGATATCTAAACTCGGAGCAACGCATCATGGAGACGACTCATTACCGATCTTGGACATCAGTCAGAAACCGTACAGAGAGTTGATACGCAATAGCCAGATCAGTATATTCGACTTCAGGATATACCTATTTGCGCGTCAGGGACAGCTCCTGGGGAAGCTGGGAAGGATAACGGAAGTTGCTAAGCGGGGTCAATGGTTCGTTGCTTCGTTGACCAGAAGATTGAGGGAAGCCGAAGTGAGTCAAAGTACCCTTGTGATCTGGTCTAGTCAGTGACAGAGCGAGCGATATTGACGTATGTTTTTGCGATTGTATAGAGCTCATTAGCTGAGCATTTCATCGAGTCATGGACGTACACTGCTTGTATGGACATAGTGTCGCGGTGCGATCAGTGGTCAAGGATAGACAGGCCCAATGGGGATTATTCCGGTCTGGTGGCTTATGAATCTGCCAGATCGGAATTACTAGATATCGCTCGTATACAAGTCAGTCATACTGAGATCCCTTTCATCAGCGATATTGCTCTGAGCTTGATCTGTTGACTAAATAAGCACAATTCTATCAGGTCGAGAGGATTGGCGTTTCCTCCGGGCACTTACCTCCTATATACCCTTTCAACCCTGCTTCATCACCTTATCCGAAATTGACGGAAGAGGAAGACGTGTTGTTCGAATCTTCCTCCAACGGCTTGTCCGACGACGAAGAATTGCAACATACACCTACGAACGCGCAACACTCTTCGCCAAGTGAAAGACCGGAATTATCAAATGAACAGCTGGTCGATGCTCAGAAGGATCAAGATAATTGTCGGTCGCTATATCTCGGCTTGACGCAGAAGACCATAAAAGCGTATGAAAGTTGTGGGAAAGTCAATTCGGTGATACGGCTGAAAGCTGATCTGGCAGCATTGGCTTTGTAAGTTCTTCGCTTTGGCCAGCTCCATCATGATCGGACTACAAGCTGACACTGTTCGTTGACTGTGACAGGTACACGGAAGATTGGGTTCAAGCATATGATCGGTCCAGAGAACTAGCTAAGGATTGTGCGGAGTTGCTCACTTGGGATCCCGTATCCAAATTTGCTTTGGAGGCTGCCTTACAAGCTCATCGGGAACTGGATAGAGAGAAAGACGAGGATTGGGAGAATTTGGCTCTTGCTTATTTGAGAGTCAGCGCTATCGTGCACGATGATGAACCGGGGCATACAGGGGAAGAAGAGCAGTATGCAGAATTAAGGGAGGCTGTGAATGGATTGAAGGAATCGGAAAATGAGCAAGATGGTAAGCTCGCTCCTTCCTTGCTCCTCGTTTATGACAAGCTGAAGGATGGGGTGCGCAGTCGAGGGTCACAAAGCTTTCAATGTCAGGTTGATCAGTGATGCGGTCCAACATGAAGATGGAGGAAGCTTGACTTCTGTGCAAATTGAAGTAGTCAACTCGTTACCCATTGTCAGTATTTGTGCTTCCCTTTCACCAGGGGTGTTTGAGCTCTAGGCTCATTGGCTGTTGGACCATTTCGCTGGACGATCACAGCCCTTGGAAGTCGAAGGTATATCGATAGACTTGTCGGACTCAAGTGGGGAAGTGATCACCTTCTCGCACGAAGGGGAAACTCTTCAACCAGGTTCAAATGTCACCAAAGCGATATGTACTGTAAGTGTCTTAGGTCATCGAGTACAAGTCATGAGTTGTCGTACTGATCGTCCAGCAATGCTACAGACCTCGACTCACGGATTGTATACATCTCATTCAGCTGCAATCACCCTTGGAGGCATCAACTTCATATACAATCACTATGAAGGAGGAAATACGCTCTGGGTGAAACGCGATTCCCGAGGCGTAGAAGCCAAACTAAGGATGCCTTACAATAGTCAGTCATTGTCCGCGTCCTGTGGTAGCCCAGAGAACATCAGCTGACACCATGACAATGGTAGTCAAACTCGATGAGGATCCCAGGGTAGTGGTCGAGGTGAAACCTGGGATAATTGATATGCAGAATGTCAAGATCGGCTTGCGATCGTTGATACCTGAAGTTACCTACCTTCTGCAGAACGCTGAATGTGATGGACGGAGTGAGTGATACAAATCAGGCATGGGGCGCGACTCAATCAGCTGATTGGGGAATGATAGATGTCTCGCTTGACCAGTCTGGTTTGATTACAATCAGTGACATACAGGCAGGCGGGGGTATTGAGATTAGCATTCCATATGCAGGAGTACCGCAAGGAGAGTACGCCAAGGTATGTCTTCCAGACTTTTCCGATTGGTAAACGTGGTCGTCAGCTGACTTTGTATTTCCAGGCTCAGATAGTGGTTCAATACGAATTCCCGACAGGATCCCGAGATTGGATAGACAATCAAGTGGTCTTTATGGGATTACCACTTACAGTCAACGTCCAAGATTTCTTCAGGCTAGATTGGTATGTCGACTCAATAGCTCATTTCTGATTAGATCTAGCTGACCCGACTTCTGACCTTCTGACCACAGCCTCTTATCGCACTTCACCATCGCTTCTGACGGAAGAGAATACTTACGTATAGCATCGGTGGATCTGGCACCGCCCAAGGGTGGAGGATATGAAGTCCAAGCTAGTCGGAAAAAGTGGAAGAAGGATCTTGTGAGCTGCAAAACCAATATCTGCTCTTATGATCTGACTCATGCGGCCATACTTGTTCATAGACAATTACGCCCAATCAACCTCTGTCGTGTCTTTTCAAGGTCAAGCAGATAAGCAAAGACCAAGGTGGTGAGTCAACCCTGATCCCTTTTGCTAAGCGTCTAAAATGTACTGGGCTAACGAATGAACGCAGACGGTGCAGTCCTACGTCTCAAAATACGCTATCGCAACCTGGAAGAAGGTTGGTTCTGACTCATCGCGAAATGCTGGCTGCAGCTGATCTCAAAGATCCATTCTGACAGAAATTCGGACTGCCATCGAAGATGTCATGCAGAATCTTCCCACGTCCGCCGGTGATGAATTGTGTAGCATCACAAATATATGGATGCAAGACAAGGCGAAATGGTTGCGACCGTATCTGCTCGGCTCATCCCTCGCTGAAACATTGACGGACATGTTCAAAGCCCAAGGTGTCGCGAATTCGGCAACTTTCCTGAGCGTAAGTTGGCAGTCCAGCACAATCAGCAAAGGGAAGCCAGGCTGACCAACCGCTTCTAGGCTTTGAGTGATAGCCAAGATCAGATTTGGCGCACGCTTGAAATTCCTGTAGACGTTCCGCAACACCGGGTGAGTGTACTTTGAACCCAACTCCTCAAGGAATCATCCTGGCTGACGTGCTTGTGCTAGCTCCTTACATGCATCCGAATGAACCCCACCACTACTCTGGACAAGATATACGAAGGTCGAGCCATCAGCATGAGAATCAGTCTGACGACTTCGTTCACGTGGTGCGGAACAAGTATAACTACCCACGAGAATGATGAGGCGAGAATGCTAGTGTTCGATATTCAGAATAACGAAGATTGGTTGGTGCTGGGAAAGAAGAAAGGATACTTCCTGGCAGATGTGAGTTGCGCACAGTCCCAAAAAATGTTTTTGCGGAGGAGTGATAATCGTGTAGCTGATACAACAATCTGATTTATCTTGAATTATGAAGCCATCGAAGACTGAGGAACACGATATAATACTCATACCGATGAGATCTGGTCAATTGTTCTTACCTACAATCAACATTGGTTTATTATCCAATTCGAACTCAGCCCACAATACACATCAAGGTCGATCAGGGTCGAACGAGAATGAGCTTCTGTGCGAAACATATTTCGAAAATGCGGCTGAGTGTATGATGGTTCTCCCTTGTAAAAAGGAGATCAATGCCTTCGTACCTATCCAATCCCCGATGGTGGGTGAAGTATGGGCAGGCGAGCGTATATGATAGAACGCTTACCCGCTTTATACGGACCGGAGACTACTTGGGGTCGAGAAGTCAATGCAGGCGGAGGGGAAGGGCCGGAGGAGGAAGGGAGAGAGGGAGAGGAGGAGAAGGAGGGAGAGGAGGGAGAGAGGAGGGAGAGAGAGAGGAGAGGAGGAGAGAGAGAGGAGAGAGAGGGAGAGGGAGAGGACGGGAGGATGAATAAGGACATATGCGAACGGGTCGGAGGCGGACGAACTTTACGACCAACAATGACGCCACGGTGCTACGACTTCAACAGAAGGCAATATTTACGATGATTGCATATATACTGAATATAGAACGACATATATATAAGAACAATAAAAAGATGTAATCCAACCGAAGGAAGCTTTGCATAATCCGCAAAAGCATAAGAAGGCGATCACTACCCCTGGTCATTCTCTACCAGCGACTCAAAACCTCCTCCACGAAACTTCCGACCAAAGGCAACTCGTGATATATAGCAACTGCGTGCGGACACTCTGTCAGCTCATGTTCACCGCTGTCGTAGCAAGCAAGAACAGGATCGACGCTTACCACTTCTGATCATTCTCAATCTCAACTTCATCTCATTCTTGTTCAGAGACGACTTGAACGATCCTCCACAATGACATGTCGCAGCCAGATTGTCAGATTTCGAAGTAGAGCATTTCATACAGATCACCTATCGTATCGAAGGATCGTATCGATTCATATCAGCGAAATTCTTAACAAGAAGACATTGCAGCCTGAAAACCTACATCTTGAGTTTGGTAAGAAGTGATCATCTTGGCTATGTTTTCGATCAAAGGCTGCTCAATCTGGAATTTATCATATTCCGAATCACATCTCTGCGGGACAAGAAGAAATTGAGATCCACAAAATTAGCTTTGACTCATGTAAGACGGTTGATGAGTATGGACAGAGGAGAACTCGGACTTGAACTCACATGACAAACCCAATTCTTCCTTGGAGGCGATAAGAGCTCCTTGTTCTCATTATCCCACGAAGGAAGTCTATCTGGATCCCGACACAGATCAATGTCTCTTAGGGAATTACATTTCTTGCAGATGATCATGTTGATTTGCAGACTATCATCCGCCGCACACGGATTATGGAATGTCGATTCCTGTGAAAATTCCTTGACTCCGATTAGGTCTAACAAATTCTTCTTCAAGATTTGAATTTCGATCATGTGTTCTTTGTCTAAGCTGAACACTTCAAGGATCGACTTGACAAGCTCTAAAACAGGGTTGAGTTTGGTAGTGGCGTGGTACAAATCGAATCTTGATCCAGGTAAAGAAGGGAAAAGTAATGATTCGGCAGCTACTTCATCTGTATGCGATTGGATCTGTAATTTCTTGACTGACATGATATCTTTCAATAACCTCTTGGTCAGATCGTGCGATATTGACTTTTTACCCTGGGCGAACTCTTTCTCCTTTGCTGGGTTGATAGTTGACGTGTTTTCTCCCGGTAAATCGATATTGAGGTTATGTATCACCTTGAGCGGTTCCCTTTCATCATGAGAAGACCGCTTGGCACCGTATAACTTGAAGATGAACTGAGCGACATTCTCTTCAAAAATCGGTTGTAGGATACCAGGCAAGAATGATTGGATGTTCCAGTCCATCGAGATCTCGAATTTTGAGGCAGGTGGATTTCGAGACGCAGCGATCTCAGGCGTTACTTTGACTCCCCCGAAATTCGCGACGTCCATCCACGCCAGATAATTCCAGAACTGAGTCACGTCGATCACTAAATGCCTGAATAGTTCTTGGGAGTTCGCAGCGGTCACCAAGTATTTCGCAAATGCGTAAGCACTACCAGCATCAGGTTTAGTAGTGAGCAGGAAGATCCGGTTGAAATCCGCATATACCACTTGAGTGCCAAGCCTCTTGAATTCTGCTAAGAGCTGGAGGAATGTCTTCCGCATGAGACCGTGCAAGAATCGCTGCAGAGCCGGTTCGAACATATTGCTCGATGAGGAACTAATCCATCTCCAAAATTGATCAACGACTAGATCGGCTGGAGTCGAATATATTCCCTTTACGTGCGCTCGGGCTTTATCGAGGAACCACGATCGGACCATCGATTTGAGAACGCCGAACGTTTGTGTCGATAATACCGCATCACCAAGCATGACCGAGGTATTGGCTGTTCCTTTGGCGTATTCGTCCAAATTATGCGAGGCGGAGTCGAAGGCCAGTGCTCCTGCTCCTGAGCCTTCCATTTCGTTCACCAAGGCAGATTGCAGCACCGCATTTATGGCGAGATCTGCAATCTCCATCTCTAAAACCACGGACGAGTAACATCCTTTTGTCGACATCCTGGGCGTTACCAATTCTTCGCTCAGATTGGCATCTTCTTCGGAACCGCCTAAATCAGGCCGCGAAGAGGCAGACCACCATAAGAGCATATCTTGCTGTTTCAACCTTCGTGCGAATTCGATGTCAGCCAAAAATACAGGCGCATCTTGACCTAAATTCCCGACTGGGACGTCGTAGTGAGCTGCCACTTCGATTTGCGCTTTGATCCAGCTTGACAGCTTCAGATACTGGCTGATCATCCTTCTCGAAGTCTGGACTAGCCAACCCAAACTGGGTTTCTCCTCGGACCCTTTGAAGGTGATGAATGGGAACTCTGAGAATACCGGTGAGACCACTTGGTAGTAAGAGTGTTCGAATGGTGAGCAGAGTGTGATTACATTCAAACCATGTCGGATGCTTTGAAGATCCTTGGATAATTGCCTCAAAGCAGACAATTCGTTTTTGTAATAATTTGTGACGAATTCGACCTCGTCTGCATATGAGAACAGACCTTTGGAGGCTTTTTCAAGGCGTTCCGTGTACCATCTCGAAGGATTGGGAAGTCTTTCCGGAGTTCTTGAAGCATCCACAACGTAAGTTCTGACCGCTTCACCGGGCGAGAAGAGGGCGAGCAGATGTCGAGAATTGAATGTTGCGTGATACAGGAAGTGGTACTTGATACCTTTGCCTTCGTCTAGGTATTTATGCCTCAAAACACTCGTGCCTGGTCTCTCCAGCTCTGAGAGATCGAATCCTTTATCCAGACCTCTGTTCAGCCCTCCCATGGAACTAGTCTTTAACGTACAGCTCGTACCGAATTGCAGCAACGCTCGGACGACAAGGGGAACTTGCAGCTCGTAGGCGCCGTCCACATTTGGGTTGTTTATCATACTTGAAAAATGTGATTCGCCCTCGACATACAATGCTTCATCGACCAATAATCTGAAAAGATGCCTTGCCGCTTGACCACGAGGTAGGACTCGAGCTACCGATGTTGTTTGGTATCGGTCTGAAAAGGTGCCTTCTATCGGTAATGTCTTGAAATTCAGGTAAAATTCCCTGGGCACTCTCAGGCGAACGGATTGGAAAGTCCCGTCGATGGCTAACCACAACCTGAACTCTCCAGGCCGACTGGTCGACGCAATTTGGATGATGTCCCATTGCCTCGACGCTAAGTTGATGGATCTCGTACGTAGCATAGATGAAACCGTTCCATCTTGTCTCTGGCCTTGTTTCCTTGCTCGCGCACGTTCTATCCGTTGTTTTCGCCAACGAGCTTTCATCACTCTGATGTAGTCTGGGTAATCTTCGGTGGGATCCGGCACAGGCTCCGGTGTTCTTTCTCGGACAACTTTCTTTTTCTTGATCATGGCCATCTTTGGTCCGGCTCTGGGTTTGCCTATGTCTTCGATGTCGCCTTTGATATCAGCGGGCTTGACTTCAGTCTTCATTCTGGAGAACATAGCCGTGAGTTTATGCTGTTGAAGTTTATCCTCTTTCGCAGCTACTCTCTTGAAAAGCCAATCGGGATGTCGGATTCTCGGGACGGGATTGGCCACTTTTTGCAGGGCAGCAGGGATAGTGATGAGTTTCTGAATGACCGAGCCTAATCTCTCCGTATAGTACGCCCAATCTAAGATCGTTCGAAGATCGAAATCCGTTAGACTATTGTCCTTAAGCCATTTCTTCAAGAAATGCCTCTTGACCGGTTCTTCAGCTGTAAAGATCGCTACAGGGATCGCTCGTTCCGTTACAGGCGCCCCATTGGGCTTGGCAGATATGATGAATCGACATGAGAGACCTTTGTCTTTCACCATTTGTTCACCTAAGAACTCTGACAATCGTCTTGCGGTACTGATCGATGTGGATTTTTGAGTTCCATATTCTGCCAAGGTTTTCGACATGCTTCGATTCTCCGCAATCAGCTCGACCAATTCGTCGTCGTCCAAAGAAGCAGCCTTGGACTGGAGGATGTCAAGCCATTGGTCGGCCACTTCAGCTACAGCTGCGTAACACTCTTCGGTGGTCGTCCCCAGCAAGAATTTGTCGAATATTTGGGACTGGAAGATCTTGATCAATTGCAATTCTCCTCTTCTTTTCACTTCGAACCCTTTCAACTCCGCCAAAGATCCATCAGGGTTGAATACTGCGTATCGCTTCTTCAGTAACTTATCTTCTTCTTTCGAGGAAGGTAGGATCATCGCTTTGTAAGGCCCGTCCAATTCAAAGAAAATACTATTCTCTTTTCGAACCTCGTATTTTCCAGTATCCTTATCTACCAATTCGTGATACTGGTCGTTGGTGAATTGAGCGTGGACGAGGTGGTTCAGCATCGTACATGGGTAAGAAACACCAAAAGATTTCCCGTTCTTCAACTTGAATTTGAAGTCTTCAGGAAAAACGCCGGGAAGCATACACCAAATACCGTCTGTATCCAGTTCTAGCGGTCTGCCGATTTGTTCCACTAATTGTCGAGCCATCTGGATGATCGAAGCTCCTGTCAAACAGGTGATTCCCGCCATTTCCATGGAGTACCATCTTGCCCCTTTTCTCATGACGTATCCATAGAACGAGTTCAGAATACATTTGTGTGCCAGCTGCAGCGAGTCGTATAAGACAATCATCTTTTTAGCTTCGTCGACAGCGCTGACAGCGCCTCCTTCTTCAAACGCCTTGTCTAAGTTCTTCTTCCATGTCTTGTGCAACCCCTTGTACTCGTACCGTCGATCTCGGAAGGCTCGTACAGTGTCGATATAGAAGGAGTTCTCCCTTTGACAGATGATCGATGTCTTGTTTATGATCTTAGTCTCGTGCGTCTTCCTGTAAACCTTTCTAGAATAATCACCCAACCGCTTATGTATAAGAGCTGATTGGTCGCCTTGAGGTAAATCGATGAAGCGTCTCTTCGGTCCATTAGGATATTTGGGTGGGAACATCTCCTGTTCAAGAGCGTATCTGACCATGTTGACTTCGTCCCGTTTCGCCGGGAAATACTCCCCCCGCCAGGCCCACTCCAGCCTTCGGTCGCATGTTTTATCGGGTCTATTGTAATCACATACCGCACAGGCTGCCTCGTCTTTCATGGAATCCGGCTGTAAACGGTTCGACAACATAATGTTGGGGTACATCGCCGCAACGTCGAGATGGTAGATTAGGGGCTTGTCCATCCGGTTCGGATTATCCCGCATGAGCTCGAGTGCTGACTGTATTTGATCCTTGATTTCCTCGTAGTTTTCCACGTCTTCCAGCTTGATATTTCCTTCCTCGATCAACGAGAATTTCAAAGCCGCATCCAGATCATCGATGAGCTATAAGAGCGATTCAGCTTTTGGAACCAGCAACATATCAAAAAGCTGGTTTACCTGTTGACAAGCACTGGGTTCCATCTTGAAATGTGTCGGTATATCGCTTCTAAAGACCCCTGCTTCCAGCGCTTCTACGTGACCACCGACATATGTTTCTGAAGCTAGCAAATGACCTTCATAAGTCACGCCATGCGGTTCTTCGTGTCGATTTGGCATTATAATATGTGCTTGGTAGGCTTCAACCTGTCATCATCACATCAGCCCTGAATTCCACTTACTCCCAGCAGAACGTACCATCAAAAGGGTTTCACAAAGAGTACCAGAACCTTTCCTTAGCACTTCGTCCGGATTTAGAGGAATGATGTTACATAGCGAGAAGACGAAAGGATGGACGTATTTCATATACAGGTAATATGTCGCCACAGCGTCGGACACGGAGTACTGAGCGAGAAGATGTGGTTGCTCTATTGCGTACCTATGAAACTGCTTCATCAGTCCTGCGACCGTGAAGCGAGAAAGCTCAGAATCCACTCACGGCGTCATGAGCTCAGGATCTAATTCTGTAGGATTGTAACCCAGCTTGGCTTTGGTGACAGCTTTGAGACCTTGACTTCCTTGCGGCAGATACGAATCTCGCTTCACCCATCTACCATCAATGGACCAAACCCATCAGCAATCGCTTCGCGTTGCAGGACAGACGTGCCAGAGCTTACCTGAAACAATCCATATGTATTATGCCCCTACATTTGTACTCATCCTCTATATCTGGTCTGAAACCAATCTCATTATACATGCTTATTCCGTGTATTTTGGCTCGGACATCAACGAAGGGGAAATCGAAACTGTCACCATTGTATGTGACCATGACAGTCGGTTTTGAATCTCGAATATGCTCGAACCAACGCCGTATGACCGCGGGCTACGATATGTCAAGCTCTCAGCTGGGAGTTCAAGTGCCCCTTAGATGTCAACTCACCTCGTCCGGTTCGTTGAAAATGGTGAAGTCTCCAGGGTATTCATCCTTCGGTGTGTATTCGAAGTCATCTATGTCTTCCGATACGATCTCTCTATTCGTTATCAAGTACCCTTGACCATCGATCATATACGATATCATCATAATCTGATCCGTTTGTTGATCCGGAAACTTCAACGGTTGCTTGGTAGTTTCGATATCATACGCCATGACTACCGGTTCCGCTCGCTTGACTAAAGACGTTATCCTTTCTAGACTGATTATACCTGTATGAGATATCACATTATACCACAGACCGACTCGGACATCTGCCCATCGCCATCATACAAGCTGTCAGCTTTGCCTCGCAGCTGAAGAAGAGGAAGAAGTGATTGTATTACTTACCGAGATCAATCGCTACTCGTAAATAGTAGTTGATATCGTGCTCCCTTATATCTATTATACATTCCGAAGGCTCCCTATCGCGACGTTTACGACCTTCATCTTCCGCTCCCCAAGCTTTCTCCCCTTGATCATCTCCATGACCGTTCATAGCGTTCTCCGCACCCACGACATCGGCATAGGCGTCGACAGCGGTGAATTTTGCCGAATTGGCTTCTGCTAAGGGCAAGAGCTCTCGCCGTATCGATTGCAAGTCGGATGTGTTGTGGAAAAATAGCTTGAGAAATATCGGCGGTGCTGATAACAGGTGATTTGGCTTAGAGGACCGAGATAATCAGCACTCCGTCAATATTAGGATGCTGTGCTTCTGCTTACCAAGCTGAGGTCCCATTTCTTCTCCCTTTCCACACGAACTAGAACACCCTCAAATCGCTTCAACAGCCATTCCTCCACCATCGTTTCTGTGCCAGCCTAGTAAGAACACGATCAGCTTATTAAGTCTGACTCATGTAACCTTATTCGAAGGATGAGATTATGCACTCACCCGACAAGTGACGTAAAAGTATGGCTCATACGGTATCGTCGCTTTGAACATCCCTCCATTGTCCTGTATGAAGTAAAAGTCCACAGCCGCCAGTCCGCCGGTAACCGTCGAGCTCTGTATCAATGTCTGCATCATATCGTTCTCATCAGCTCACGGGCTCCTTCGTCCATTCTCTCATCACAACGGCACTTCGCCAACAAGCAAGAGAGAGATCATCGAGGATGTGATCCCACATTCATTCAATGACTCACTTGATGCATATTGACCAACCAACCGATCTTCTTCTCCCCATCCGCTCTGAAACTCTCAAACCTCCAGAACCCCAACTTCTCGTCTATCTCATCTTGGACTTTGACTTCCTCGAACTTCTCAGCTATGGCAGTCCCATCATCTTCTCTTTTCGGTGCCGGTCGATCAATACCATACGCTACACCTCCTCCGCGGGCTGATCGTTTTTTACCGGTAAATCGTGTGTTGGACCCGTTACCACCTCTGCCTCTTCCCCGAAAAGACCCCCTGAACGACATGTTGATACAGTACAATGAACACCACGAGGGAAGACGGACCAGAGAACCGAAGGTGAAGTGTATTCTAACGCTCGAAGCAGGTGAATATATTGTGTTTTCGAGGTGGAAGATGGAGATGGCAAAATCGTAAAATAGGAAATCAACCAACCCACTCTCGACCATTCAGGGTCAAAACGCGTCGCGTGAAGCATTGAACGTAATGTTCTCGATTCCAGCCATCAAATATTACATAACACTGTCCTCCGCATTCATTACATTCATACTACTCGGGAAATTGACTCTGATGCTATCTATCTACAAGGACCAACTTTTGCTCGACGGCGGGTAATTGGGGACACCTTGAAGTGTCGACTCACTACGTCCAGTGAAGCATCGTCCAGCTCAATAGCAGCTGATCAAATCGTCAACCATCCTAATCCTCTTCCTCTCCTTCCAGCCCTACCTTTCACTTCGTTGGACCACTCAGTCACAGTGAAAGCTCCATTCAAACTACATGCTCTAACTCCTAATTTGCTCCATCCAATTTCCGTCTCACTTACACATCCCTGTAGATTCACTCGACCATCAAAATTGACATCGACATTGACATTCTCATCGAGATTGACGTTTGCTGGCGTGATGTCCCAACCGATGAAATACCCCTGCGACGGATCCTGATCTCCGAGACGGGGCAAGGGGGTAACTTCCGCTGAACCTCTGAAGAAATCAGCTAGGGCACTATCCCTGCTCAGAGCATAAGAAGTCTGTGTGCTGGATGACGACTGGCTAATCTCAATCCCAGTGACAGTCCCGTCACCTTTACCGTCAACGTGACCGTAGCGGGTGACTTGACTTGCGATAAGTGAATTTGAAGGAGTATTTGGCCTTTTGGGCGAAGGTACTTCGCCGTATCTCACTTGTTCGTTCGTAGTTATCGATTTCGGCGTAGGCGAGGAGGTAATGAAGCGTGAGAACTTGTGTTTGGATAGAAAAGGAATTGTACCTTGTTCTGCATCTGCTGTAACTTCTTTTACGGGTACGGCTACGGCTACGGACACGGCTGAGCTGTCGATCATTCCAGCGAAGGGAGTCTGGATGATCTTGGAATTTGGTGAGGTTGAGGCTTCTATCCCCGCGGAATGAGCTTCAGGAGAATAAGGCGCTAGGTTGAGTGTCATTAGCAGGTTTCCGTCTAGAGACTGTTAATTGCTCGCTAGTGATTGTGCAATTCGTAAACTCTGATTAGTGGTTGATGATTGATGATTGATCGAACGACGACTATTTTTTATACGAGATTTGTGCTTTGCGAGTCGTGATTCGTGATGTTGGATTAAGTCTACTTTTACGACGAATTCTTGTATTTGCTGGGTAAGTCGCGATAAAGCGGCAAATGAGTCGAAAATGAGTGACTTATACAAAATAATTCGCAGCTCAGGTCTTGGAACCATTAGATTAGGAAGTGGGATATACAGGTGCTTGACGTCCATCTCAGCCGAGAGAACTTCGGCAAAAGAAGGGGTCGAGCTTATACCCCCGTAGGCAGAGTCGAGACATCGGACCATATTCTTCTTTTGAAGGCGGGATTGCGTGATTTGAACCGTCTCAAAGGATGTCGAAAGGAGAAAGTCCGAGAGAGACAGAACAAAGGCACAGAGACATCGGGTTGTCAGAGGCGGCTCAGGCATCATGAGAAAGGATGTCCTGGCGAGTGCGATATGCAAATGACTTTGGTTATCGCGTTTCCTCCAGCAGAGTGTGGTTGATCGTCGAAGCTTCGAAAGCGAGTCACAGGTCGATCCGGGATGCTCAGGAATAATGGCATCGTACCTCGGTGACATACAACAAGGTTCAGTGACAAACCGCACAAAGGTCGACGACGACTACCAGGTCCGCGATAGTCAACGGATCTCGGGGAAGGCACCTTGAACACGTACTGCAGCTGTTTTTGGCTCAATCCCAGCAGAGAAAATTCGATACCACCGCAAGAGCAGGACCGTTCCTCGTGCCGTCTTTTTGATTCCACAGTGACCCATACGTATTGTAACCAGCAGGTTATAGGCAGATCGGATGAACGGCAATTATCGGCACAAATTGTACTGACTTGATACACACGTACGTACTTGAGGATGAGAACAAGTACCATTCCGTGGGATCACAAGGAAGAGGCCTGGAAGGGAAGGCTCGGGCTTCTACTTGGGTTTGGCTTGGGAATAGCTTGCCAAGCTTATCTCCCCCGCAAATCCCTCTTGGTGTCGTACTCGATCGCATACTCTTATGCGTACCTGTACACACCGATGTACAAGGTGTGCTGGCATTAACATGAAGACGATCATAAGAGCGCGACGCGTCGAAATGACATAACTAAAACGCGTCAATCTTTTCCTTAAACTTTAATATCCCAAGTAAATTACCCGACACACCTATGAGAATCACCACGTTCCTAGTTATATTTCCGAGACTTGATACCATCCCTCCAAATCCCCCTCTCTCCCTTGGCTTTCCTCAACAGCAGATCTTCTCGGTACTTGTCTGGTCTGGGTTGTCATGGAAACCACTGCTGTCCCTTCAAGGCACTTATGGATTGACTGGTCATAAGGCATGAAGGAGGCGTTTGAGGGATGCCTTTTGGTGCCATTCCAACCAATCGTGATTGATTGGTAGGCACCGAGTGGCCGAGTGCGTGCGAAGGAACCCTGTTACATCGACGTCAGTGCTTTGCCTGGTGGTCTGAGCGCATGATCCGGTATCAAGGCATGATGAAGGATAGATCGTCCCGGTTGAGTGTTTGAGCATCATACATAGGCGCTTGCCCCGCTTCCGCTTCCGCTATCACAACCTGCTTGCCTTGCCTTAACGATCGAACTTCTTATCTTTCTTTACTTCTTGAGCCAGCAGATATCATTTTGCATCTCATAGTGTTCGCAACCGTTCACCAACCAATTCGCTGCATTTTACCTCTCGCACAATAGGTCTCTGTTCGGCATCTTCGATCTTCTTCTTGTTGTCTCATTAAGGCGACAAACCCCTCTCTGCTTAGCTTTCTGGTAGTCTTTTTCACCGATCGTCGTATGACAACCCAAAAGCCGAAATCCCTCATATCAACGTAATCCCACTCTTTTAAACTTTATCTACCGTAATTTCAACCTTTCAACCTGTAAATCTCATCTCCTCTTCTCGACGCGTCTTTTATGCCTTCTTGGCCACCTTCTAGATCGCTTCATCGCCAGTAAGTGATCGAAGAACGCCACGACACGGTCAGTCTCTACCACTCTTCTCCCACGTCCGGTACGTGACCTATCCATTGAGCGCATTCAGAAACGAAGAACGACGTCAGAAGAATCTCGATTGTCTCGACCCGACCCGCGGGCGGATATCTTGTACCAAGAAGTCGACTCGAAGGTTCTTGGAAGAAAATCTTAGGTTCTTACGTTTGTTTTCATCGCTTTTCTTTTCTTTTCTCACTACGTATATCCATATCTCGCTTTAACGTATACATAGACGTATACGTGTGTCTTTTTCTCCCAGAGCATCTTTATCATTATTCGGTTCCGCTATCTATCTCAACGCCCATCTATAACTCATCTTCGGTCCGAATTGCCCATACCCACCAACAATCTCACCAGTCGTTCGTCGTTCAAGTCCACACAATTAGAGGAGGAAATATTCATTCGGAATCTGCCAGCTCAACGTTCAGAACCGCTATAGTCGCTTAGAAACCTCGACATTAAACAATTCGGAAGGGACACTGCATACTATAATACTGTATCTAGACGGAACTGGAATATTCGCAGTTCTGAATCAGAAGTAAATTCTACGGTCAATATCAGAATTCAGAATTCCATCATCTTGTTTAGTTGTTTACTTTGGTCTTGGACAACCGAAAATACCACAGCCCCGCAATAGCGGTTCAGATATTCAGCATCATCGCGGTCCAGATCCCGGGTATATAGGTGTCAGGCATCACCTGTATCGGGTAACGGGAGACGTGCCCAAATCGCAAAGACCGGACGTAGATCGCCCATCACCTGCCTCTCCCAGCTTCATTGCCCTTCACAGCTCAACAATCACGCCCACAGATTCAAGATGCCTTTGCAAACCAGACGACCTAACCTTCCTTCGCTTTCCCTTCCTGGACCTAAATCTTCGTGAGTTGCAGACTTCTCAACACCATTTCCTGACATGTGCTGATTGGGTGCGATTGAGCAGACTCTTGATGGTTGAAGATGTCCACACACCTCATACGCCAAACCCATTTACTCCATTACCTTTTGAACAGGGTCCAATGGTCATGACTCCCGACACCCCTTCATTCGATATGAAGCCCCTCGAGATCGTCCTTGGGGAGAAGAAGTGCATCGAGCCAGTCGTACGGGAACCGGAAGGGGCATGGACTGAAGAAGAAGATGGCTTATTGCAAAGTGTGAGTACGCTTCAGCATCTATGTCGCATCACAGAGAGATGACGTACTGATCTTGATGATGTCGACAGTATCTCGCTCATCCTCCGAGAGCATTACGGAACGCCTATCCTCCTGGAACGCTTCCTCCCCCAAGCGCCATTGACGAGATCACCACCCATCTTATAACGTCTGAAATACGTAGATCACCATCAATAGACGACAATGGATTCACATTCTGCACGTCCTCCTCGTCCTCGTCCTCGTCCTCGTCCTCGTCTTCAGCTTCAACTTCCTCGTCGGATTCAGATAGTACGCCCAAATGCACGATCGCAGTCTCGTCAGGATGGCGGCACTCGTGGACCTCAACCAGACAGAGATTATTCGATCTGGCCAGGAAAGAGAGTATGGATGCTATCGGTGGCCATAGGAGGAAGATCTCAGATTCGATAATCCCGCCGCAGGAAGACAAGGTGGACGCGGTGATGAAGCCTCAACGACCGAGATTAGCTGTTCTTGGGGGAGGACAGAAGATGAATAGGCAACAGCACAGTATGGATAGTCTGTATGGTGATGAGAAGCCGCAAACATTCCAAGAAGCTTTGAGGTGAGTTCAGAGCGGTTCTCGAATAAGTGAGGTGTATGCTGACGATGTTGTCCTGACCTAGGCTATCAAGCAATTTGCAGGTCAATGCTCAAGGGACCACTGAGGAGCTTCATTCGGGATCCGGTCTCTCATCTCGTAAGTTCAAGCACTATCACAAACGAACGCAACATCAGTCTGACCATTGACCCATACTGCAGCCCTGACCTTCTCTTTCAACCTGCCTACTTCGATACGCAAGCCATTCCCATTCTCAGCACCATCCACTTTCATGCCCCGTCCGGCATCGCTCTTGCAGAGAGGTCGATCGTTCACTTCGGAAGATTTCGCAAGAGAGCACGCGAAAGCCAATGGGGACGGGGCCGGTGATGGGGATGTCGATGACTTCGCTCTTGACGATATCGATAATGAGCCTCGACCGCAATCGCCTACTCGCATAATTCGTCCTGAGATCATCCGATCAGTTTCGAGTCCAGCTTCCACACTTTATTCTTCCCCGCCGTCATCGATCTCCAGTCAATGCGAAGAGTCCGAAACTTCTTCGTCTTTACTCCTGGACATTGAAATGACCGAAGATGCACCTATCACACCTGTCAACCAGACTTTCTCAGGATTGCAAGTTGGCGGACCTTTAGGATCTCAATGCTCTACTCCAACCGTCTCGTCTACGCCTTTGAACCCTCCGCCGATCGCTCAGCCTTCAGTCCACTCCAAGGACGCTCCATCAATAACGCTAACTATCAACTCACCGGAACGGCCTTCATCGTCATCAGCTTCCTCAACAGCAGCAACCGCGTCATCATCGGCATATATGGATATGGACAGGTCAACTTCGCCTTCCGAAGCATTTTCGAACCTTTCATTGGGTTACTCGCACTCCTTACCATTGAAATTACCATTCACTTCTTCGCCAATGAGCATGGGCTCGAGGTCTCTTTCGCTCGGATTAGGTCAACCGCCCTCTAGTGGAGTCAAGCGAAGTTTGAGGCCTGCTTCGTTGGGTCGATCTTTGTCTGACTCCGGAACAAGTCGATCCCTGCCGTCGGCAGCTACGACGGGATCCGGAGGGAAATTGACGATGACTAGTCTGAGCTGTGAGAGGGACAAGGACAAGGATAGGGAGAATAAAAGACAAAGGGCCATAGCGGGTATGAAGTTTGGTGGACATGGACTGAGTGTGATTGTTCCTAAACGTAATGGGTTGTTGGAAGAGCTCAGATCGCCTTTTGAAATCAAGAAGAGTTTCTAAGCCTCTAGGGACTTGGCTCTGACACTCCAGCTTCTAGATCTCGCCAGTGCTCCCTTGTGTCCTTGTTGTTGTAAGAAATTTGAGCGAAGAATATCAGGACCATTGAATGGTCGATATTCGCTCGCCTGATTAAGGCTTTGTTTGTATGACAAGTGGTATTCGGATATAAGGGGAAAAGGACGGTCTCTTCATTTCGATAGTCTATATCAAGTCATAGTAGAGAAGGAGGTATCATATCATAGTCTGCAATATATCAATCGCTTGTTGGGATCATTAGGCTGGCGCATGTATTCGAGTCATCTGTGAGATCGAATGGATGCTTTGGATCATCGGATCATGCAGTATTGTGTTATCACGATATGCGGTACATTATACTATTTTTCGATTACGCAATTCATCTAATCTATGAGATAAGAGTAGTGTGACTTCGTTTCAGTTCAATATGGTTATACGAGACGTTCGTGCGATCCTCTTCTACTTGACATCGGACTTGATGACGGCGTAGGCGTAGGCGAAGCTATAGGTGAAGGTGAAGGTGAAGGTGAAGGTGAAAGTGATGGGGCATCGACTTGGTCGATACTGACTCTCAACTTCGTTGGCGTTTCCGAGGGCAAGGTCAAAGTCTGGAATGAAGATTGTTCTCTCTGTTTCGGAGTTTGATATATCGTACTTCCACTCATATTTGAGCTTATCTGCTCACGTCCTTTTTCCGTGCCGATTGATTCAGTCTCGCTTGATTTGACTGAAGTCGATGGGTGCATAGGCACAATCATAAGCCATAAGCTCGAGCTTTTTCCAGTTACAGTATCGAGTTCATGCACTTGTACTCACTTGTGCTTTCTTTCTCTTTCTCATCTGCCCTGGATGTCCGAGAATCCCCTTGATCCTTTACTTGCAGACCCCCACTCTCATTCCCCCTCCTAATCTCACGACCATCTTGGCAGGCGCTCTCGCTCTCAGCTCTGTAAGATCTCATCACCCTCCATCCTTCCTCTTCCGCATCCTCCCCAAAACGCATCCTCCTTCTCCTTCTTCTGAGATACCAACTGCCCAGCGCTATGAGGATCAACACGCCTACTACTGCGCCCCCGATAGCTAGGTAGAGGGGTAATGATCTAGCCAGGGACTGCAAAGCCGTCGAGTCTAGGGGATTACGATCGGTGCTGTGGATCGGATCAAGGGAAGAGGGCCATATCTCGCTTGAGCTTGAGCTCGAGCTGGAGATTGAGGCTGAGGAGGTGGTGGCGGAGGAGAACGAAGAGGCTGAAGAGGTGGCGGAGTTAACAGTAGAAGTAAGAGTAGATGAGATTCTTGTCGAAGAAGATACCGTCCAAAAAGTTGATTCGCCATTCATAGATGTCGAGGCATAGCTTGTGTAGGAAGTCGCAGTCGAAGGAGAAGGAGAAGGAGAACCAGTCTCCACATTTCCGTCGTCCATGCTCTCTAGAAGTCACCGATTCCCCGACGATTATGCAGAGGCTTCGTGTCGCTCTCTTCGTTTCGAACGGGTCCCAAGTCGAGGAATCCTGTCGTCTTCAAGCAAGGCAGTGAGCTCGAGAATGATCAACCGAATTATACTATACCGAGATGGCGCCACACCACTTGGTCGATATTGAAATCCACTGAGCTGATTATCGTACCCTTCGCCTTCGCCTAAAGGTAAAGAGACCGGCTCTATGGCCTATGAACGTACGATACTCAGTCTACGTAACTTAAATCAGCTAGTCAACGTTAGATGATCTCATATGTTGTGCATGATCCCATTTTCGGCGTCAAGGCGTTTCATATTCCAGGTCTTACAATAGAAGGTAGAGGTAGAAGATCGTTCAACTTGATGAAACGCCATCCAACGAATTAACAAACACCCACAATACGCACCACAAACCCTGAGATGGACTGAGCGGCGATCATACGATCGTACGAAACCTGCATTGGGGATCTACACAGATCGCTGATCGCAGGCGACCTATACACTATGGAGTCAATAGCCGAGCTAAATAAATCACATATCGGGACACGACAACACCGCTAACGCGCTAACAAGATAAGTCACCGTATGTATAATAACTATAAGTATAGGTTTTGGAATGGATCACTTCTTTCCCTTGGCTTTGCCCTTCGCAGCCGCTCCTTTGGGTTTCACAGCCTTGATCAATTTGTCTTTACTGACATCATTCACCTCGTCGTCACCATCGCCATCGCCATCAGCTTCGCCTTTATCCGACGGCTCATCAGGCACTGGTTCGTCTTCCTGCAGATTATTACACGCGTATCAGCTTTGTTTCCTATTCATCAAAATGTTCCCCGTGGTGTGATCATTCTCCTTGATGGGATATTCTACGCCACGCGATGCTTTGCCATGCTGAGTCGCACTTACCTCGAAAACATCCTCATTATCGGGCGCAGGACCTTGATCCGCAATCTTCTTCTTGGAGGCAGCGAACATGTCTCCCTTGTGGAACGCAATCGGGTGATCCGCTTTATTATATCTTGATTGAGCAGAAACAACCAGATTTCATCAGCATTTTTTCGATCTCCGATAGACGTTGCCCTCCCCATCTCTCTCCTGTGCTACACAGAAAATTTTGACGCCAAGAGAAACACTCACTGCCTGGTAAATGCACTCTTCGTGGCAGTCGGTATCTTCTTGCTGATCAAACTTTCAGACATCGTATCCACACCAAGCTCCACCAAAGCATCCCAGTCATCTTTTCCAAGATAGTATTCGTCCATGTACTCGATAGTCTCATCGACGGCGTCCTATTTGCAAGAACGAAACATCAGGCATCGGTCTCGAGATCTCAGGACTTGTCGACCTGATGTCACTCACACTACCGCGCTTGACGAGGGGCATGATGACTTTATTGGCCAGAAGAGGCATGTACTGCTCCCGGATCTCAGTCCTGCCTCCGGACACCCTGAGTCGCATACGGATCTGTATATCCGTAAGTTGTCTTTGGAGTTTACCCTGTTTGGAGTTTTGTCCGAGCCACCTGAGCCACAGAATCATTTCATGGTCAGTCAAGACCGGTATCGTATCCACAGTAAAGACAGAAAGTGGGAGCAACAGATGCAAACTTACTGAGGGAAGGACGGACCCCAAGAACCAAATCCACCACCTCCCGTTTGTCGACCAGGCCCGTAGATCAATGAGGAGGGCTTGACAGTAGACTGCACTGCATGGAAAGGCAATAACGACCAATGTTGTTCCGACCTGGATGGCAGACGAGCCGTCAGCAAGTTCACGCTGCCCGCGACCTATCAACCCGGATCGTGCACATACCCATGTATCATCCTATCTATCAGATCTCCATCACTGATCGAGTCGGCGGCTTTACTAACCAGTTCAAGGTGTTTCAAGTTCTGTTCGCCCCCATTCAAGGTGTTCGTCAAAGCAGGCTGGGTTTTGAGGTAATGTTCCTAACGACAATGATCAGATAAGCTAGAGCTAATAGCCAGTGACTCAAGCCGCTCCTTGTGACTCACCTGTATGAACAGAGGGACAAAGCTGAAATCATGGAAATACAACTCCATCCGGTCACTCAAGGTCTCTTTGCTAGTCTTCGAGAACGCATACGGTCCGGTGAGCTTGTCGGTGATGGTGAAAGGCGTCATGATCGTATTTTTCTCGTTGATCTTGATTCTAAGGAGAGAGGCAAGGTTAATATCAACACAATCCGCTCAGCCAGATAATTGGCCGAAAGAGCAAAACCAGTATACGCACAATTCCTTGCCTTCATCAAAGTCCATCTGATCTTTGCTCAACTTGAAAGTCGACAGCATATTCAACACCTGCCGTATATCCGAATTTGTACCTTTGACCAGCTCATCCACGACGTTTGCAGGAATCTTCAATTTCTCCCTACAATCGCCGGTGACGTACATTAGCGCCGTCGTCCTGACCACGTTCTCCATGAAACTCACTTGTACAAGATAGACATGATTCTCGATCTAATTTCAGCGGGTGATGGTCTTTCCGATTCATACATGTCAGCGACGCATCTCCGATTTGAGTAGAGGATACGGCTTACCGTCTGAAAGTCATGTTGAATGTGGTCGACATCAACGGTTTCATCTTGGTGGAAGATCGATCATTGCAGATCAAGATCATGGGAATCTGTCGGAAGACCCATGTGTCAGTTTGAGGTTCCTGCCCTTCGAGATTCCTTGAGCGCTGGAAGCTCACCCTGGTCTTCTTGATCAAAGTGTTCAGGGCACCAACACCACCCCTATCACCCGCCGACATACCGTCTACCTCGTCCATGATGAGGCAAGTTCTCGAATCGACTCGGACATCAGCCACCGATGTACTCTATTGACAAAGTCAGCCATGAGGGCATTTTCGCAAACATCTGCGGGGTTTTACCTACTTGTATGCCACCTCCTTGGAAGAAACCATCTAGCGAAGTGTTGTCTATATTTGTGGCGTTCTGGTGCAAAGTTTACGGTGAGCTGGACTGCCCGCTGTACTGTGGACACTAGCTCACCTCGACCAGCTTCTTACTTCTCGCATCACTAGCATTTAGCTCTATGGGATTATACCCCGCCTCTTTAGCCATCAGATGTGCCGAAGTCGTTTTACCGATACCGGGGGGTCCAGAAATGAGGATGGCTCGATAGATACCCGTGCCATCTTTGCCCGGCTTCTTGAAACCGGATTTATAGTTCTTTTGCCTGCATCGGAGTGACAATGTCAGAAAAAAGCCCCGCCACAATACATTGTGAGATCGTGCTCACCAATCTTGCAGCCAAATACCTAGTCGTTCGACAACAGTCTTGTTCCCGCATATCTCCTTGAGATTGGTAGGAGCATATTTGGTGGTCCACAACTGTGACGAAGGAGGTGCGATCTTCCTATGTCCGCGGCGTAATTTATTAGTCTGACCCAATCTCGCAGACCACTGATACCATAGGACGTGGAGATATGCTTACTTGGCAGCGATACCAGTTCCTTGCAGAGCTTTCTCCTTCCGCTTCCGTTCCTTCTCCTCCTCTTTCTCGCGCTTCTCCATTTCCAGGGCCTGCTGTTCAATCTTCTTCTCTTCGGCTGCTTTCGCTTTCAGCTGCTTCTCATCCAGTTGTCCTCCCTTTCTACCGCGTATAAATTCGAAGAATTGGTCTTCGCTCAAAGTGGGGATTCTCTTTTCCTTAATCTTGGCCAATTTCGCTGCTCCGGCATTCTCACCTACGACTACGAATGATGTTTTGCCTGATGGCGCCGTTGTGACTTTTCTGTCGACCATCAAACGGAATCATCACTCAGCTTAAAGCCTTGAAAAAGGGAATGAATGATAGATAGAATCTGACTCACCCAGAATACCTCTTTACTAGTTCCACAGCTTCGTCCCTACCCAAACTCTCCATTTCACCAGTAAACACGAATGTCAGACCTGCTAAGCAATCAGGTTCTGCCTCAGGTATTTCTTTCGATCCTGGATTCTTAGGTCCGGCAGCTCGTGCAGCAGCCGCGGCTCTCCAGCTAATCCAACAGGTCAATCGGTCAGTAAAAGCTCCTCAGATCGTTGACCCACTTACTTATTATTTGGTGCCGGCTTCTTGACCTCTTCTTTGACCTCTTGCTCCTCATCAATCTCCTTCTTGGCTGCCTTCGCTGCAGGTGCAGGTTTCTTGGCGGGGGTAGCCTTCTTCGGAGCAGCTTTGGGTTTAGCTTTACTTTTACCCTTCTTGGGCATATCATCGTCATCATCATCTATGAAATTATCTTCATCGGATTCGCTCTCATCATCAACGTTCATCGGCTAGATCGATAATCTCAGCTGTATTCTGACACCGCGACCTTCTCAGGCGAGGCGGGGGAGGCAGGAGAGAACTCATACTCACAGAAACAGATTTCTCCTTTTTGGCTTTCGACTTAGCCTTACTGGCACCTTTGTTAGGCTTTTCCTCCTCTTCACTGTCACTATCGCTTTCGCTCTCATCCACATAAGAAGGCTTCTTCCCTCCTGATCTGCTCAATCCACCTCCTACCGACTGACGCTTCTTAGCAGGTTTTACATCATCCACCTCCTCGTCCTCTTCCTCCGAATCAACGAGGACTTTGCGCTTGCTTGAGTTGGATGCTGAGGGCATAGCTTTCGATTTGGGTGTGGGTGCTTTCTTCTTGGAAGACGGGGGAGGTACAGGAGAATCGGAATCGGACGAATCGATCGTTATTGGCTTTTTCTGCATTTCAGAATTCAATTAGCTTGACTCCGTGCACTTATACACCAAAATCCCTCCTGAAGGAAAGGAAAGAAAGATAAAGGACTAGGATCCACCGGGTGGTCTTGATAGTAAATGGCTCAACAAGACTGTAACATACCGATGACGAAGCAGATAGGAAATGTTTCGATGTTGTGCCTTTTGGTACCGGTTTCTTACCAACTGTCCCCTCTTCTTCGTCCGAGTCGTCTGAGGAATAACAAGCAATTTAGTGGTGTATCGTCAAATACAGTTTGAGACTCAGACTACATACCTATGGTAATAGGTTTCTTTCCAGTACCGTTCGCCGTCTTCGATGAGCTGGAAGCGGGCTGTTGAAATCCCTACACATCGAAAAAGGATTTCAGCTCGTGTATGCACTGAGATAGTTACTCAGCATGTACATACACCTGATCCGAACTGTTTCATTGATTGTCAGCATGTAGATCTGCGGTGCAGCGTTGGAGGGACGACATCGTGTGTTATTGTAGATAGATCGGCACTCACAAATCCTCTTATGTCTTTGCCAGCGGGCTTCTCATCCTTCTTGACTACTTTCTTCTTCTCTTGGCTTTTCTTAGGCGAATATTCCTCTGAATCTGCCTTCTTGCTCGCTTTCTTAGGCGTCGAAGATGCCATACTGAGCCTGCTATACGCTATGGTTATAGACACAGATTTGGAAATGGATGAAAGTACAGAAGGAATGAACATGAGATTTGTTGAATATGACGCGCGATGCGATCACATTGCGACTGTTGATCGGATTCCGGTGGATGACGCGACTTCCGATTCTTACTTCTAACATTGTATTCGGAATCTCATTCCATGCGACCATCACGGATACACTGAGACAATCAGCGGGTGAGGTAAAGCAACAGAGGAAGGGAGATTTCTGCTCGCTTGATTGACATATAGCCAGAATACCTCAATCCCAATATGGCCCCTCGTCCGGCGAAAAGAGCTCGTCCCTCTCCATCAGCTTCTCCCGACCCCTTAAATCTAGATGAGCGCGACCACGAGCACGGAGAATCCTCAGCATCGCACCTCGTATCATTCCTGACTGGCTACGCGGACCATCACTCATCCGGCTCTTCGTCAGGCGACGAAGAAGATGCGGATGGTTTCGACATACCTTCCGAGGACGAGGACGAGGACGACATCGAAGATGACCGAGACGGAGACGACGTGGACGGAACGCCGACAAAACGAGCTAAGACGGGTCTAGTGGGGAGCTCGACGCCCAATAATCGAAAGACTACTCCGAGAAAGAGGAAAGGTTCTCAAATTCCCACCAAAGGTAGAGGTACGACACCTCGAAAGACACCCAACAAGCGCAAGTTAGATCCACTGGAAATACTAGAGCGTAATATCCTGAATCAACAAGGGGAAGGAGAAGATGGGCCGGAAGGCATAATACGAATCACCAAGTCAGATCGATATTTCGCTTTCGCAGCTAGGTCATCACGAACCTCCGGGAACTCCTACTCTGCTCTAGCTAAACCATTATCCCAAATACAATACGACCAATATACCGCATCTTCCTCCACGGCTCGCGCAGCTCTATGCCCACCGGAGAAATTCCAAGAGCGGTATGATCAGTGGGATTTGGAACTTGATCAAGGATTCAATTTACTATTCTACGGCTTCGGCTCGAAAAGAACGACGATCAATCGATTCGCCGAACGTAGACTGAGCAAGAGGGGGAACGTAGTTGTGATCAATGGGTATTTCCCTGGACTGGGTATAAGGGATATCTTAAATTCGATAGAAGACAATCTATCTGTACCTCAAGGTATCAAGCTCTCTTCCTCCGCCTCTACATCAACTACAATTGAACGATCGGCAAATCGAATATATTCTTACTTCTTGCCTCCAGAAACTATACCGTCGGCTCGAAAGAAAGATTATCCTACTGCCAAGAACGACTTGTACTTGATCGTCCATAACTTGGATTCACCTTCTTTACGAAAACCAATAACCCTCTCAATCTTTTCTCTACTAGCTTCTTCGCCTAGAATACATATAATAGCGACATTCGACCATCTTCATACGCCCTTACTATTCTCTCCCAGCCTTACCAATAGCCCGCCGCATTCCTACGAGCCCGGAGGATGGGATGGGAATATACCTACTTCGCGAGGATACAACTGGATATACCACAACTTGACCACATATGCTCCATATACAACAGAATTATCGTATCTGAAGTTATCAGCTTCGTCAGCCTTATCGCTTTCTTCGTCGCATAGCGGAATCTCCGAAGAAGGGGCTTTACAGATCCTGAAATCAGTACCTCCTATGGCTGCCAGACTACTCAAGCTGCTGCTGGTCAAACAACTTCAGAATCTCCCTCCGGATCCTGCTCATCATGTGGCCTACCCTCTCAATCAGATCTCGCCTATCTTCGCTGTGGACAACGATATCCTGCAATCGCTTGCCAAAGAGAAGTTTATAGCTAGAGAAGAAGAGCGATACGATGCCTTGATAGGAGAATATCGGGATCACGGGCTCGTAGTTGAGGCTGCGCTGGATAGTGAAGGACGTACAGGACGATGGATTTGGGTCCCGCTGGGAAAGGCCGCGATCGAACGGGTGCTGGAAACGATGAAAGAGGTCGAGGTGTGATCGCGTCTAGCGGCTGTGATACAGACTCGAGGGATCCGATGCAAATGACAAGGCATCATATGCATTGAAGTCGCAATCTATGTACGCAAGTAGATCCTTTATCCTGGTGTGGTGATTGATATATGCATCGCATCTATGAGAAGCAGATATTCGTGATCTATGCTATATACAGTACAACAGGTGTAAAACTTGGTCGTTTGGTAAAGCAGCCTATTCTATTGTGGTCATGACAAACCGAAAGACACGGTAAGGCAAGGCCTGGCAAAGTGAAGGAAGGGAGGAAAGCCTCCGATTCAACCCATTTTGAAAGGGATAGTGATTAAGCATTCAGAAATTGTTGAGAAGCCTTATCGTCCCAAGACACATTTCTCAACCCAGAACTCATGTACCCTCACATCGCCACTCAGCTCGGGATGGAAAGAAGTGACCATCTTCTTGCCCTTTCTCAACCACACCTTGCCCAGGTCCTCCAAGCTGGGTTCGCCCAGCGGAGAGTCGGATGGCGGCGGGGGAGGTAAGAGGTCTTCGGGTAATTGAGCGATCACCTCGACTTGACTTTTACATTCCGGCGATAAAGAATGCACCGCTGGCGCACGTATGAAGACGAGGTTGAATGGTTTAGAGGGGTTTGAGAGATGTGGGATGGTCAGTGAAGCTTCGAATGATTCGAGTTGGCCTAAGGAATTTAATTAGAACAGAACTTTGATTAGCACACTTTGGCTATGTTCGATCTCAGCAAATTGGAGGATGATCTGTATATCCAGTGAATCTAGGATCTAGTGCGCTGAGTGAAGTGTAGTCAAGTCAAGTCAGATGAAGCAGAATGGTCGAACTCACCTCCAAATAGATTTCTCCATACTTTCATCCCTCCAATCCCTTCCCATCCTTTAACAGCCTTCTTCCTTCCTCCTCCAACCCCATTGACATCCGCCATAAGTATCATCCCCGCACAAGTACCCCATACAGCTCTCGCCGGGTCCCTCGCAAAGTCTATCAGCCCTTCTAGTAGTCCAGGTGTATGCGACGCTATCGATGATATCACCGTTGACTCCCCACCGGGTATCACTAATGCTTGGCACTGCTGCAATTCTGATAAAGTGCGTATGGGTATAGCTTTGATCGTATGTCCATGGGGTCGTAGTCTTGAACAAATTATGATACCAAGTTGACTGTCAGCGTCATGGTCCTGACCCAGGAAAGCTCGTCCATGTCCACCTCGCTCGGCAGCTGAGCCTGACTCACTTTTGTAGGTAATGTATATGCTCGACGAAAGCTCCTTGCAAGGCTGAAAAGCAGGATCGATTGATCAGCTTCTCGCTCAAAAATATCGGTAGAGCTGCAGCTGGGTCGACATACCTAAAACACCTATCGTGATGGTCTCCGGTAATTCGATGGGCTGTATAGTCATCTTTGCGAGATCGTCTGTGTGTGGAGCAGGCTCTCCGAAGAGGATCTTGAGGTGTGCGACGCACTAACAAGAGCGGACGGTGGAGTAGAAGTTTGGTGAGAGATAAAAAAGACAACGATTTCCAACTTTTCTTCCCTCCCCATTGCACGAGTCGGCAAACGCTCGGCTAACTCGCCTCATCCCCAGTTACACGTTATTGCCACCCATCTTCAGCATGAGATATGGGTTGACGATCACGCATGCATCCATGCATACATTGGCAACGATGACATCGTCAGGAAGCCCAATGCCAGCGATGCCTCTTAGGTCGATGGACTGCCTGCTTCTTACGCTCATGTGCAGAATTGTCCATCGAGTGCATTCCATTGACCGCACATTGGGTTTCTGCGCCCTTCCCTCACAAATTTTGGGCTACAACACCTACAACAACAACATCCAACATCCTCCGCGCCGCTATCGACTGCTATGCCAATCTATGCTATATATGTCCATGAGCTACTTTCATCTCTGCTAGTTGCTTATAATCCGATAGTATCCACTTTCCACAGATCGTCCCTACTCAGAGGCGATATTAGCCAATTATTCGACGGGGAAGAAAGGGAGAACACAGGACCTACCCGATCCAACATATCACCTCTACAGCAACACCCTTTCCAGCTTTCTTGATCTCTTCGCTGGACGCTATCAGCTTCCCTATTCCACAAGCGTGTTCTTTCCCTTCCGCATGTATAGCCACAATTTCGTCTTTCGGTAGGTTGTCCGGCAATTTACCTCCGGCCGATAACAGTCCAGGCGCCATCATGTTTGCACCCTAAGCAGAATCAAGAGGTGATCAGTATCATTTAACCAGAATTTCAAAGGCTAAGTGAACAGTGACGGGTGGGAAGTCGACCGCGACCTCGGGTGGTAAAGGTTTCTGTGGAAGAACAACACTCACGGCGAGTAAGAACTTGATAGCTCCTCTATCTATCTGAACGTGCGGTAACATATCTGGGTCTTTTGAGTACACCTGTCAGCTATATGATCGCGATTGCACAGACCAGGTAGCTGATATGATGTGGACCCCTAACCTACATTTATGCAGTAATTTGAGGGTGGGGACGAACGGTCCGTCGAAATGTTGAAAGAAGAGCGGTACGGTCTGTACAGTAAATATACTTATTCGATCGTGACTAACGCAGCATTCGGATGTCAGTCATCAATCGTACTTGTACACGCATGCACCTTGTACCAGACACGAATGAGGGTCTCCTCGCTGAGTTGCAAAATACGGTCTGGGTGGCTCGAGGAAAAAACGTAGATTAATGGACCACAACTGACCATTTCGTCAGACCCAAAGCCTCCTTCTTAGGCCAGATCTCATCTATTACAGTCGCCGCCGCATCTCCTTCCGTATTTCCTTCCTCGTCTTTCTTCTCTTCTTTATCTTTCCCTTTACCTCCCTTTCCTTTGGATTTTCCACCTTTCTTTCCACCCTTCTTCCCTCCTCCTGTTTCTTCCTCCGCTTCAGCAGCAGCAGCAGGCGCAGCTTCTTCAGAAGCGGCGACGGGAGGAGCAGCAGCCAGTGATGGATCGCGATAGGCGGGTTGCGATAAGAAGGGTAATTGAGTGAGAAGGGATGATCGGATATTACGTTGGACAGATGATTTTAAGGATGTCGAGGAGGAAACATCCTCTTTCGGATTGAATCTACCGAAGAAATCAGCGGGAGGTCAAGCGCGGAAAAGGTGGGAAGCATACTTCTTGAACATCGCTCTCCGATTCCTCTGGTTCTTCCTGGCAGTGGGCTATGCAGTAGAACTATGCTCGCTATAGCTCGGAATAATAATAATTGATTGTCACAGGAGAATTGGAAGTTTTGAGGTGCGGGTTGAGTGCGTTCCTGATGACGCTTAACCAGATCTCAGCTCCGCCGGTGAAAGTGGCACAACCTAAAGGTGCGCCTTGGGTGATCACAAGGGTTCCACGTACTTTCAAAGGTTGGCATGCTATACTTGCTTCAGAGCTCATGTAAGGGGCATAACAGCTCGTAGCTTGCATCGTGATCACTTGCGATGGGACATAGAGGCCATATATGGTTATCGGCAGCCGACATCAAAACACCACGCTACATTCTCGACTGCGTTGATCACCCACCGACACTAATTATTTCCTACTCTGTTTCTACTCGCAGTGATTATACTATTTAAGCTGAGTATATTACCAATCGTCATCATCTCACGATAGAACGGATGGTAGTATGAACGTAAACTCGACGGAGGAGAGTGACACGGATCACCAATCAGGAGGCAAACGTCCTTCCCAAAGCAGACCAGGTTTAAAGGGTACAACCCATGCCGGAAAGCCCCCGTCTGTTATCTGTCGCGGATCCGACAAGATGATCGCTTGTATCTTTCCTCTCCAGGCATATGGCAATGGTTTGAGGAGACTCGCGAAATTGCTTTCCAGTTCTTCCGAGCTGTAGCGACACAGGGCATGATAGGCCAGCCTTCGGTCGTCGTGCTTGGCCGCTAGAGCTACCACTTGCGGGAGCTGCCAGGTGGGAGTGATTTCTGCCAGACGTTTTCTGATCACCTCGGTGTACGGTTCCTTGCATTCGTACTTCCAGCAGAGCTCCATCATGAGCTCAAGGTCTGTGACAGGCAAGGGAGGCATCATTGGGATTCGGATGGTGAGGAAAGTCAGGAAGACTTCAAGAACTTCCGATTTGGCGTCGATATGTATACTGTCGTCTTTCTTGTGCTCCTGCTCCTGGTCCCGGTCCCGGTCTCGAGATTCGGCTGGCTGCGGGAGCTGAAACATGCCCTGGAGTACTGCGCTGACTCTACAGTATCGTCCAAGACTCATCAGTGTGGACCCACTGAAATTACACGGTGGAAATAAAGACGTGCAGACACTTACTTATACTTGGTCAGCTCATCCTTGTACAATCTGAACTATTTCCCGTCTATCGACTGAAAGGTGATATCTCCCTCGCTGAACGCTTCATATACGGCGGGAGGAGCTTGATCTTCTGATTGAACCTTCTCCTTGCTCATGATGTATGTCTGTTGAATGGTGTTATTGTGCTTCTGTGGGTAAGCAGACGGGAAACGTCTTGATGGCTTAGCTTGATTGTTTGTAGCTTGTAGAGACGCACAGTATTCATCCTCTCGATCAGTATTGCGAAGGAGCGTTTGTGGAAAGATGTATGTGATGTGAGACGACTCGACGCGGTCTCCCCAATCTGAGGCTTCGCAATGGGTTTCAGCACGGTCCAGCCCTTGCGTCAGTCTATGAGGCGTATGTCAGTATGACTTGGAATCTTCTTGGTCGAAATGCACGTCGTGGATGTGTCTTGAAAAAGAGTCGCAAGAGCCGTCAACGACAACATAGCGCGTCGCACCTTGCCAAACTTGAGCTCGATAACTTCTCCTAGCCCTATTTACCCATAGGACCCGACAAAGCTTTCCCTCCCACCTTCACAGTAACAAGCTACAAGTAAAGCATTCTTTACTCGTAGTAGTACGCCTTACTGGCCGAATGATGTCCAACAAGGAGAGCATCGACCCAAAATTCCATCCCTCTTTCACCGAAGGTGACGTATGCGTGATTGCCAAGGACGGAACGCATTTCGCGGCGGACTGCAATCGCCTCGCCCGAGGAAGGTGAGCACCAATCTTCCATCCGATGTGCTCTTGCACAGGCATTTACACTGAACAATTCAATCTACACAGTCAAACCTTCAAGAGTCTCCTGGAGCTTCCCCGTCCGACGAATGGGCACGAGTTGAGCAAGTCTGCAGATAAAAAGGTTGAAGAAAGCAAGACTTTTCATATCGACGCGACGTCTACCCTCACTGCATACTTTTTAGCCTTTCTAGGCGCCGATATCCCCCTTCTCCCACCGACCGGTCTCGCAGATACGTTCAAGCTCCTCAAATTGTGCGACATGTTTGAGTGTACTTGCGAGCACACAAAGCTTTTACAGCAGCGTCTTCAAGCTGAGACCAAAGGACATGTATGGAAATTACTTGCTATAGCTTCTCACCTCAATGATCGCGCTCTGGGTCTGCAATGCTTAGAGAAAATGGATATGAATAGCTTCAAGCATGGGAGAGCACCTGAGGAAAGCAGGGGAGGGGATTTCGCTAAGAAGATGATCGCTCTTTCCTATGATTGGCAAGGACGACTCTACTCGTTGGTCTTCCAGGACAAGGAGCAAGTCATAGCCCAGCGAGCACACCCAATATATCGCATGTCAAGGAAACACCATAAGGTTCTCGACCGCTACGAGGTCCAGCCTACAGAAATAACCGCAATGACGTTCAAGAACGACTGGTCGAGGCTTTGCCGAACATTCGGGGACGATAATTTGTGAGTGCATGTCAGGCTCGTTCAGCTAAGCAATCTGACTGATGTTGATTTCAGCTGGTCAAGTGGTGGCGACTAGCGTAGTCAGAGCTTCAGCGAATTGGACCGCTTGTGTAATCTGAAGAGAATGACCCATGCTTCCCAGGCTACGTAGTGATGATAAAAGTGATGACACCGAAAAAGAATGTAACTTTGATGATGATCGACATCATAATATACATAAGGCAGAAAGCCCACAGCGATGCAGGTAAGACGTGTAAGCAACCTAATACTACGACATCGAGATTATTGTATCTCCTCGGCAGCATCCTCCATGTCCATCTCTTCGAAGTGCTCGAGCAGCTCGTTGATGTCAATCTCTGGGAAGTCTTCTTCCTCTTCATCATCCGCATCCGTGCCTTCTCCCATATCTTCATCCACTTGCATTGCCCCTCCATTCGCAGATCCACCAGCACCACCTGTACGTCGTTTACCGCCTTTCATACCCGATCCAGATTTCTTAGTTGACTCTCCTGTGTCCATACCGACATCACCATCTTCGTCATCCTCCGGTTGAGGTTGATTGGCTTTATACAGGTTAACAGCCGCTCTCATCTCCTTATCCTCCTCCAAATCTCTAAGGAACAACTCGTAATCCCTCTCAACATTTCGTTGATCCACACCACCTTTTCTTCCCAGCGCACCTCGACCCAGAGTATTCGATCCTTCAGTGACATCCTCGGCTTCTTTAGCAATAGATCGTAATTTCCAGTTCCTGGGCTTCGACTTCTTCCTTCTGTTCGGATACGTCTTCTTGACCAGTATCACGTCGGGTATCCTGTCTTGATCGAAGGACTCGAAGGCGTCGTTATTGAAATTGGCATTGGTCAAGTGATATCCCAAGACAGTATCTCCAGGCTGTAAGATTCCTCCCAAGTGAGTCCTGGTGTGGAATATCCCATCATCCCCCATACCGTCATCATCCGCGTTGTTATTCGAGGACGACGATCTAGTGACTTGTGCATCGGCCAAAACGTATTTCCCTCTAACAGGCCCGGACGGCTCAACATCCAGTACGATGAATTCCACTAGATCGGTGACAGTCGCTAAGGAATCAAAGGGTTGTCGCCAGTATACAGGTGCCGTGACATCCGTTTGTTGCAAGGTCATGGGATCAAGAAGATGGACGGTGTTTCCGACTCGCGAGCAGATTGTCAAAGGCCTATTCCGTATGTATCAGCACGGCGAGTCAGACTGGCACGTCAAAGCAGCAGCGCAAGTTATGATACACTTACGAAATGTTACCCCAGGCCCTAGCTTGATTCTTCGGCAGACAAACTAAATCATCTTTACAAACTGGCACTATTTCGACAGAGTAGGTGAATTTATAGTTGGAAGTATTGGAGTGGGTATCGGACGATATCAATTGTTCGGAAGCCTTAGACCTGTCCAGTCAAGCATGATCAGCTACATAAGCAGGCAAACTTGATTGATTTCGAAATTATCTCACCTGACAGGTACAACACCGGCCAAGAACTCCACCATCTTGATTGCGTTATTCCTTTCGGCATAGAAGAAATCCAGACCATCTCTCTTCTCATTGATGTTGATCGTGTCTCTGAGATGACCGAAAGGTCAAATTAGCAATCAGTCGGATCGATCTGTGGAGAAGGGAGGACACACTTGTGAGCGTTGTGTTTCAAGATCAACTGTTCCAACCACAAGAAAGTTCTCTTGTGCGTCACTTTCTGTCGGACCTGCACACTGGCTTTCCAGGTGTTCTTAGCTGCTAATCTAGTACATTGAGGACATTGACCGGTATGAACGACCAGTAGCAGTTCGAAGGTTTGCTGCAATACTGTGTTTGCTAGAACTTCTTTCTGGATGGTGACTTTGATCTTGATCCGTCGAGAATGCGGTTCAGTCCATATGAACGAGGCGTCTATCAGTCGTACTTTCATCAACGGTCTTGCGATCTTCTTCAGGCAGATAGCTATATAAACGACGATAAGATCTCGGTGAGCCATCGTCCCCGGCGACTTTTGTGCAGAAAGAGACTCACCCAGCAATTCTCGAGATTCAGGTTGCGCGGTGACCCATGTTTGAGGGGGAGACAGGAATCGTTCGCATCCACGACAGAAATTCAACGTTGCTTCTTTTGGTATACCTTCCGTTATATCGACGGTGTTTCGCAAACAACCAACGCCTACATGGTCCAACTCTGACAGTCAGCTTCGACCTATAGGATGCAGATAGTCCTCAGACCCGTGGACTGTCTCATCAAACAGATATATAGCTGGTGGGATTGCCCACCAGAGACGTATCTGAAGTGGTGGCCAAGACTCACATAGACCAGCTCCATTGGCACTGCTAATGACGGTACCACAGTCCGCACACAGTATATAGCTCTCCTGACCTGCCGCGTCTGGCTCGTAGTTCATAGCCACCATCTTGCAGAGTTGTTCCGATAGTGATAATTGCAAACAAGATACTTTGATATAGCTTACAAATGAAGAAAGTAGCGCATATATTTGCTTTGAACCTGTTGAACCCGTTCAGAAATCTTAAAAATACTCCACGTGCAGAAATCTGAATTGGGTGGCAAATATATTCGCTCCTGTCACATAGGTTACACTGGCTGCCGGATCTCGCCGCTGTTTCAAGACTCGGTTACGTATTGCAGGACATCAGCGGACGATTACCGCATCATCAACAACGTCTTAAGCTGCTCAGCAAACCTCAAAACCTCACGCAGGTGGCTTTAGGCAAGCAAGCCAAGACAGACCAAACAGCAGGGCGACAGCGAACTCGCGGTGATTAATCTCATGCCATGTCAGCTCAACATACTCGGCAGCCATCCTCGGATGATGTCCGGCAACACATCATTTCATCGCTGTTCTCGAGAAGGGACGAAGATGGCACACCGGACGAAACGTTGATATCGTATCTTAAGGTGTATGAGGAGGATGCAGGAGATGGACATGGCGGACAAAAGTCACGATACCTGATGCTAGCTGGTGAGATGCTCCCTTTGGGCCAGTGATTGCAGCTCATACTCGTCCACTTCTGCGTTGTATAGTCACCAAGCTCGGGAAAGTAGTGATACATAAGGCTAAGCGGAACAACAACCTATCATTCTCGAAGGGAAAGACATGGCATTTAGAGGACGTGCGAATTCTGGAGGTGATAGGGGTGAGCTCCTATTCAATCAGCCTGTGTCCAGACTGTCCGTCACGCTGATTTTGGTACAGCCAACCGACTTCGCTTTGACCATGACAATACGTAGATATCATTGGACAACCGAACGTTCCAAAGATCAGAGTCACTTCCTTAACTCCATAGTCAAGGTATACAGAACATACACCAAAGGGGAGACTCCGGAATTAATCAATTTCACGCCCGGACCGCCACCGCAGACTGGGACGCCTCAAAGCTCCAATGGCAGTGATTGTGGGTACCCACGCTTCTTAGCCGAGTGAATTGTGAATCGACCTGGATGTCAGAGCTAAATAAATTGCCTATACAGTTATACCGACTCCTCCGCCTCCTGTGGACCGGCAAGGCGCATCTTCTTCCCCACTTGGTAGGTCAATGGATCTAGCTCCGCCCAACATCTTGAAACAGTCGCGAAGCGGATCTTCTTCTTCAATGGCTTCGGGTGGTTCAAGTCATTATCATCAGTCGGATGCTGGACGCACGAGACCGTCCTTAGACGAAGAGCGTCGACCATCGTTTGGCGGCAATGGGTTCAGTCGCTCACCCTTGGGGGAATCATCGATGCGACGCCCTAGTATGCCTGATTCTACGGATGGCAGGGCGCCATCCCCCCGAAATACTCCTAGTGCCTCTCCCTCACCAGCTGTCGGAATGGGTTATCCTTCTGCAGCTGGTCAAAGAAAAGGGTCAGAGGATAGAATGGCTCCTAGCGCTTTGAGAAATGTATCGGCCGCCTCTGAATACGATGGGTTACCATCATCCAGCAAAATCTCCAGAAGACCGTCCAATGAAGGGATGCGAGCCATAGCTGAAGATATACCTCCCGTGAGGAACAGGGACCACACGGGTATCTCTTCCTTGGCGCCTCCAACAGCCCCGAAATCATCGCTACGGCCCATTCAGACAGACAATACACCTCCGCAACGACAACAAATGCTTACCCCGACCATAACGACAACCGAAGCTTCTCCCTTGATTCCTTCCGAAGCAACTTTCTCGGGTCCGCCAGCAAGTGAAGTGCCCTCAGCAGTGACAGAGAAGAAGCTAGCTAGGAGAGCATCCTTCCATCCACCTCCATTAGACACCACTTTCTCCAGGGACGTATTGCTCAAGTCGAAGACGGGGATTCTGCCTGGGGCCGTTGGCCTGTCGGTGGAAGATGGGCAGGAGAATGATCAGGCTATCATGAACAATGTAGAAGAGATGTTGAAGGGTTTCGATTGGACCGCAGGGCTGAACGCCCCAAACGGAGTTTTGGGAGAAAGGAAAAGGGGCGGAGCGGACGCGATCGAGGGCAGATTACTCGATGAGCTGGCTGCACTTGACTCGGTAAGGGGTGACACCTTTTAAGTGCGAGTGACGCGAGCTGATGGGTACCTTGGATACAGGCAAATATCCATGCCTTTCTGGAATCGGATGATCGTATAGCGCAAGTTCTGGGGCACATTGACGAAGCGCTGATGGAACTCGACGATATCGATCTCCAAATCACCGGCTATAAGATGCAGCTGAATGTATGTCGTCCAATCTCAATGGCGCGGATTTTCAGCTGACACATTCGAGATAGGCCGTATCGGATGACATCTCATTCATCGAATCGCAGAATAGGGGTCTGCAAGTGCAAACATCGAATCAGCAAGCCTTACTGAACGAGTTGAGGCAATTATTGGTATGATCGGCACATTGTAACATGTCGTATCCATCAGCTGATGATGATCTTTCTCTCCAGCAAATCGTTGAGGTGCCTCCTGAGGATATCCGGGTCCTCACGCAAGAATCTCCAAGCACGCCAAGAGGTGTACAGACACTCGAACGCGCTGCCGCGTCACTATACAAAGCTCTCCAAGCGGGTATGGACAGTGGTGAGTCTGGCGAAATGCAAAGTTCTCATTCACGCGCTTATTGCTCAATTGATCGTAGCCAACGCAGAGGTGGCTGCCACCATCGCGCGGATGCAAGAGTATCGTGAGAACAGTTCGCAATTCTGCAAGCGAGTCGCAGATTACCTGGATGTCACGTTCAAATACCAAGTGAGCTATCTGGCGACCAAAATGGCGATGTTGCCGTAGTTTTGCTAATATCTATGTGGATCTAGTCTGATTCTACGCTATCCGAGTATCGCAAAAGTGCAAAGAAAACGATGACGCTATCGCCACATCGGTCAATGGGAGAGTACCTTATGACCTACGAGGGGCTGATTCTGTATGTCAAGGAGATGGACGAGGAGAGATATCAGAAACTATGCTCTGTGAGTTGGCATCCCGTCTTAGTTCATGATTAGTAAAATAATTAACGGGATTGGACAGAATTACATGTCCACTTCAAGCCAGTTACATCAGTCGGAGATGAAGGATCTACTCATGAACTTCATGGGGTCCCTCAACTCCGCTTTGGGTGATGCTTCTAATGAGGCTTGTGAGTATATTGTTCGGCCGGGCGAGGATAGCTAGCTGATGTACCGATCATGGTAGCATTCTCATCAGCTATCGGGTCCACCAGTGCCGCGGGAAAATCATCAGCATTGATGAAGTCCAAAACAATCGTCGGTCTCGGTAATTCGAATTCGAGTCAGCTTAGAAAAGATAAGAAAGGTGATGACTATTCTACGAGAGCATCAGACGTAAGCTGCCTCTGGCCACGAAGCTGACCTGGTTTGCACTGGACTGATCCGCCTTTTATGTCAGTTGTATCGACAAGCCTTGACGGAAATCATAAACCAGATTGTCGGGGAAGAAGACTTTATATCGGCCTTCTTGCATCTGACTGACACCGAATCGACATTTGCAGATCACATGGAATTGGATAGTTACTTTAGGCGACAAGCTGCTCGACACGCGAGTAAAGGCATGTCGGTCGGCATGATGCAGCTAGTCAGAAGCATGATGGATCTCGTCTTCGGGTTTGTGGAGAGTGAACTGAGGCAATGGACAGAGGCTGCGATTGAGAAAGCACCTGTGTGAGTAGACCACTGCTCCTTGTTCGCCTTATTGGCGATTTTTGACTCTCTGTCACATGCTAACAACAGATTATCGTCTTTTATAGTGCCATTGTCGGTATTATCGCTGTCACTGAACGGCTCGCCAAGGAAGCGGAAGAAGAGAACACATCGATCTTCTTCTCTCAGCTATTCGACAAGCAACTAGCGAGACAAAGGCAGATGCTGGACTACTTCATTGTAAGTTACTGTCCCTTGCCATAGGGGTACATTGCTGACGCAATCGTCACAATAGAATGAGCAAATCCGGGTGATCGAGGCATCGAAACAAACTATCAAAAAACGTAAAGGAGTAGCTTTCTTCGTGAAGCATTTCCCGATTTTCATCGAGAAGATGGAAGCTCAGCTGGATGGGTCGGATGACTTGCTCATCAGACAAAGGGTCAACGACATCTACGAGAAGATCATCAATGCTGTCTTTGGCAGTTTGCAGCAATTAGCCAAGATGGACAGAGCAGATAGTCAGGCCGCTGAGGATAAGGGACAGCTGAATTATCATGTCATCATGATCGGTGAGTGCATTGCCTTTCATATGATTTTCACAGCTCTGCCCTTGTTCGCAGTAGCATGATATTGATTGATGGCATGGGAGATGATTGACCCTTGCTGACACGAGATCATTTAGAAAACATGCATCAATTCGTTGAAGATGTTGAGAAGCTCAACTCGCCTGTTCTCGGTGTATTCCTACAACGCGCCAAAGGGCTATACGATGAGAACATGTCTATATACGTCAAGCTGTTACTGAGGAGGTCTTTCGGTCGATTCATGGTGAGTCGGCTCACTTAACTTAATTGCCACATGAGTTTCATCGAAAGGCACCTTCAAGCTAATCTTGTAATTGTAGGACTTCTTTGATGGTATAGAAAGACTATTGACAACTACCCCACCATCGGAAGTACCTCTTCACTCGGCATACAACCGATCATCGCTCAAAAAGATTTTGAAGGACAATGGGTCCCTAAAAGATTTACGAAAATCAATAGAGACTTTGTCCAAGAGGGTCGATAAGCATTTCATACTGGAAGACGATGATGCTCCAAACACAAATACCAATGCCTCGTCCGCGAATTCGACCTCATCGACCAACGCCTTTGTGCAGACTGTATGGACCGAAATCACCAATGGTCTGATCAAGGAAGTACAGCGATCGCAGAACATCATAGCGAAATCGTATCCTGATTCCGGACTGGGACTCGAGTTCACCGTCAATGATGTTGAAGGTGTTTGTAAACGCATGAAGTAATGTATTTTGTTATCGTTTGCTCATTGGCATGATTGACGGGAGGTCCACATGTACTGCGAATTGCTTATGCATATTTAT